>NC_045629.1:9033712-9336742 GCF_009829155.1 Mustela erminea | reverse complement strand
TTAAAAAGGAAGGAAATTCTGACACATGTTGAAACACAGATGAACTTTTAGGATATTATGCTCAGGGAAAAGAGCTAGGTACAAAAGGGCAAATACTGTGTGATTCTACTTATTCGAGGTTCCTAGAATCATCAAATTCATAGAGACAGTAGAATGGCGGTTTCCAGGTAATGGGGAGTCAGTGTTTAAAAGTAGAGTTTCAGTTGGGAAGATGAAGTTTTGAGATGGATGGTGGGGATGGCTGCACAACAATGTGAATGTATATAATGCCACTAAACTGTACGTTTACAAAAAGTTTATGGTTTAAGTTTTGTTATGTGTATCTTACCACAATTAAAAAAAAGCCATTCAGGCAATTCCAATTAGCAGCCAGAGCTGAGAGCCAGTACTCCAAAGACCAAGGAAATAAGCCAAGACTGGGAGAGGGGAACAACCTGACATAAGAATATGTCCTTTCAAGCGAGTATATGTTTCTGATAAGAGAAAGAGAAAAATATATGATCTGGAAAGTGTGTTTATAAATTAAATTTCATCATTACACAAATATAAAACCTTCTATTCTATCCTCTAGAGAAAAATGTCATCTTTCCATACTGGCCCTCTTCAAAGTGTTAGCAGCATTTACGTTCTTCTCACAAAAACTTTGTGATAGCATCTTCAAAGTCACATACATAGGACTTTACTGAGAGTTTATAGGCTAGAGGTACTGGTGATAAGTGAAATACCCACATACTCATTTATGCCTCACAATCATCACCAGACAGCTAGTTAAGTGGCAGGGCTAAGACTAAACTAGGTCTGTTTGACTCTTAATCTCTCTTTCTCTGTCTGGTTTTGAGCCCATTAACTGAACATTATCCACATATGCTCACTTCCATGTCACTGGTGCTCTTGCCACTTTCTTTTTTTTTTTTAAGATTTTATTTATTTATTTGACAGATAGAGATCACAAGTAGGCAGAGAGGCAGCCAGAGAGAGAGAGGAGGAAGCAGGCTCCCCGCTGAGCAGAGAGCCCGATGCGGGACTCGATCCCAGGACCCTGAGATCATGACCTGAGCCGAAGGCAGCGGCTTAACCCACTGAGCCACCCAGGTGCCCTGCCACTTTCTCCTCAACTCCTACAATCAAAGCTTTTTTGAAGTCCAGTTTATATCCTAGATCATCAGAACCTTTCTTGAAGTCATCTAACAAGATAGCCAGAGCATTTAATTTCCACCTTTTTAATGAGAAGGTTGCATTATTTATGTCCCCATGACCAAAGCCCTAAGATGCTGAACTAGCATGAATACTGGCTACTGCAAGCCCTAAAGAATCTTCTGGAGACCCAAGACTGTCTGAATATGTGTATAGGATGGAGGGGAGTACCTCTGGCTTATGGCAGGAGGGAAGTGCTTGTGCTTTTGAGAAGCTATGATGGGAAGAAAGAAAACAAGAACTTAGACATTCTGCTCTCAGGGCACCTGAGTGTCTCAGCTGGTCAAGCAGCTAACTCTTGATTTCAGCTCAGGGTCGTGAGATTGAGCCCCACATTGGGCTCTGCACTCAGAGAGGAGGCTGCTTGAGATTCTTTCTCTCTCTCTCTCTCTCCCTCTGCACCCCCCTTGTGCTTTTTTTCCTCTCTAAAATAAATTAAAAAAAAAAAAAAAAAGAAAGAAATTCTGCTCTTGCTGCTCCCTCACAATCACCCTGCATTTGGTATATCACTTAGAGAAACTGGGAACTCTGGTCTATGTTCAGGAGTCAAGTCAGGACAGTCTGAAAAGAAATCTTGCTCTGAAGAGCTGAGAACAGGTGGGAACTAATCCGATTGTCTCACTCTTCCTTTTCCGTACCAGTGAGGTGAGAAATGACAGTAAAAGATTGAAGAATACAATCTTTAAATCAATTTCTGTCCAGATCCTCCTCAAAGGGGAGGAGCTGTGTCCTGAGATGGTGTTTGGTGATAACTGCAGTCTTGTGGTGCCTGAGTTGGCAATCCCATAGCCTATCCACTTTCATCCCTTGAGGTTATCACTGGGGCTAACACAAACCTCAGCAGTGGTTGTCAACCCAGGCTACACATTAAAATGATCTGGCACTTAGACAGATACAGTTTTTCCAAAGGTCCCCAGGGACCCTAAAGCACAGCCTGTCTCCTGCATTACTTGAGAACAGCCAATACATAGTAAGACAAGATATTGAGGACCACAAGTATTTCATGGAAGAAAAACAAAATGGACTCTAAATTATATGAAATACAGAAAGGGTAGACCAGATTAGGAATTTAAACTTCTTAAAATAACAGTAAGAGATATTATTATTAGAGTATAAAAGAAGAAAACAAAAAACAGTGCAGAAATATTAAGTATAAAGAATGTAATAGTTGAACTAAAAAACAATAGGTGAGATAGATAAAAGAACACATATGCCTAAGGAATGAGCTAATTGGAAGACCAGATCTCTCAGAAGAAAAAGGAAGAGAAAAAACACCAGGAAATATAAATTTGAAAGACTAATGTCCACATAAGTGATGCTCCAGAAAAAGGAACAAAGGTAGTAAAAAATTTCGTTGAATAAATAATGGGAGATAATTTCTTCAGAATAAGATGAAAGAGGTCAGAAGGACAGGGTCGGCTCTCAGTATCAAATAGGAGAGAAAGGAAAACCTCAGAGCTAGTAACACTACAGTAAAATTTAAAATATAAAAAGACCAACATTTTCAACAGAATGCTTATCATACATATGATAATATGTGTCATCATAGATATGATAGCAGTAACTGTTTACAGAAAGCAAATCAACAAAAACATGAAGTAAAGACATCATCAAATGTTTATGAGGCTGTTAGGTCAAGTCCAATTCTGTAAGAGAAAAAATTCCATTATTAAGTAAGTGTTTACAGGAAGAATGGAACAGGGACATTAAGCTCTTCAACTACTAGCCAAGTGTCCCATATTCCAAGACTACAGTTAAACTTGCTTCTGGCCAAATTAAGGTTTCATCTGTCTGTATATTTCTATTTAGGCTCCTCTTTTGAGGAATACCTAAAACCTCTACTCTCAAGGTAGGTCTCAATAAAGACATATCTTGGCTACTTTGGGTATGTGCATTTGAAACACAACACATTCAGTTATCCTTTCAGAACACATAATTAAAAGCCCAGAGGGTTTATATATATATATATATATATCTCCTCCTGCAGCTGTGGAGATGAAGTGGATGAAACGCGCATGGATTTAACTGCCAAACACCTCCAGTTTTCTAATAATAGTAAAAAACCCAGAGACTTCTCATAAATATGTTCTCAAAGGAAGGTCCTTGTTATCTTTTTCCTGCCCATTTTTTTGTAAGTTATGCCAGAGGCTCATAGAAATTGCTTAGTAGTGGCTTACCTGGTCAATATCAGCATTTCTTGGAAGAAAATAAACAATATTATTAGTTATCTTCTGGGAAAGCCTGAAGATTTCGAAGGTGAATAATAGTTAAGGAATGGTAACAAAAACAGCAGTTAATTTCTAATCACAGATATGTTATACCATAACTCAAATGTATTTTGGTATGTAACTATGAGACACACATTTATATTCTCTAATGGAACCTAAGAGAATTAAGTAGCAGATTTGTAATTCAGATGGGTCAGAGATTAGAAGTTAAGCCCATTCATTCGATTACCCATGTGGAAGGCAGCCAAGAGTCAGAAATACACTTTCTCTTTCTGCCGTTTCCTAATTATTATGAAAATATAATAGGAAAGCACAATACAACCTCTTTCCAGTAAAGAATAAAGACAAGTAAATCTGGTCATTGTGGCTTACATTCTAAATTTTAAATAGCATTTTAGAAACATGCTTCCTGTTCGGGGGATTCCTCTGGGTAGGAGAGATAAAGAAAAGGACAAATAAATGTTATTCTTTATGAAAGAAGGGTTTCCTTCAGTATCTTGGAAGACTGACAGGGAACATCTGAAGATGCAAAGAGAATAGGCACAAGCCAATATAAGTTGAAGAAAAGTTAAGAGATGGTCACCCAGAGTCTATGGACAGGTCTTGAGGAAACTCCCAATTTCCAAGGCAATAATTTCAAGCAATTAGTATTTCCCAGTTGTTTTATAATGAAAAAACTGGATAGTGCCCGAAGGAAATATGTCTTCACACCTGCCATTCCTCTTGGAAGTAAACCACCACTTAATTTTTACATACTGGCTTTTTATGCAAAATAAACTGGAATCTATCAAGTGCCATTAATATTTCCCCACTTCACTCATGTCTCTTTCTGAAACACACATACACACACTCACTCATATGCACACCTTTCTCTCCACAACCACTGTCTGAGTAAACGCTCAGCCTTCCAAAGGATATCCATCAGGAGACATCATGGTCCTGATGTCAAAGGTCTCTGCAGTAGCGTAATCTGGTCCTCCCCAAGGAGGGCTAAGAAACACAACATCAGCCTTTAAATGTGAAGCCAGCAAGAGGAAATCTCCACAGATGAACTCTATTTTGTCTGCTATTCCATAAACTTCTGCATTATTGCGAGCAAGATCAATCTTCACAGGATCAATATCAATGGCAATCACTAAAAGCGGGAAAAGAAGAGTCAAATGACACTGATCTATAGAACAGTTCATCTTCTGAGCAGTCTGATTTTCTCTCAGTGTAAGAACTTTTTTTAAAGACTAAGAGAATATGGCACATGTATCAGAGATAAAGAACTTAATTAAAAATTTTAATCTAAGTTAGAAAGATTCACTTGAGTAGCACTAAGAAAATTTGACCGAAGGACTTGGCTTTCATAGTTGTCACTCAGCCAGGTTTTCCAAAGCAAGTAGTGACAGCTGCCACACCGTATCTTCTGAGAGGTAAACACGTGCTTAGCTCTGTGCTCTGAACAGCCTGAGTGGCAAACACTTGGAAAGATCACTGACTACATGTCAAGCCTCTAACACTAGGATTTCAGAAACAACCAATTTCCTAAAATGAAACAAAGCTTCCAAAGAAGAACAAATTTGACAACTTTTACAGAAAAGCAAATTAAAACACATTTTGACAAACCCATAGAGCTAGTTTATGAAGAAGAAACGTAAAAGCGTCTGCTGATAATGTTTAATGAGACATCTTAGGAGGAGGGAACCGACAACACTGTTTTCATTGGATGGGCTTTCATTTAATTTATTGCAATTTCATAATTAGCAATGCAAACACAAGTTATTTTTAGCTCACTCCTATCTGGCAGTCAATAACTCAAGTGCACCTGTATGTGCACCAGTATGCTGGTGGCAATATTTCATATTTGGAAAGGCTAAGTGGAACCCTGATGCATACAACATGGTTGTCATGGAAACATAGTTTTCTAGAAAATGCCGGTTTCAAAATTTGTTAACACTTTTGAGAAGTAATGCACTAAATAAATCACTTGAACAATGAATACAAGCTTCAATTACATGCTGAAATCATGCATTTACAATGCTATATTTTCTGTTCTAAATAAACTACCATTCCTAAGAGAAAAGACGAAAATATTCTTTTCAGCTGTTAAATCTGCTCCATTTGTAGTACAGAGACAGATGGGAAGATATGCTGACAACACCAAAAACTCAATGGGAAAAATGATTTTCAACATCAAATATATTCAGTCAATCCTCATGTTTTCATCTACATTTGTCCTAGAGGCTGCTTTGGTTTTAGGCCTAACAGAATGGAAGCACTCATTCTATCATGTAAAGGAAATGCTGGCAAATGTTGAATGACATCACACAGAACTGCACTGTCCATGAAATGGTAGTCACTAGCCATATGTGGTTATTACCTTTAAACTGATTAAAATGACAAAGAATTTAGATCCTCAGTCACACTGCCACATTCTTTTAAGATTTATTTATTTATTTGAGAGAGAGAGAGAATACACGCATGCATTCGGAAGCTGGGGGAGGGGCAGTGGGGAGAAGGAGAGAAAATTATCAAGGAGATTCTCCACTGAGTGCTGAGCCTGACACAGGGCTCCATCCCAGGACCCTGAGATCATAGCCTGAGCTGAAATCACGAGTCAGCTGCTTAACCCACTGAGCTACCCAGACACCCCCACACTGTCACATTTCAAATGACCAACAGCCACATGTGGCTAGTGGCCTATGATACTAGACAGTGCAAATACACAACATTTCCA
This sequence comes from Mustela erminea, assembly GCF_009829155.1. NCBI lineage: Eukaryota > Metazoa > Chordata > Mammalia > Carnivora > Mustelidae > Mustela > Mustela erminea. The sequence continues at coordinate 9,330,598 of NC_045629.1, read as the reverse complement.
TTATCACAGAAAATTCTATTGGATAGCAGTAATACTGAAGTATAGAGAAAGGGAAAAAATCTTTAACATCAAAATGCAAAACTTTGTGGATTCTCTAACCATTTAGTTGAGTACATGCCTAGACAACCATTGGGTCTGGGAAATTGTAGCAGAAGTAGCCTTCCTTTAGCTTGGGACCCACATCAGATATTTTTCTTTACCAAATGTGTACTAAGCTACAGAAAGCTTTGGCAAGAGACCTATATTCATAGAAATACAAATCTACAATACGGATAGTTTCCATAATATTTTGAAAAAATTTCCATATCCATTTGCCGCTCTACCAGAAGGCAGATATTTTAATTGTCATGCTGTGATACAATGTCAAAATGAAGACAAATTTGAAAATTTTTGAGGAAAAATTATTTTTATGCAATAAACACTGATCTAACAGAGCTGGCAAGTGCAGAGGAGAACTTTAAGAGTAAATAATGAATTCAAGGAACACAAGAAAATAACTCCTATTCCAGTAAATGTGAAGCCAACTTTCATTCAGGCTATTAGAAGACCATGTAGGGTGAGAACTGTCATGCCCTGGAGCATGATTTAATAAGGGTCACAGTTCAGCAGCATGGGTCTGGGTCTTCAAGGTTAAGTTTTCCTTCACCAGTTTTTAGCTTCAATATTATACTTCCAGACTCATACTTTCCTAGTTAACATTAAAAACTTGAAATAAATTTAAGAGACTTAACTGTTAATTCACTGAAACAGATGCTGCATGTATAATACAAAGATGCTGGGGGGAAGAGCATCTTCAGAGAACAATTGGTATCTTTAAAATGTCACATTATACTACACTTTAAAAATAATTTAGAAAGAACAGGGATATCAGAAAAAAAACAGAGTAAAAATCCTGCCTTCATGACTCAGCTATGTCCATTTGGGCAGACCTTCCAATTTTACAAAGTTTTTTTTTTTTTTTTTTGCTTTGGGAAATAGCAGACATATAACCTACTTGACATAGTTCCTGGCACATATGTAGTGACACAAGGTTTCTTTTTCATGATTCCGAAGTCAAACGACCACGAGAATGACCTAATACTTTAAAAATTTTCAATTTTACAATGCACAAACTGAAAGGTATTACAGAGGTTATCTTAATTGTTAAACGATGTCCAAAGTCATAAAGGTGGCAAAACTGGAACTCCCTAACCACTCATCTTCTAAAGAATGGTTTCCCATTTTAATATTTTTAGTTTTTTATAATACTATAATCTTGGCTTCACCAAACTGTGTCTGTGTAATCCTGAGCAAGTTATTTCATCTCTTTATTTCCCAGTTTATCTGTGAAACGCAGATAGTAAAAGATACACTTTACAAGACCGCTGACTAATAAATACATATTAAGCACTTATACCAATATGAGATACAAACTGTATGCTTACTATATGCTAACTATTATTATTTTAAATATTTGGCATTAAATTACTAATTATATAATAAATCTTAGCAAAGACAGGCTAAAGCAAAATGAAACATTTACTGAATAAATTAAAAAGAAATTACTGATCTTCCTTTGATGGCTAATTACCTCTTTTTCCTGTTAACGCAAACTGAATAGTATTTCCTCCAACTCCACAAAATGCATCTACTACAATGTCACACTTGAAGGACTGGCTGACCCGGCCAGCAATGTGTTCAGCAATCTTCTCAGGAGTAACTGAAAACCAGCCCTCTGTGAAGCGAAGAGTATTTCTGTTAAGATGTTTAGTTTCAAGAAGCCAACCCAAGCATAAACATAGCAAACACACACACACACACACACACACACACACACACACTATATATATAACATATATATTATATGTACTTGAGCAAAACTTAGTTTCTCTTTTCCAGAAATTATAAATTACTTAGTTTTAAAGTTCTGCCAAGCTTGTTATACAAAGGACCAGTACCATTCCCATTCCCAATTTCCACCAAAGCAATTGCCTCAATTCTTGCCTGATTCTTTTGTAATATACTTCTAATAATTGAATGCAATTTTTAGTTTTTGTTTGAAGTATTAACTACTGACTATTATGGAAAATGGAAAGTTAGCTATCCAACTGGCTCACTTTCCAAACTCCACTGAGTTTCCTGATTACTTCATTTCTAATGGGGAAGCAAACTGACCTCCTTTCCCAATAGAATTAACATTTTTTTCGGAAAGCTATTTCTCTGAACAAAAATGATACACCAGTTTTTCTGTTCCCTTTCCTTACCAAAACTTTAAATGGCTCCTCATTGCTGGAAGAATAAACATATAAACTCCCTTTACAGAATTAAAAAGCTTTTATCCAGTCTTATTTCTCCAAACACCTATGCACTTTCTTCAATACACAACATTTTGTAAATTACTATAAAAAGCTGACAGAACCCAAAATTCTAACCCCAGATCAAGCCTCCTAATTTTGAGTTATTAAGACCAGTGTTTAAGTAGCCCCAATATGAAACTAAGCATCACTTTGTAGAACTGCATTAAGGAAGGTGTTCAAGATATAGCAGGAACACTCTTTCTAGTTCCAGTGTTAATTCATTAAGTGGCGTCTTTCTGAACTAGGTATTTTGTCATCAGATGTTCTGCTTAATAATCGATTGATTCCTTTTATTATTTATCCAAAAATTTAGATTAAGTATAGATTAAACCTGAATGTGAAGTTTTAAAAACACATGTATATCCAAATTGAGAGAGACTATAGAAAATAAATGGGTCACCTTTCTTTGGAAAAATGTCAAAGTCATAAAAAACAAAAAGGCCGAGGAACTATTCCAGATGAAAGGAAACTAAAGAAACATGAAAACTAAATGCAATACATGATCCTATACTGGAAGGAAAAAAAAAATGCCATAAAAGACATGACCAGGATAACAGATTACATAAGAGTCTGGACTACAGATGATAATAACTGTAGTTATGTTAAATTTGCAATTTTATCATTGTTACATAAAGTATCCTTATTCTCAGAAAATACACACACACACACACACACACACACACACACACACACACAGTGTTAAGGGGTTGGAGCAACTGGATCAGAAACACACACAGAATGGTAAAGCAAATGTGGCAAATGTTAAAAATAGCCAAATCTGGGTAAAGGGCATTATAAACAATTTTTTACTATTCCTGCCACTTTTTTGTAAGTCTGAAATTATTTCAAAATAGTGTTAAACATTATATACATATTTTACCTCTGTCCAATTTAATCCCATCATCAAAACGGGAGAAGAGCCTGTATCTCTGTGCCCAGTATTTTGCCAGCTCAGGAACAGCAGCTATCTCAGGAGGCAGACCAATTACCTTTTTGTTCTTGTTTTTCTTTTTCTTCTTCTTCTTTTTACTTTCCACTAAAATAAAATAATGTAAATACAGATATTCACTATGAAAAAAGGAAATCATAGATGAATTTATCTAAGAAGTAAGTGTAGCCACATTCAGTAATTACAATGTGGGAATGCACCGCAGACTATACAGGCAACGGCGGGAGGGCATACTACAAACAGCACTGACTTTAGATTACAGCCCTATTTTGCTATTTATGAGCTCCCTGAGCTTGGAACAGTAACCCAGGCTCTGTAAGATCCAATTTTTTAATTCCTTGAAAGGAATGAATGAATAATATTTCACCTACTTACTTCACAGGATTGTTAGGACATATGTAGAGATACTATATAGGTATAAAAGTTATGATTTCTGTTAGAGAAGACACTGCTTTAATTGGTCAATTATAGAAATCCAAACATTTCTCTTCCCTTCTTTAAAACAAAATCTCCGGGGCGCCTGGGTGGCTCAGTGGGTTAAAGCCTCTGCCTTCGGCTCAGGTCACGTTCCCAGGGTCCTGGGATCAAGCCCCACATCAGGCTCTCTGCTCAGCAGGGAGCCTGTTTCCTCCTCTCTCTCTCTGCCTGCCTCTCTGCCTACTTGTGATCTCTACCTGTTGAATAAATAAATAAAATCTTTAAAAAACAAAAAACAAAAAACAAAATCTCCCAAGGACTGATTAAGCCCCTAACTTCCAACTTGGTCAATCCTCTGAATCCAGACATGACCTGAAGGGTCGTGTGGCCTCTGGGAAATTAAAACAGGTCACTGTTTTAATGTTAATAGAGAGGGATCTCATTCATTCCGAGACTGACTTTTGCTTAGATAAACAATTTTTATTAATTTGGTTATTTGGTTTAAGTTCCAAGGTTAGAAACAGCAACTTAGAAAGAGTGCTATCAGAGCTAAGTATAATGACAAGAATTGATGTTGACAAATAAAAATGACTACATTTAAATGATCCTTAAGGATAGGACTATGTCTTAATATGGTCATCTGAGCATTGTAACAGACAAGGTGTTATCAACAGCAAAGTGTAGTAAGAGTGTTTTAGGAGAGGGGACACTAACATTTTGAGTGAATAATTACTTACTGTGCAAGACCATCCTGTACATGACGTAACATTAAGCAACCCAAAATACTAAATGTTGGTATCCCCAGGTATCTCAGGTATGCCCTTGAGGTGGTGGTATCACCCCAGGTGAGAACTACCAGCAATATGAGGCAAGGTAATTAGGGAAGTAGGGGAGGGCCGGAAAATGGGATTGAGGAGTCAGACAACCTGGTACTGAGTCCTTCTATGCTGCCAACTGGTTCTGTGATCTCAGGCAAATTTCTTAGTTTCTCTGAGCTTAACTTTCTGTATTTTTAGAATGAGGATAATCCTGCCTACTTCACTGGGTTATTTTATAGATTAAATAAAAATGAGGCACATAAAGGCATTTTGGAAATCTACAAGTACCACATAAACATCAGTTGTACACAACAATACAAAAATTTAAACTACTTTAAGTATACATTTTAGAAAGGCAAAGAAGTATGTGATACAAAGAATACAGCTCTATACACACACACACACACACACACACACACACAAAATTAAGATTCAAATGAGGTATTTTCCAAAATTCTAAATTAAGAAAGAGACCATCACAATATAATTGTTTCATTAGGGCAAGTCTGAAATCATTCATCAATAAAAATGAATACATGTCAAATGAAAATTTCTACCTCATAAAAGCCTCAATATTCCACTGAATACAATTATAAATTATAAAAGAACATTTACTGTAGAATACATTCAAATAGTACAAAAGGACATAAACTGAAAAATGTGACTCCATTCTGCATTCATTATAGACAACTACTATAAATACCTTATGTCAGTGTACCACCCAAACAACAAACTACCACTACCAACAACCATTACCACAAAAGCACCCCCTGCCCCCAAAGAATCATCAAAAGGAAAACAAGGGCAATACCAAATTTTAAGCCAGTCACTTTTAGCCTAGGGAAGAGGGTAGTGGCAGAGACCAATCTTAATGGCACAGACAGAGGGACTCAGTTTTCCCACGTGCTTGGCCTTTTCTTTTCTCATGCTTGCTCAGCCAAGAATGTAGTGTTTTGGCGCCTAATCTTTGCCACTGGCATTTATACTTGCTGTGTGCCTTCTCTCCAATTAAAAATAAATAGTACTGAATCCTTAGGTACAGATGATTTAGAAGTGAAAACTAGGGAAGCATATTACCGAAATTCATCAGCAAGCTGAAGGCATTCTTAATCTTACCTTCAGTTTCTACCTGAAGAGAATCTTGGGTAATCTGAGTAACACCATCTTCCTTATCCAAAATAGCTACTACTGTGTTGTCTCCCTCCTTTTTTTCTGTTACAAGTTCACCAGCTGAAGACATGGCATGACACTTTTCAGGCTCTGGATTACTTGTCTCCAGTAGGTCATCACCTTTTTCAACAGGCATTTCTTGTTCCTCTGAGTCACTGCTCGTGCAGGTGTCTTGCACATTGTCATGAGAAATTGATTCCTGTGATGCTTCCTCATCCATTGGCTCATTAATCCATTTTAGGAATTTTTCTACCTGAAATTTTAAGTCATTACAAGCATGAATGAATTCCAAATTACACAGAATATTCCCATCTGTTTTACCATTTGGACTTCACTGAAGCTGTTGTAATTATCTCTAATACGTATACTGTATCATACAAGCTAATTATATATAAGTAATTCTGAGCTAACTATACTTTTGTATCTGGACATACCATGACCTTATTAAAGATTTCTTTAAAAGGAAGAAAATATCAGATTAAACACATGACAATGACCTTCCTGTAATCAATTAACACTAAGACAAAGCTGAACTGTTCTAGTAGCTTTGCATAAAAGGCTTCTAATAATATAACCATACTATGTGGTATTACCATTACAAATGTACCTACTTATTGTTGAGTCATTATTATTAGCTTTTCAAATTATACAGACCTTTCTTCAATGGCTCAGGTTACGTTAAACTGTACTCAGCACCAAAGATAAACTAAAAAGATCTAGTGTCCATCTATCTGTAAGGAAAAGAGGAGTGCTATCTTAGAAAGCAAGCTGTCCTTTAATGGAGCAGTAAAGCCAGTAAAATGATTCCTAAAAACTGAGTTTCTTAGAAATGTTAACAAGGTGTTAACAGATGATATGTATATCCTTGCACACTTCTGTAACAAGAACATTCTTTGTAACAGATCCTGGTGACCTTCCTATGAGTTAGCATAGAAATTGGACGATGAGCATAAATAACAACCCAGAGTCTTTAAAGGGACTGTGTCTATAGAGCAGTCAGATATCTAAGGACACAACAGTCATATTTCTTTTCTTCATGGCAATACTTAGCAGTTATGTTTTTGCTCTTTGTCTATAGCTGGATGTACGGGGACTATCACATCCAACATGTAAAAAATTCTGTAAGACTGACTGCTGATACTAGGAAATGTGTTCCAGATATAACCAGGGCCACTAAAATATTAAAATATCACCAGCAACCAATCTGAAATATAACAAAAATAAAGCTAGCTATAAATCTGTAGCATGTTTTGGAAGAATGCTTAAGTTGGGAAGGATAATGTATCCTAAGGGTAAAACAAAGTCATCACAGGGTCTGAGATTTTGTTTTGTTGCCTGAAGGAGCTGCTGGAGAGGTAACCGACGCAAAGGTTTTGCTCACTAGAAGGTGTTTTATTTTTTCCCCTCTATAATGGATAAGCATCACTCATCAAGCCAAGCAAAAATAATTCTAATTACATTTGTTTTTCAGATGCTTGGACAGCAGGTATAGCAGAGTGAAAGAGAGGGGATGTGAATATTCCAGTTAGCAATGTAAATCACTGAATTAGCATCAAACTATTAGGATGAACTGATTAGTGCAACGTTTGACTAATCACCTCTAGATGAGCTCAAAATTAAAGCTTACAATAAATGCAGGACCAGATACTAATTGCCAGGATCCTACTTAGCCTGAGGCAGGTAAGAAATTCTCACTGTTACTATATATATGAAGCAATTTTATCTATTTATCTTTCCAGTGATACTAGCTTTCAAAATATCACTTTTTCATATTACTCTCAACTTATTCTATTTCAAATTTGGTTCACATGGTATATGCCTTTGGGAAGGAAGGGGAAGAGAATTTCAGGTACCTTTATATCTGATAGAAACAAGATTTCCACCTGAAAAAAATTTTAAACAGTCAAGCTCACAAAATGAAATTTTATCTGTAAATAGAGAATAAAATTTATATGTACCTTAGTCAAGGTTTTGCTTTTTTTGAATGCTTTTTCTGACTCTTCAGTAAAGAAAATGTGTTTGTTTTTCATATTTATTTGTCTTCTCATGTCCAGGAACTTTGACTTATACTTCACATTCTTCTGTAGGTATCTGACCCGCCGATGACTGAAGTTTGAAATTCCACCATATCTGTGATCAAACCAAAGGAAGCTGACTCAAACCTTAAGTTCTGAGTTTGTTTTCTTATATGAAAAGAGAATAAAACTGACGATTTTCACTATTTTTCTACTACCACCATTTAATTTTTATTTTATTTTCTACTAGCCACCATCTTATTTTTCTAAATTATAAAGATTATGAAATAAAGTTCGAATATAGAGGAATTTAGGGTCTTGGTTATATGTTAACTTCCAAGTTAATGTGAAACACCAGTTGGGGAGATCAACATACCTTACATATAACAGAAAGCAGATATTACATAGTAAAATATAAAAAGGAAATATTAGAAAAATATAACCCCACTGCATATTAGGAAAATATAATCTTTTCTCATGGTGAGAGGATACCAAAGCACTTTAATACATATTTGGGTACATCGGAACTATTTTATCTTTTAAATTTTTATTTGAATTCTAGTTAGTTAACATACAGTGCAATATTGGTTTCAGGAGCAGAATTCAGTGATTCATCACTTACATACAAACCCCAATGCTTATCCCAGGTTCCCTTTTAAATTCCTGTCACCCATCTAGTCCACTCCCCACCCACCTTTCTCCATCAACCCTCAGTTTGTTCTCCGTCATTATGAGTCTCTTATGGTTTCTTTTTTTCCCTCCACCTTCCCATATGTTCATGTTTTGTTTCTTAAATTCCGTAAGTCAAGTCATATGGTATTTGTTTTTCTGAATTGACTTATTTTGCTTAGCATAACATACTCTTAGCTCCATTCATGTCATTCCAATTGGCAAGATTTCGTTCTTGTGGATGGCTGAGTAATATCCCATTATATTTATGTACCACATCTTCTCTACCCATTCATCATTTGATGGACATTTGTGCTCTCTCCATAATTGTTGATATGAATTATTGTTATTGTTGATATGAATTATTTTCATTTATTTTGAAGATTTTATTTATTTGTGTGAGAGAGAGAGCAAGCACAAACAGGGGGAGCAGCAGGCAGAGGGAGGAGACGCTGAGCAAGGAGCCAGATGTACGGCTCAATCCCAGGACCCTGAGATCATTACCTGAGCCTAAGGTAGATGCTTAACTACCTAGGTATTCCTATACGAGCCACCTAGGCATCTCTCTACAAATTATTTTAAAAGTGGTCACTGATTTTTTAACTTAAATTGATCTGAGCTTACCAAAGAAGCAAACCCCTATTATCAAAATATTTAGAGAATACCAGTTGATCTAATCATCTGAATTTTTTAGTCCTAAATCATACAGAACTAGTACAAAGACTTCTTTGACTGTATCAAGCCTCGTTTAAGTACATCTTTCACAGTGCCACAGACTCTTAGAAATTTAAAGTGTAATATACAATTAGCATTTATGAACTAAAGAGTTTAGTGTTAAATGTCAGGTGTTATCATCTAGTCGTGCTGTAAACTTCTTTATAAAGTCTATTTTATGCTTTTTTTTTTTTAAAGATTTATTTATTTTATAGACACAGCATGTGCACACAATGAGGAGGGGCAGAGGGAGAGGGAGAAACTTTAGTGGGCCCTCCTCCACGACCCTGAGATCACAACTTGAGCAGAAAGTTCAATCAACTTTGCCACCCAGGTGCCCCAATTTTATCCTTTAAAGTAGAACTAGGAATACTAAATAGAAGAAAAGTTAAATTCCAGGTAACAGAATAAATCTCCACAAATGTATACCAGCAAGAGCCACCCAAGTAATTTCTCAATAAAATTATATGTGGGTAGAAATAAATTCTGCCAGAATCTTTTTTTTTTTTTAAGATTTTATTTATTTATTTGACAGAGAGAGTTCACAGTAGACAGATAGGCAGGCAGAGAGAGAGAGGGAAGCAGGCTCCCTGCTGAGCAGAGATCCCGATGCGGGACTCGATCCCAGGATCCTGAGATCATGACCTGAGCCGAAGGCAGTGGCTTAACCCACTGAGCCACCCAGGCGCCCTAATTCTGCCAGAATCTTAAACATGGCAATATCAGGAAAATATTTTATGTTACTAATCTTTATGATCTTTAGCTTTAAATGCTATGAACTACAACTGCCTTCAAGTACCATAAGGAAAGATAACAGATAGTTTAAATATATTCATAGTATTATAATTATGAGCATATATTTCTGAGCTAATTTGGATTCATTTTATAAGTCAATTTTGAGATCTATGTCCTCTTCTTTCTGACTTCATAATATGTAGATATCAGTTAAAATTTCACAACTAAGAAAACAAATCTCACCCCTTGAAACATCAAAGACCTTAATCTTGGTTTAAATCACTGGTGCAAGCTGACATAAATGTCTTTAGTGTGCCTTAACTACTCAGTTCAGTCTTCAAGGTATATACAACAGACCCCTCAGTTTTCTTATATCTAATGCAGTTTTCTTTCATTTTCTTCGGGTTCAGATTTCTTATAAATCTTAGATTTAGATGCTTGGGCATTTAATCCCAGAGAAAACTTATACTTTCTGTATACAAATGTTCATAGCAGCTTTATTTGTAATAGCAAAATACCACACATAATCCAAATATCCTTGCACAGATGAATGATTAAAACTGATATATCCATACAGTGAATACTATTCAGCAGTAAGTAGGAATGAACTATTGGTAAACACATAACTTGTGGGGAACCTCAAGGGCATATGCCTAGATCTTAGGAACAACCTAGAAGGACATACAGGGTGGTCAGTTAAACATACAAGTACTAGATAAATGTGCACATACTGATAAGTCAGGATGTTCATGGTACATTGTTGAGGAGAAAAAAGCAAGCTGCAGAACATGTATACTATGATTCTATTTTTGTGTTGTATAAAAAATGAGTAGCCTGTTATATGTATATAAGCATAAAAACACACAATTAAATTAGGAAGGATATATGCCAAATACTGCCTACCTCTGAGGAATGATTTGAAAGATTTTTACTCTCTTACTTCTGTTTTGAGTTTTAATGTTTTCATTATAAAAAAGAAAAAAGGCTACTGCAGACTTGAACTCGTCATGACATGCTTGCAAGACATCTCAGATGTACACAAAGGCAGACATGTGAAATGCAAGGTAAAAAAGGGAACCATGCTTAGAAGTCTCAAAAGCGTGGCCTAAATCCTTAATGTGATCATGACCAAATTACACCTCTGTGGGCTGCAGCTGCTTTACCCACGAAACTCTAATATTAGGTTGCTTTGAAGTACAACTGAGTTAATAACACAAGTGAATATATCAAACATGTAGTAATCTATGAGAAGTTAGTGTTTTAATGTAATATCTCAAATTCTATCAAATCTATAACCATCATAAGCTATCTGAATATCAGAGAACTTGAAGATAGCTGAAGTGTTACAACTTTAAGAAGACACAGTGTTTATGTAATATTTATGTATAATTACTTTTGTCCTGAGCCATGCTTGAATCCTAGAAGGGAACCACTGTCATCAAAGTCTGAATCTGGGTTTTCATCAACGTCCAGTTCGTGGCTAAACAAATAAACAAAAGGTAAACAGCAATAAGCCATTACATCCAGAGCCCACCAGTTCAGGCAAATATCAAAAGATATCATAATCAACCTACACACACACCTTCCTATTGCACAACCAACCACCAGCTCACAAATCCATGAAGACAGGAAAGAGCAGTTTAATCAGATTTTCCAAATATGCTAAACTACACAGCAGTGTTTGGAACACAGCAATAAGTACTCAAATCCTAATTATCTTTATACTTGAACATGGCACTAATACCTATCTCTCCATCTGCCTCTGGAAAGACACCTGTAAAAGCTGCAGCTTTAATCTCCTAGAGTGCTATTTTTAGTTTTCCTTAAAAATGAATATGGAAACATTTGGTAAGTATCAATGCAACCAAAAAATTTACTCTCTCTCTCTGTATATATATTAAGAATAAGGTAGTGATACAAATAATAAGTAACGCATGATCATCAATTTATTGGGGATGCCTTCTAGTGATCCCTACTACCTAATGACAGTACCAAGTAAGAGAAAATGGTGAGAAATAATTCTTACAAATTAAGTTAGTCATTGAACATTTATGGTGAACCTACTAGGTTCCAGAAAATAAGTATGCCACACATAGTCTCTGCCTCCAGGAACTAAAGGAGGAATTATGGAGCATTGTATAGCGTGTAGAAAAAACACAATGGAAGCATGCTTTTATGTATATACTAAGCTACTTAGCCTCCAAAGCTTGCCTATTGTTTTTTCAGAAGATGGAATACTTCATATCCTGCCAAAGAATTAAAATGTTATTAGCTAACACCTAAGTTTTGCAATATCTTCTCTTTCCTTGTATTTTACGGAATTAGCATTTGACCATATTCTACTTATATTATTTGCTACTTGTTTAATTTTACATATCAATAGTATACTAGCACAGCTTCCTGAAGAGTTGGTCTGGGTGTTAGAGCTGCCATTGTTTTGCTATGTAACTCTGGGAAAGGCATTTATCCTCATTTTGTTTTAATATTCCCACCTACAGATTAAGAACATTAGATTACATATTTCTGAGATCTATTTTAGCAATAAAATTGCTAAAAATACTCAGACATTTGGGGAAAAAAACAGAACTTCCTTGAGAGAAACCTTATCAACTTATATACGAATTAAAAGCTGTCATCCATGGATAGCTACTGTCAGATTTATTACAGGCTAGTTTTTTGTCTTCCCAACGAGCTCATAAAAAAACCATTAGTTCCACTTTAGAAGCAAGAAACCGTGGCAGAGTCAGACTTGGGATCTGCCAAGTGTTCCAGGGTGTAGCGTCTTGCTAGTATGTCTCATCTTATTTCCTCACAGGACTGACAGCACTACAATATAACAAGCCCTTTGTAGGCACTCCCTCAAGGACACAAGTGCTTATGCTACCACACTGTGGAGAGAGAGGTAATATGCAACTTGCCTTCTCTTGAGTTTGCTTGGCTTATGTTCAGGTGGATCTTCTTCACTCTCATCTCCATCAATATTGTTGGGATGTGGTCTTTCTTTGATTGTGTTTGCTTCTGAAGAGTCCTGTGAATCTAAAGAGGCAGACATATTGCAGTGGATTTTCCCTTTAATGTGACAACTCATCTGCCTTTTGCAAACGCTATCGAAATATTTTTGCTACCTTCCTGCAATGAACTGTACATGCATATCAGGCACAGTGTCAGACCACAACTACCTATTTTGTATATCTACACCCAGAATCTGAGCATAAAAAAACTATAGCTATGTGTAATTATTAAAGTTTAAAAGTTTCCATGGTTTAACTACTTAAAGAAACAGACTAAAACTTTTTCCTCATAGCTGTCCATATCTACAGAAAGTAATCCACAGTTACCTTTGTGATAGCTAAGCAGTTATCACATTTGATAGAACTTTAATTAATTAATATTAAAGGGAGAGAGAGAATCTCAAGCACACTCTGCTAAGCATAAAGCCTGACTTGGGACTTAATCTCATGACCATGAGATCATGATCTGAACAGAAATCAAGAGTCAAATGCTTAACTGAGTGAGCCACTAAGGTTCCCCATATTTTGATGGAATTTTAACTTAAATCACTCTGAAGACAGCATAATACATTGATTAAAAATGATTTCTCGGGGGTGCCTGGGTGGCTCAGTGGGTTGAGGCCTCTGCCTTCGGATCAGGTGGTGGTCCCAGGGTCCTGGGATCGAGCCCTGCACTGGTATCTCTGCTCGGCAGGGAGCTTGCTTCCTTCTCTCTGCCTGCCTCTCTCCCTGCCTCTCTGCCTACTTGTGATCTCTGTCAAATAAATAAATAAAATCTTTAAAATAAAATGACTTCTGTTTATTAAGAAGCAAACACAGTTAATTATCTCTAATATAACTTAAATTAAAAGTAACAGCAAGGTAAGCACCACCATTTAGAAAAAATATTTTTAACTTGTGGTAGCTCCACCTGAGGGACATGTCTTTCTTCAGATTGGCACAAAGTGAGTGGGTGGGACTGGAAATGGAGATCTGCAGTGTAGACAAAGAGAGTCTTTGATTGTAGGCAATTTGTAGGCACAGATTATTTTAAGAGAACACCCAACCACAAACAACAGAAAACACATTTATATAGAAATGCAATATATACTTTGTATGTGTTTTTTAAAGATTTTACTTATTTCTTTGGAAGCAAGAGAGAGCATGAGTGGGGAAAGAGCAGCAGAAGAGGGAGGAGACTCCCTGCTGAGCAGGGAGCCCAATGTGGGGCTTGATCCCACCACCCTGGGATCATGACCGGAGCTGAAGACAGACACTTAACCAACTGAGCCACTTAGGCGCCCCTATACCTTGTGTTTTGATCTCAAGGCAAGATCTAAAATAAAGTAAGACCTAGAATTCTCAGATTTATCCTGATGGGACTCACCCTGGGACTAAGTAAAGAAATGGATAATCTATATATATAGTTAGGAAAAAGGCAACGGAAGGCACGGACTATATAAGGTTTAGTATATTTGACAAAGAGAAAAATAGCAAGATAAGTGAGGATGATCAAAGGAATAACAAGAAGGAATAAGAGAGGGGAAAATTCATTGGCCAGTATACATATTTCAAATTTTATGGTCAAAATTAGCACAGAAAGAAATCAGGAAAGTATAGAAGAGTATCAAAAGACCAATATAAAATAATCACATTATTTAAAAAAATAGGAAAATAACAAGGAATGAAAGTAAGTAACTTCCATTGGAAGAGCACAGAGAAAAAAGAGATTAAGGGGTAGGTAGAGCCACTTCAGTAACTCTCTAAAGGAAACTCTCAGGTAGATGAAGATCAGCAATCTGAGGAGCAAAGCAAATCCAATTGTTAAATAAAAGGCCAAAAACTTTTGCTTCATATAGGGATGAGACTGAGAAGAAAGTCTTATAAACCAGACTTTTCTAGCACTAAACATCAAGGATGCCAAGAAGGCATCTTAATGACCTTCTGGAAGTTCAGAAGTCATAAAAATTTTCTCTCTCATTTTCCTGGTGCCATCAGTTAGAATTCTCCTTCTGAGCAAGAACATTCTTACCAACCTCTGACTTTTCTTAATATACCTCTCAATGGCTTTCCTTAGTCCTTTCTTTAGACCAGATTTTTTGTTTCATTTCAAATCACTTAGGTGGGAGTCAATAAAATTCCTTATCCTGGATATTTTATGAGAATCCTAAAGTCAACCCTTCCAATTATAAATTAATATCATGCCCTGTTGAGATTCCCTACAGAGCAAGACTTCAATTGCTTGGAAATAAATTCCAGTATGACTTACAATCAGATTTGCCTGATGTCCACTTTGTGCTCTGAACTATTCTCAAATAGGCCTCCTATAAATTCATTTGCTCCATAGAAACCTGGAAGTTCCCCATCCACTCTATTAAAAAATTTCTCAAGGGAGTTCCAAGTTTTAATTCACTGGCCACCAAGGTCCAAGTGGAAGGAATGGTAGTTTTGAGAACTCCAAACAAATATTCTTTTTATTTACGTGAAAGGTAATAAACTTATAATACATAAATTAAATTATGTGACATTATAAAATGTAGTTGACATTGTATAACCCTAACATAAAGGATAGGTGTTAATTATTTTGCTCAATAGGTTAATTTTCCTAACTGTTACTTAGTAGGATAAATCTTGGCCAATCTTACCCTGAGCTGGTTGGTTTGTGCTTCTGTTCCCAGACAAGCTGCTATCCTTGGTTCCTCCATTACATGGTTTACTCTGGCCAGAAGCAGGACATTCTCTGCTGCTGTTGACTTCACTTAGCCACTGATGCCCATCACAACTTACTGAAGAATCTAACTGGCTTTGTTCCACTTCCTCTGAATTCAAATTTATATTACTAATTCCATCAAGAATGTCAATATGCTCTTTATCACTTGAACTAGAGCTTTCACTATTAATTGTAATAGATGGAGACGGAAAAGACATTAAGTCTGCTTTCATGCAATTTTCTTCTTTCTCATTGTCAACTTCTATTTTAGACCCACAGGTATCTGTTTCACAGGTTTGTGAGATATCAAAAGTCCAACCCTGAGCTTCCCAATACTGAAACTGTTCCAAATAATACCAATAAAGTTGACTATAGTGTTGTTCCCATTCCTCCTTTGTATCAGGAATGTTCCAAGGTTCAGAACATAGTGTCTGATCTGAATGTTTTTCTTGCCAGCTTTGCCATAATATTCCTCCACCATATTCGTTCCAATATTTTTCCCATTTTTCTGTGATTTCCAGCTTTGGAGTTAATGTATTTTCAACAGGAAGATTTTCAGTTTCAGTATTTTTTTTGGTTTGACGTTTACTTGTTTTGGTGCTCTCATACTGTTCAACTGAAGATGGATCATCTGAAGCCAAAATGTCATCTTCACATTCTTGTCTCCAAGATTCTCTTATAATTTCATCTAAGTACTTCTTTTGATGTTTTTTCTTTTTCCTTTTTATTTTAACTTTATTTCTAGTATTCATAGAAACCTACATAAGATAAATAACTTGAATATAAAATGCAGCTCACAAATAAACTATAAAATAAAGAGAATCCAGGTCTATTTTAAACACTAAATTATTTACTGTCAAATCCACATCCTGGGTTTTTAGTTATACAAACAAGTTAATCTTACTATTTATGTTTCCAGGAGGAGGAAAAAAGGACATATATCAAAACTTGCAGTTTTAATTAATTTATAAATATGTATGTTTAAAAACAGGTAGAATGCTCTAACTTATGAATATGTTAGATTTGGGATAAAAAAATTCTTTGTGATATCTTACAGAGAAAACTAAGAAAGAGAAACATAAGTAACTTACCTCAAAATTCTTATGTGCAGATATCCCACCAAACTGAAGTGGTAGTCCCATACTTCTCATGAGTTCAGCCTCAGAATCAAGTTCACTTTCATCAAGGCCTAAGCCTTTACTGTCATGTGACTCTGCAGTGCCACCTTCCTCCCCTTCTTCCTCTTCTGTAGCTTGGTCTCCTACAGACAGCATCTGTTAGCTTCATTTTATAGAAAATGCAGATGCACATTTTTTCATCATTTTATTTTTTAAAAATTTATTTATTTGAGAGAAAGAGAACATGAACACACATCACAAGCCCATGGACAAGCCCACACAAGCAGGGGGAGGGGCAGAGGAAGAGGACAGACAGGCAGACTCCCCTCTGAGTAGGGAGCCCAATATCGGGGTTGATCCCAGGACCCTGAGATCATGACTCTAGCCAAAATCAAGAGCTGGACACTCAACTAACAGTCACCCAGGGGCCCCTCATCCTCATTTTAAAGAGAAACCTGAGACCAAGAGTTATGCAAAGGTTACGATTTTTTAGGGGTAACACAGACAAGTAAGAAATAGCCAATTAAGAATCAGGAGACAACTTCTAATATGGCTCTGCCCACCACCAGCTGCCTAATCAACTTACACTTGCTGAGCATGTCCTCTGTGCTGTGTACTGTGCAAAGTACTGAGGATATAAGAGGGAATGTGGCAGAATAACCACAGGGAAAACACATTTTCACATTCCTTATTACTCAATAAGTAATATTATTATTGGATATATCATAATCAATAAGGATATATCATACTCAATAAGGAATATCATTATCAATGAGCAATATTCCTCAATTAGATCAGTGAATTTAAAATGATGATTTGTGGAGTTTGCTTTAGGATCTAGTAAGAAGAGTGGCAAAAGGTATGTCTTTAGGTGCCTCATGGTTTTTTCAATCACAACTGGGATTTATATTCTGTGACTCCGTGGGAGTCATGATTTAATGAAAGCTATAAACGTCTGAAATCCCCTAAACTGGAAGTTCCTTTCAAATGCCCTGATTCTCCCAGAAAACCTGTTTTATTATAACGAAACAAGTTTAGCTTTATACTAGCATGGTTATATAAAAGTTTACCACACCATTAATTGGACAAATGCCATTCAAAAGCTCCATTAACCATTTAAAATGTGAAAGAAGTATCACTTTATACACTGACATACTCAATTAGGGCTGAGCTGCACTCCAGCTAAATGATCATAGACAATAAGAGTGAATCTTACAAACCAAAAATGGGGACTGTAAATAAGAGGAATCTTCTGTGTATAAATTCTACTAAAACAAAGAGGGAAAAAAGATACCTACCTAAAGAAGATTCCACTCACCATTCTATTCAATGAACTTATGAAAGATCAGGAGACAGCAAATAGGAAAAACAAATGTGCTAAGTTTTATGATCCTTTCATGGTATGCATATTTTATGTTCACTAGGAGCCTGGTGTCTAAAGAAACCTTATTTGTACATTACATTGAAATGTAAACCAAACACTTCATTCAGTGATCAACTAAAGAAACAGTGATTTGTTCCACCACTGTGAGAGTTAAAGGATTTTTAAGGGTAACATGATGCACTTAATTTGTGCTGAATTTAGCCTAGAACTCACGCTAGTTTTCTACCTAGAGAAACAAAAAAGACCTGTGTGGAAAGAACAAATGAGGTCACTGAGGGAAGTCTGAGAGAGACCAAGATAGTTTTCAGGTTAACTAGGTAAGACTCAAAATACATAATAAATTCTATTTGTTATTTGTGAAAGTTAACCCAGATTGTGGCCTCTTTACTTCAAGCCGAAGACTAAGGATGTTCACTTTGCATTTATCCTGAATAATTTATCTATAAAGTTGTTAAAGTATTAAACAAGAAGGTCATTAAACTGAGGTGGCTTGAAGGCCTTAGTTGTCTCTGTAAGGAAACCAAAGACATAAGCCACAATCAAAGCACTCAAATCTAAGAAAAGAACACTGAAGAACAACTAATCACAAACAGCTAACTAGGCTTCCCCAAATGAGGTCATTCCTTAAGATAGAGCCAATCAATAATTTCCTTGCTTTGCTTCTATATCCTCTCTACTAAAAAACTCTCCCCTAACTCCTGTCCTATAGTGGTGCTCCTATCTACGGAGCTGGCAACTGCCTGAGTTGCATAGATGTAAGTTCAAATAAACTCCTGAAAATTTTAATGTGCCTCTGTTTATCTTCCCGCACAATAAAATTTTGCTGAAAAAAACATATGTTCTCTACTTTTCAAAGCTTCAAATTTCATCTTGCTCTTATCTAATGGCAACAACTACATAGAGCAAAAGAGGCTACCTCAAGTCCACACAGGAGCTAGCTACAGAAAAAAAAAAGATGTGCTTTGACAGGGATTCTAGAACCACGTTATAATAAAAAATAAGGAAAGTAACCTATGATTACTGGTTGTCATTTATAATATTTAATGCCAACAAATTAATGTAGTATAACAAATTATATTTAAAATAAATACACTATTAGTTACTTTGCACAAGAAAAGGGCCATAATGTTTTACACTGTATTACCTGCATTGTCGCCACTGCCTTTGACATAGTAGCCTTTTAATCCCAGATTGCACAATTTTCGATCTCTACAAAGCAAATTAAATAGTCAATATTGAAATAAATTATAAACTTGAGAAAAAAACAAGTTTGAGGCAGCACAGATTAATTAACAAGGTTAAGGAACAGAAAAGCAATCTGCTAATATATTTTCCTCATCTGTAACATACAGGTAATAATACATAACCTGTGAAGTTATTATAAGAATAGTATATTGTAAAATATTTAATAGATAGCACATGGGAAGCATCTTTAATTGTTAATTACTGATTATTAAAATTAAATGGTAGTTCTGGTTTGGAGGAAGAATCAATCTTACAATACATGAACAATGAAGTGTTCTTTAAATTTGCTCGAAGAAATGAGCATAAAAGTGGAAAGATCTATCTTACTCATATATATAAATCCACATGCAGATCCTACTCCATTTGCAAATAGGCCAAGTTATCATGCCTAGTAGACAAGATATTAATGGTCTGAGCAAAGGCTGTTGTGGGGATTAACCCCCAAAGTTCTTATTTAAATATTTAATCAAACTGAAACATAAATCAAAACAATTCACCCTCAATTGTAAAATTTTATCTACCTACCTACCTACCTATCTAGGTAAGCCCCAAGCTCAACCTGGCCCTTGAACTCATGACCCCGAGATGGAAAGTACATGTTCCACCAACTGAGCCAGACAGCCATCCTAGTCTCAACAATTTTTAAAAAACAGTGAATGATTAAACTTTTCTTTACATATCTACTTCTAAATTTTTTCTCTATCTGCTAAGACTGGAAACTACCTAACCCAAATGAGTTTAACGAACAATTAAAAATTAAAATTTCGATATTATCTTCCTACCATTAAATTCAGCTGTAAAAAACACCACCAGAAGTGCCATAATAAGGCAATCTTCAAGTATTAGCGAATACTATTTTTCTAATGGGGCAACAATAAAGTCAACAAAATAAAATTCCTGTATATTTGATATATTTTATTGTCCTCCTGTTTATTTTTTGGTACTTTATAAAACATAAAGTAGGTGATCACTCATAGCAGGACAGCAAACAGGCCAGAGGCTAAAGTGCAAAAGTGCTTTGGCAGCATGCCCACTAGTCCCCAAGAACACTGGACAATGGAGAAGTGGTTAGGGTGGTGGGGGAGATCAGCAGCTGTACAGAGGACATCAATGGTGTCCCCACCAGTACCCACAGATATGGGGCACTAGGTGTCAGGTGGAGGAGGAGACTAATATGGTGGCAAGATTGGTTACATTGAGCAAGTAAGTATATTTAGGATAATGACAGCCAAGATTTTCTATACACATACAGGTATTTATGTATGCATGTAAAGCACAGATATATCCTGACTAACTGTGTCTGCTGAGAGAGCATAGAGGCAATGAAAACCCAGGAGCAAAGAACACAATGACCACGCAAGTCTTGGTTTCTGAACACTACTCTGCTAGAAGGAGCCAAGGTACCTTGGAGAAGCGGAAGCTCCAGGTTGAAGCACAGACTAGAAAGATAAGCCTGGGTCACCTTCTGTGCTAGAGGGTTAGGAGGAGGTCAGAGAAGGCCAGGGACACATCAAAATGATATACAAGCCACCTCGAGGGGCCCATAACAGCTAAAACTATGTGAACATCAAAATAAATGAGAGTAATAAAATAGAATGTACTAAAAAAATGAATAATCCAGAATTCATGTTAATGTAAATAAAGGAGTAAACAAATACATGAGGAGAGAAGGCATTCTCCCTGCAGAATGCCAACTAATAAAAGCAGAATGATAGAGAACTGCTCTTTGGAAACCTTCAGCTGATTCAGGCACAGGAACAGGGTACTAATACTGGAGTACTTTCCTTCCAAATACTAATACATACAAATGGAACCAGTTTGACTTTACAGCAGAGATAGTTATGAGACTGCAACATAATTAGGTAATGGAGGTCAATGTCATCAGGGGTGGAATGGGTCCACAGCAAGTGACTGAAATGATGCAGAGCCAAACACAGGATTATTTCTGTGGCATTCCTGCCAAGACGGCATGGCCCAGCTCTGTTTGTGCTGAAATGTCAGATAGACCCAGGTTAAGGAAGACCAGCACACAAGATAAGGTCTGCATTTTTTAAAATTTTGAGGCCATGATAGGGAGGGAAAAGGTGAAGAATTTTTCCAAAAGAGGAGACTGACAAGTCATAAAAGGAACTATGTGGAACTCTGGATCAGAAAGAAAAGAGACACTGCTGGGAAAGTTGGGGAAATATGAACCCACTACAGTGGTTATGAAAGAGAACACACTTGTTTTAGGGAAATACACAATGGAGTATTTAGGAGTAATGGGGAATCATATGTGCAGCTTGCTCTCAAGTCGTTCAGAAAAAGACTAAAAACTGTGTGCAGGGGAGGAGGGGGGCACACGCGTGTGTCTGTGTGTATTCAGAGGGAGAGATAGAGCAAATGCAGTTAACTGTTAATACTAGGTGAGTCTAGGAGGGGAATATCAGAGTTCTTTGACCTATTTTTGTTTTTTTGTTTAAGTTTGAACCCATTCTTTACTCCTGTACTGACCTATTTTTGCAAGTTGGAAATTATTTTAAAATGATTTAAGAAAATTAAGAAAAGCCTGTTATTTATAGTATAAACAATTTTATAACAAGAATTTACTACTCCATCATTTCCCTATGTTCAATTCTAGGCTTTGTAATTTAAGGCTTTGTCTTTGTGTAAGACACAATTTTACATAACTGTAATCATAGTGTAGATATTTTATATTCAGATATGTTAATACAAAGTATTTTTTCATTTTACTACTGAGCCGTTATAAAGATTATTTTTTTTTAAAGATTTTATTTATTTGAGGGAGAGAGAGTGTGAGTGAGAGAGCAGAAGAAAAAGGAGCAGTGGAGGCAGAGGCAGAAGCAGGCTCCCCTCTGAGCAGAGAGCCTGATGCAGTGCTTGGTCCCAGGACCCTGGGATCATGACCTGAGCTGAAAGCAGTTGTTTAATGGGACTGAGCCACCCAGGTGGCTCTATAAAGATTATTTTTAATTTTTTTTAAATTTTTTATTTTTTATAAACATATATTTTTATCCCCAGGGGTACAGGTCTGTGAATCACCAGGTTTACACACTTCACAGCACTCACCAAAGCACATACCCTCCCCAATGTCCATAATCCCACCCCCTTCTCCCAAACCCCCTCCCCCCTATAAAGATTATTTTTAAGAGCTCCATTATATCATACATATATAACTAATGGAAACCTGAATGCATAAATGAAACAAAATTATTATTCTAGAGCTCATAAGACAGTATGTTAATATAATGTCCTCAGATGATAAACATTAGTTAACGATGTTAGGTTCTATTTCCTGCCTTTGAGGAGAGGTGTACAATAACCTTACTCAGTATGAGAATCAATTCAATACTAAAAAGGTATTAGGCACCTATGCTAATGCTCATTTTCTGTTTTCTGCTACATGGACTATTTTCTCAGTTTAATAACTTATTCTAGAATCAATGTGTTGTTTTAAGACTGAAACAAACAAAGAAGACTGTGAAACAAACCTTTTCCCTATCTGGAAAGCAGGGTTAAACTAATAAGCCTCTGAAATTCCAGCATGTCTCCAAAGTCCCAAAGATTCCTCCACTTGATGTTAGCCAAAAGGCCTAGAAGTGATCCCAAAGACTTCTCAAGTGGCTACTGGAGATAATTTCAAAATGTTCTTTTCATTCTAAAGGGTTATAATTTATCTGAGTATTAAATGATCTAAAGGAAAAAGCCATTCTTTTCTCTCCTTATTTTGAACTCAATTTTACTTGAACTAAGTAAATAGAGGTTCTAAGTTTTAAGAATATGTATGAAATTACCTGAACTATAGAGGAGGAATGTTTTAATTCAAATGAGACTAAATTCAAACTAATTGATATATACACCAATTACATTGTGTTTAAAATAAAGTTACTTTAATTGAAATCTAGAAGCATAGTTTTGTAGGGGTACGGCATGACAATTTTTCTCAACCCTTTACATTTATAACTTACATTGTCTTTCTGTTCTTTCTGGAAAGGAGTACAACCCCAAGACTCAAATCCAGCTTTAGGCTAAGAACTAAGTATGCAGTCTTGGCTTTCTTTTGTTTTTTACTCAGAGTTCTGATTGTTGCTCCTTCCCGCTCAAATATACCCCAGTTTATCTCTGCTCTTTAGACTTCTTTTCAAATACTACTTCCTTCAACAATCTCTTGTGATCTGTGGAGAAAGGTTAGGTTTCTGCTATCATATATATCTGTACTTTTCTCTTACAGTACTTACAAGAGTAATTTGCTAAATATATATGTAACAGTTGTCCTAATATTCATCTCCTTTGCTAGAAAGTAAACTCAAAGGGTGTGGGACAGGCAGTTCTTGTACCCCGGTGCCCATCAGCGTAGCTAATACAAGGAAGCACAAAAAGCATTTATTGAATGAATACATGCATGCATGTGTACAAAGACAATACTTTTAAAATTAAAGTGATTTCCTTTTGGATTAATTTTCCAATTACTCCACAAACACACAATGGCAAACAGTGAGAACTGCTTCAAACTTAAACTTTACTCCAATAAACTATATTAAAACTCTAGCACATAAAATTTGCTTCCTCAAGTTGAATCTAACAATCAGCCTGTGAGATAACCGGGGCAGATATACCTGTTTTAGGGATGAAGAAAAGATTCAAGTGGCTAAACTCACACACCTAATATAAAGAAAGCCTCACCCAGAGTACAATTCTTCAGTCAGTTTTTTCCTACCCGCCGGCTCTCTTCCATGCAGGGCACTGTTTACCCCAAACATATATTTTCCAAAAATGCATTTCAAAACTCCAAAGAGCTAAATCTTTTTTTCTCGGGTAATTAGAAACTCTATTTCAGCGCATTTGCGCTTAAGCTTTTAATAAAGCTTAAGGTTTAAAAAATGTTAACCCCCAAGAGTTACTCAGCCTTCAACTTGTGACGTCACAGCCACTAAGGAGATTTCATTTTACATTTCCCTTCTCCCGATTTTTAAATGTCCGCTCATTAAAACGAAATAAATCAGCTACCATTTTTTTTTTTTCCACAAAAGCCTACAAAGTAGATTTTACTCTTTGACTTAATGGCAACCGGCGACCTCTCCGTGAAGCCCAAGATTTTTTTTTTTTTTTTTCCTGAAACATCACCCTGCCCAAGGGTCTTATACTCCGGCCGTGGATCCCAATTCCATGTAGTTTGCAAGGCCTACATTTCTGGGAAATAACCATGCTAGAGATGAAGAGGAACACCATTTTTTACTTACTCTACAAATGCCCTGGAGCAGAGGCAAAGGATTTTATGATCCTCTTCCAGGTCTTCAATGAAGAGAAACATTTCGGCCACGCGGCTCCACTTCTCGCAGCACATTTTACCACCTCAGCGCAGGACGTTCTGCGGGAAGCGGCACGGGACAGGCCTTTCCGGCCTCTGCTCGGTTCCCGGAGACCGAAGGGAGGTCTCGCCGGCGCGCCCAGGGATACGTCAGGGAACAGGAACGGGCCCGGGGCCCCTCGAACCTGGAGGGGGCAAAGGAGCCGCCACCGGAAGTGGCTCCGGGCGCTCACGGGAAGGGGCGGGGCGATGGGGGTGTCACACTCAACGCCGTCCGTGCTGCAGCGGCAGTTTGTCTTTTTCTTACCAGGTTGCTCCGGGGAGAGACCCGCCGCTGAAATTTCTCCTTTTCCCTCGGTCGCCGAGCCACCGAAGAGCTCCCGCCGCTGTTCGAGGGTGAGGGCGAGCCGCTTCTGCCCCTCCCGCCCGAGGTGTGTCTGTCCTCATCTTGGCTTCCTAGTGCTCCTCCCCTCCGGGCGCATAGCTCCGCGTCAGTCGCGCGGGGCTCGGAGCGGCCAAGGCCGCACGTCTAGTCTCGGTGGGACGGCCCGGGAGTCCCCGGTGGGGGCGGGCGGGCTGGGCTTCCCGCGGCACTCGGTGTCAGCTCGGGCACCGGAGTGGCGGGGGCGCGTGATCCTGCCTGGGTCACAACGAGCCTATTCTCTCCGCCGCGCATCCCCCCCTCGCGCTCAAAAACCTCGTTTTGTCTCAACTTGGGCGGCGGGGCGAGGTGTCCGAACCTGGGCAGAGGCCTCTGGGCTTGCCCCGTGACCTCTGTTTCCAGGATCCGAATCGAGCGTCCTGGGCTCGGGGGGCCGCAGGAATGAAGTGGTTAAGAAGGCTTCCCGCAGGTCGGGCGCGGAATCCGGGTCTGATGCTCCCTTGCTACCTGTGTGCCCCGGCAAGCGACTTAACCCTTCTGAGCCTCCTTGTGATCATCCGTAGAATCGGAGTGATGAAGAGTCCCTGCTTCCTAGGGCTGCTGGAAGGACTGAATGAAACTGAGCCTGTCAGACCTCTCATTGCTATTAACAGTTTCCGTGGGTACCTGGTTTGCGCGCGGCGGACGCCGCGGCGGTCCCCGGGGTTTGCCGCGGGTGGAACAGGTCTCTCTGTCGGTCCTCAGGCGGCGGACGCGGAAGAAAAATGCGTGTGCGCTTAAGGATGCCGAAAACCGGAACGCCACTGCTAGATCTGAAAAGGGCAGTTGGTGTTCGGTGTGTGGTAGTCGTTGAGACTGTCCAGGCAGCTTCCTCCAAGAAGCAAGTTCCCGCGCGAAGGTGGTGGGAGCGTTTCCGGACTTGGTTGTGCTGTTAATGCCAAAATGGCATTCTTTAGCGTGTGTAACGACTGAGGTAAAATCCGAGTGTTTAAGGCTTACTATTTAAGGTTTAGTATTTTGGTCGCGTTTTCCATGGGATGGAAATAGAAAATTAATTTTCCAAATGAAATGTTTACTTCCACACGAAGTGCTTATTTCCACATCCTTGCTGCTGTCTTACTTTGGGATCCGGGCTATGCTCATTTTAGTGTCTCAAGAAAGTAGGAGTGCTGCACAGTTACGGACACGCCGGTGTAGACAGGCCGCATTTGGGGCACGAGGAGAGGTTAAGAAAAAAAGCTGGAATAGTATTGATCACAGTGGAGGATTTTAGCTAGAAGTTGAAGGACGTCCTGGGTTTAAAAAAAAACCAAACAAACCCAGAAACAAAACACAAAACCTTGAAAGGTCGTTCATAATAGAAACTAGAGTTTGAAGCTTGAATCTGAAGGGCATTGTTTTAAAGATAAAATGATTAGGTTTCCCAGATATATTTATTTAATTTATATTAGAGAAACTTCTTTTAGTTTGAAGTGGAATGCTTACTCACTAGGGCTGAATCCTAAACCCCTGTTAAACAACTATTTTCAATGCAGGAGAGAAAAGGGAAATTAATTTTATTTCAGTGACTATTTAATTTAATCGGCATTTTCAGTGTATCTTCAATGTGGCTTATATACTAAAAGTAAGAAATGGATCTGTTGGCATCCATGGTGCTAAAAGTCCTGATAATGGGTGTTTAAAAATTGTTTAATTTTTGTAAAGCTTTCTAGAAAACAAAAAATCCTCTGTTCTGATGTATTATTTTTCAAAATACTCTTACTTTGAAAATGTATAAGGTCATTTACAGTAAATGTTCCTCACCAGCAATATCAGCATGGTGATATTTTCTTTATATGTGATGCACCCGGCTATGTTTAATTGTAGATTTTTTTTTTTAATAGGAAATGACCTGGAATTTTGGTAATTAAGATACTGTATCTCCCCCAGAACATCTTTTACAATTATAGTTTTTAATTGGATTAGAATAGATTGGTAAGGAGTCAAATATAGTCTGTGCCAAATTGGAGGGAGAGGAGGGCTAGGCGGAAGTAGAGGGAACAGAGATTGCAATTTTAACATTTTCAGCCTTTCTGTGAGAGAGACAGAGACCGAGAGAGAGAGGGGAAGAGAGAGATTAAAGAAAGTGTAATGAAAACCAGAGTAGGAAGTAGGAGAACCGGGTTTTAATTTTGGCCCTTGTTTCTTCACTGAATTAATTTAGTAACTTTGGGCAAGTCAGCTTGGCTTTCTCTTTTTAACTGGTTTCTGCAAAATTAAAAGGTTGTGTTCATTGAGTTCTAAAGCCCTGCTCTCACACCATCAAAAGTAAGTATTTTATCAACTTAAAAGCTTATTATTCAGATTCTTCTGGTAGTTCTTTAGTGACAAACTTTAGGGCACTGTCTTGGTCCACACTTTTGTCAGAGATTTGAATGAACACAGTTAAGGTCTATCTTTATTTAGCTCGTATTTGTTAGGTGCTTACTATGTGCCAGGCATATTGTTCTAAGTGCTTTACATATGTTTTCTCATATGATTTTGTTTACTAGTGTATCCCCAAGTGTTTAGAATAGTGTCAAGCACAAGTAATTTGCTTAGTAAACATATGTTGAGTAAATGAATTAATAACCCAATGTTTTAAGTCTTATATGAGCCATGCCATGCCCTTTCTTATACACTGTATTCTGTCCCTTCTGGCCTAGTCAAGGACTGCTGCCAACAATTACTCCTCTCCTGCCTCATCTATTTCTTACTCTCCCACTAAGGCATTAGCATTGGTATTAAAGACCATGTTTTCTTTCATCTCAAAACAATAACAAACTTGGCCCACATTCCTCTCCAGGTGCTCACCCATTTCTCTCTTCCTTTTTGCATCAGCATTCCTATGAAGAGTTGTCCATATTTGCTGTTTCCAATTCATTTCCTCTCACTTTTTCATGAATTTACTCCACCCGACTTTCATCCCCACTGTACAAAATAGTTCTTAATTATCTGGACTTGTCAGTGTCTCTGTGTTGTAAAACCCAATGGTCCATGATAATTTCTTAGACCTCTCTGCATCATTTGAAACCACTGAATAACTCCTTTCTTCTTGGGAACACTTTGTTACTTTGACATGCAGGGTGCCACTCCTGGAAGGGGAATGCTGGTTCCTCATTGTTGTCCCAACTTCTAAAATGTTGAGTGCCCCAGTGTTCAGTTCTGGGGGCTCTTTTTAATTCTATATTTCCTCCCTAGAAGGATCTTTTTTAGTTTCATGGTTTTCATACAATATTTATATTCCCAATTCCCAGATATATTTCTCCAAATTTGATCTTCCTGCTAATCTCTATGACCAGCTGCCTATTTAAGGTCTTCACTTGGATGTCTGCTAGAATCTTTACATGTTTAAAACTGAATTTCTGATCTCTCTTCCAATCCCAGACCTGTTCTTCCTGTAACTCCATCTTTTCACAAGCAAGCTAATATGATGACGATGCTAGCAATGCTTACTTAGGGCTTACACAGTGGAAGGTACTCTTCTAACGTTTTTTTAAAAACATATATTCTTGGGGCACCTGGGTGGCTCAGTGATTGAGGCCTCTGGCTTTGGCTCCGGTCATGGTCTTGGAGTCCTGTGATCGGGCCCCATGTGGGGCTCCCAGCACGGCGGGGATCCTACTCTCCCCACCCTCCGCCTGCCTCTGCCTACTTGTAATCTTTGTCTGTCAAATAAATAAATAAAATCTAAAATGTGTGTGTGTGTATTCTTCACAACAGTTTTACTAGACAGGTACTGCTATTATCCCCACTTTACAGATGGAGAGACTGAGGCAGACTTAATAAGTAACTTGCCTAGGTCATACAATAAGTAACAGAGTCTCCTAGCGTACAGACCCATATTGCCAAAACACTGTAGTCATCCCAGACTTCTCTCTCTCTCTCACTTATATTGTACATCCATTCATCAGCAACTCCTTTGGCTTTATCTTCACAGTATATCCAGAAATTATCATCTCTTACAGACTTTCACTCTGTCACGTTGCCCAAGCCACTTTCATCACTCATTTCAATTGTTGCCTGAACTTCCTATTTGTTTCCTACGCAGTGTATTCTCAATACGGCAGTCATTTAAAACCCAGGTTAGGCAGTCTCACTCTTCTGGTGCCTTCTTCATCTCACTTAAAGTTAAACTAAGCCTACAGAGTTCTACGGTGCTACTCCTCTCTCCATTTCTGACTGCTCTCCCTATCACTCTTCTTCAGCCTTCTTCCTTGTTGCTCCTCAGACCACACCAGTAGACATCCTTTGTATTTACTTTTATTTTAGCCAGGACTTCTCTTCCAAATACCCACATAGTTTGCTTCCTCATTTCCTCAGGTCTCTGCTCAAATGTACTTTTCAAAGAGTCCTTCCCAGGCAACTGTATATAACACAGCAACCCTCCCTCCTACCCTCTTGAGTGATGTAGACCTCTATTTTTCTCTTATCCTGCTGTATATTTCTCCATAGCACTTATCATCATCTAATGTAGTATATGTACCACCATATCCTAATTTTATAGATCTTAGCAAGTTGAGTTACAAGTGGGTTACTCAATATCATACAACTAGAGTCTGTCATGGGGAGTGACCTGAGTGCTGAAAGGTTATGAAACTGGGGTCTGAGGAGTGATTGAAAGAATTAAGGATTCTGACCAGAAAATGGGATTTCACAGCTCATCATAGCTTTGTTGAAACTTGAGAGTTTGTGTAATGGAAAAGGTTCTATGGTGTAGAAGTGGGTGCAGTAGGGAAAAGTTACAGTGAGATAAGTATGTGCAAGATCTGGATGATTTTGAAGATGGAATCGACACCTTTTGAGTTTTCTGTTCCGGAAAGTTTAAATCGAATTCGAGGATGACTGACTATTTTGGAGGAGGTTCTTGTGTGCAGCACCGGGCCACTCACTGTTCAGTGACTACTTAGGAAGATGTCCCTCTTTGCTGTACTGTGCTTGTTTGATAAGTCAGAGTGTAATTGAGGATAAGAAGTACAGTTCTATTACCAGTTTGAGTGGGGGGTAGTACTAAAGGTTTTAAGATCATAAGATATGGGGGGGTGCCTGGGTGGCTCAGTGGGTTAAGCCTTTGTGGCTCAGGTCATGATCTCAGGGTCCTGGGATCAAGCCCCACGTCAGGCTCTCTGCTTAGCAGGGGGCCTGCTTCCCCGTCTCTTTCTGCCTGCCTCTCTGCCTACTTGTGATCTCTCTCTCTCTCTGTCAAATAAATAAATAAATAAAATCTTTAAGAAAAATAAAATCACAAGATGTTATGATCCTGTTAAAGTCAGAAATAAGACTAGATTATTAGGGCCATTGTATTAAGCAGTAAGGGACAGATCATCAAAATGGTTTTTAGGCCTAGGAAAAGCTCCTTTTAACATATTTGAGAGACTGTCATGTATTTTAATTTATTAACAATATTTAAAATCTCTTTTTCTCTTGAGGTATAATTTAGCGTAACATTGACCACTTAAAAATGTACAACTTCACGGTTTTTAGGGTATTCCCAAGGTTGTACAACCATCATTACAATCTAATTCTGGGCCCTTTTCATTATTCCCAAAGACACCTTTGTTAACATTAGTGGCCACTTCTCATTGCCCCTTCCCCCCAGCCCCTGGCAACCACTTACCCTCTTGTCTCTATTGATTAGCCTATTCTGGTTATTTCATATGAATGGACTCATATAGAATGTGGCCTTTAGTATCTGATTTTTTTAATCTAGTATGTTTTCAAGGTTCATGCCTATTGTAGCATGAACCATTATCTCTTTTTACGGCTGAATAATATTCTACTGTAGGGGTGAGCACATTTTATTGATCTATCCATCAGTTGATGGGCATTTCACTTTTTTGGCCCTTAGGAGTAATTTTGCTATCAACATTCATACATGAATTTCTGTGTGAATGCATGCTTTCAGTTTTCCGGGGTACATACCTAAGAATAGAATTGTTGGGTCATTAGGTAACTCTTTGTTTAGATTTTTGAGGAACTGCGAAACAGATTTCCACCATGGTTGTACATTTTACATTCCCACTAGCAATGTATGAAGGTTCTAATTTCTCCATATCGCTTACTTTCCATTTTTGTGATTCCAGCCATCCCAGTGGGGGAAGCTCTCATTTTAAAAGTAGTAAGTTTCACTAAGTTTATGTTGCCTTCTAAATGTTCAAACCCTGATACATTATAAGGGTTCAAGTCTTTAGATGGATTGATGAGAATATGATGTAATTAAAGCCCACATCGTTGTACGGTGACAGATGGTAGCCATATTGTGAGCTCAGCATAACGTATAGAATTGTCAGATCACTATGTTCATTGCCTGAAACGAAAATGGCATTGTGTGTCAACTATACTTCAGGGGGAAAAAAAAAAAGCCTAGATTGTGGGCTTAATGTGTGTTGTGTTTACCTTCTGTTACCATAGCAGGTGTACAGTTTCTCACAAGTAAATGCTTTTGGTTACAAGGAAATTAAATAAGACTAAATCTTCCATCCCTGGAGGACTAAGTCAAAGTGTATGCCCTGTTAATAAGTCAGTCAGCAAGACAATCTTGGGATAAAGACAACATATAACTGCTCTTGTATATCTGTCTCTCCCTCTCCCTCCATCCCTTTATTTATTTACTCATTTCCTGCCTCATCTATAAAGGGTTTGAGATGATTTTCTTAAAGATTATGTAGCATGGAGGAATGATAAAATATCTCCAAGAATATAATCAGAACCAGGGAAGATAGGAATGAAAGAAAGAAATCTTGTGTAGGACATGATCCTAAGAGCTAATGTAATTATACCATTGAATATCATATTTGACTTCGGCTTATTATCTGGGAAAGTTACTAAGAAGAGACCTGGTCAGTTACACATTTTACCTTCATACTTTTTTTCCAAAGAAGCAAAGGTTTTTATAGCTCTGAAAATTTTTTTCTTTTTTCTCTTTTTTTAATAGCTCTGAATTTTAATTGAAGTCTCAAGTGGTTTTTATATAATGGACATAAATGGTGTGTAAAGCTGTCCTCATTAAATCTTTGGTTGCATGAGTATAATTTTTAACTGTGATACACTAGTGTGGGTTTATAATATATGTCACACATTTGTGAATGTGTCTTGATATTTATTTTATGGGAACTCTAGATATTAATGATTATCTTTTTTTAATCATATGTTTCTTCCATTTGTATGCTGTTTTCCAGAACACATACACTGAAACTTGGGACAAGAAATTTACTTAATTTCTGGTAAGTTAAGTGACTGGTTTAGAGATAAGTGACATGAAATAATTGTATGGCTATAGTTTCAGTCATTGAACACTTAAGAGAAATTTTAGTGACTATAAGATAGAAATGACAGTGATAAATTTTTTATTATTGCATAATGGTAAAAGAATAGAGTTTTTTTTTTTGTTTGTTTGTTTGTTTGTTTTTTTGGTAAACCTGCTTCTAAAAAACAGTAGCCAAAAATGTATGTCATCATTTCCTAAACAATTGGGTTACTTTTATTGAGTGAAATATTGATGCCTTCTTTTGTGAAGAACAGTTACCTCAACATAACTTGGTTTAAGATAGAAACATTCAGTATGATCCACTTAAGATGTAAGTCAGATTATTAAGATCAGTCTGAAATTTCATTCTTCATCAGGTTTATTTTTCTTTCTCAATTAAAGCTTGTGAGTTATTTCAAAAGCTAAACCTGACATGCTTCATGAGCATGCAAATGAAACCTTATTATTTTCGCATTGAAGTCTGCAACAAAGTTAACCATAGCAATCTACTCATTTTTGGTATTAAGAAATGACTCTATGTAGTATTTATGTAGACTAAACCATTTACCTTTTCAACTGTGAAAGGAATAACATTGGGTTATTTTTCCCTTCTAGTGGCCAAATTAAAGACCTACCATGACAATGAAGAAAGAGACTGAATTTGTCATTTTCACCTAAAGAAAAATGATAAACAAAAATCAAACCTGTGGCACAGGACAGGATTCTATGCCCTATATGACTTGTCTGATTCACATACTTGAAGAATGGTTTGGTGTGGAACAGTTGGAGGACTATTTGAATTTTGCAAACTATCTCTTGTGGGTTTTTACACCACTAATACTTTTAATACTTCCTTACTTTACTATCTTTCTTCTCTATCTTACTATTATTTTCTTACACATTTATAAGAGGAAGAATGTATTAAAAGAAGCCTACTCTCATAATTTATGGGATGGTGCAAGGAAGACGGTGGCAACTCTCTGGGATGGACATGCGGCGGTTTGGCACGGTAAGCAGGATTACTTCGCTGTCTCTGTGTGGCTGTTCATCTGTGTGGCACTGGAGCTATATCATCATCTCATTTTATTGATCAATAGTAAAAAATGTAAGGGATATTTACTATTTCATTTTATCTCTTTGCATACATTGTGTATCTACATGTCTTTCTTAAAATTAGTGTTCCCAAACACATTAGTTCCCATTCAACAAAGAACCATACAACAATGTAGGCTCTTACTGTAACCTAAAATATTAAAGTTTATATGTAAGATAACTAAAAGACCAAGAAACTAGTTGAAACTGTATAGAAACCTATTTTAAAATACTCAAAATTTATGTGTAAGACATCTAAAAGAGTAAGAAACTAATTAAAACTGTATAGAAACCTACAGAAACCTGCTTTAATTATTTAGTATTTAATTCCATTTTGTTCAAAATAAGTGAATTTCCTAGTGTAGATATTTAAAAAATGAATATTAACTAATAATATTAAATGTAATTTGTATACCATGATTTACCCATTTTCTGTTTGATTAATTTCAGAGGTCACATGTCTCTTGAATAAATGAGATAGCAACAAGTTTCTCTCTAGGATATTCATTCTTTTCTTTATCATTTGAGAAATTGTATTGTTCTATATTTAATGATTGGTTCTGTGGCTACCGTGAAAATTGCCCTCTTGGGGCCTATTATCTCTACCAATTTTTATCTTATTTGTTAGCCATTTTTGCACTAGGACTTATAAAAAAAATACAGAGAATTCAGTAGGTGTGTAACAGAGATGTACTTTCTATTTCATTTTGGGCATCAAAGTGGTTTCCCAGAAAGACACAGAAGCATAGATTTTGAAATAGATACCAGAGGATATATACCACAGCAATACAAGGCTGCTATTAGCAAAGATCACCAGTGACCTGCTTATTAGGCCACTGTGTCATCATTTTAATACTACATGCAGTCTTAGAAGTCTTTTTTTAGTACTTCTTACGCCACCATTGTTGAATGTTTGACATACAGTCTTTTAAAACTTAGGATAGATTCCATGTATTATCTCCATTTACAGTTTTCCTGTGAGGAAGTTGAGGAACAGAGAGATTGTTATTTGCCCAAGACACACCAGAAAGCTAGGAAGGAAAGTCAGGATACAATCTCAGATATCAAGCTCTAGAGCCTGTGCTGTTATGATCTGTGCTGTGTGGTCAGTTTATTCAGGGAATTCAGGGTCAAAGTAGTGGTATTCAGCAAGTTTGCAAACAGGAGCCCTTTGCCTTTGAGGTACTGAATTTTGAACATTACTCATTAATACTAACGCTCTTGCTAGTCATTACAACTCATTCCCTTTTATGGTTGTTTTACGTGAGACAAGATGGTCCTTCAGCATATCACCCGTGTCCATCTGCAGAGATTGCATCTTTGTAGGCTGCTCTATTATCCCAAACAGATAATCCCCTATATTTCAGGATTATGTATATCATAAGCAATTTTGAGTTTATTTATATTTCAGGAAACATGATTTAATTTAGGTAACTTCAAGCACTAAGCTTATTTTGAAATAGAATATATAGTTTTGAGGTGTTTTTATCTTTCTGAGATATTTTTAAATATGCATTTATGGCTCAGAAGAACTAAAATATATAGTTCTTAGCCTGTTTTAAATTTTTTTATGGTAACTTGATATTATATTTTATTGGGATAAATGATACTCTCTTATAAGTGATTTTTCCTTATTCAGCCATTAAAAAATGAAATCCTGCCATTTACAACAACATAGATGTACCTTGAAGGCATTGTGCTAAGTGAGATAAGACAGAGAAAAATCCTATATCATTTCACTTATATGTGGCATCTAGAAAAAGAAAAAACCCACCATCATTGAAAAAAGAGGTCAGACTTAATGGTTATTAGAGGCAGAGGATGGGGAAGAGGAATTGGAGGAGGATGGTTAAAGGTATTAACTTCCAGTTACTAGATAAGTTGGTTCTAGGGATGTAATGTACAACATGACTATAGCTAACACTTCTATACAATATACAGTCAAGTTTTAAAGAGTAAATTCTAAGAGTTCTTAATACAAGGAGTAAAATATTTTTTTCTTTACTCTTTCATCGATATGAGATGATGAATGATAGCTAAACCTACTGTGGTAATCATTTCACAATATATGTAATTCAAACCATCATTCTGTATGCTTTCAGCTTATACAGTGATACATACCAATTGTTTCTCAATAAAACTGGAAAAGATGGTTTTATTTGCCCTGTTGTTTAGGGACATATATAAAAAAGGCATTTGTATGCATATTTGGATTTTGTATTGGTATCAAATCAGTTTTAATTCATGCTTCTTTAAGGAATCTTCAAAGGAATTTTTTAACTAATAAAAATGTTGATTGTAAAAAAATGTGGTAAAAAAAAATAAGGCAAATGACGATCACCTTAAATTTACTATTGCAGTTGTGTTTTGTTAAAATTCTGATGTGTTTATAATTTTTTCTGTGTTGCCAACTAGTATTTTTCATGTCACTAAGCCTTAGTGACTTCTAATGACTATATAGAACTCTGTAAATCTTAAAATGAATTTAGTCAGTTATCTGTTGAACCATCATTTATTTATAATTTTTTCACTATAAGTATGTTTGTATGAGACTTTATCCAGCATTTTGTCTTTTGAAGTTTTATTTTATGTTATACTGTACATAATTTAAGTGCCCTGTCACTTTTCAAAAAATTTCTGATTCTTATTTGCTGCATAACATAATGCCTATAGTAAATAAAGAAATATTAATTTGATGTTTCTTAAATACCTACATTTCTAGGCAGTTTGCTTGGTGGTAGGTCAATGAAATGCCTACCCTCAAGTTAGCTTTTAAAGTGTTAAAATTTTTGACTTATTTTTCAAAAAACATTATTCCTAGAAAATATGAACATTTTTAAAAGGTGGACTCGTAACATTTAATATTTCCCTTGAAAATTAAGTCCTCTGTAAGATAGCTAGATGTTTTTGAGAAAAGTAAAAGCTATGTATTTTCGCACAACTGTAAAGGTAATGAGGACTGTAACTTTCACCTTAGGGACGTAAGGAATATTTCATTTTGGGGGCTTTTAGTTTTTTTTTTTTTTTTTAAAGATTTTATTTATTTATTTGAGAGAGAGCATGAGCAGGGGGGAGGGGCAGAAAGGGAGAAGAAGACTCCCCACTGAGCAGGGAGCCTGACGTAGGGATTGATCCCAGAACACTGAGATCATGACCTGAACCTAACTGATTGAGCCATCCAGGTGCCCCTTAGTTGTTTATTTTATCTTATTTTATTTTGTGTTTGTTTTACAAGGGAAATTTACTTTATTATCTGAAAATAGGTATGTTTACCTAATGCCATCATAACTGTTTAAATTCATTGGCAGTACAAAATTATTGAAAAATATAGTTTGAATAAGTAGGCTGATCATATGGTTTATTATGTTATATGAGTTAGAGTTTTTTTAAAAATGGGCCATAATAGCATAAACTCAAAAAAATTTTTTAAAGATTTTATTTATTTAATAGAGAGTGTGCCAGAGAGCATGCATGGGGTGGGGGTTGGGGAAAATGGAGCTCAGTGGGGAGCCGTACATCAGGCTCCCCACTGAGCAGGGAGCCTGATGTGGGGCTTGATCCCAGAACCCTGGGGTCTTGCATGACCTCAGCTGAAGGTAGACGCTTAACCGACTGAGCCATCCAGGCATCCCTAAATTCAACTTTCTTTTACTTTATGTTTTATTATTATTTCATAAAGAAATGGATACAATTTATTCACTAAAAGGGCCCTATAAATTAAATGGTATGTAGCAAAGCCTATGGGAAAATTAAATTGAGGTATTAAGAGACATTCCCTCTCTACTTCAGTTGGAAAAGCGTTTCCTTTAACCTCTTCTCTTATTGAGTGTGGGATTCCCTGAGCTTAAAACCAGGTTCTCCCCAACTACTGGCTGGTGGCCTTGACAAGTTACCTCACTTCTTTTTCCTTAATGGTATAATACCATTAAGTAAACTATAGGTCTTACTTAAATGTTACCAGTTTTCTCATCAGTTTCCTTGTACCAGAGTTCCATGCTGCATTTAGTTGCCATGTCTCCTCCAATTTGTGATGGTTATTTAGTTAGGTGTTTTGTTTTGTTTTGCTTTGTTGTATGCATCTTTCATGACTTTCACAGTTTTGAAGAGGACTGCTCAATTATTTTGTAGACTCTCAATTTAGATCTGATATTTTCTGTAATGAGACTGAAGTTATGTGTATTTACACATACTTGACAAGAATACCACAAAAATGATGATGTGTCCATCTCAGTGCATTGTATCAGATGTTCATAATGTTGCTTTGTCTTATTACTGGTGTAATGACTTTGATTTTGTGGCTAAGGAGTTGTTTCCAGGTTTCTCTACCATGAAGTTGCTATTTTTTACTTTGTAATTGAAAAATATCTTGGGGGAGCCACTTAAAACTATGTAAGTAATCTTTCTCAGCCAAGATACTTAATGATTTTAAACCTCATTTTCCTCTTTTAGAAAATGGGTTGTTGTAAGGAGTCAGTGAAATTTCATGTAAAGTAGTATTTAGCATAATTTCTATTACATACTTAATGTTTGATAAATGTTAGCTATCTTAATTGTAGAGCATCTTTTTAAAAAAGATTTATTTATTTATTTTAGAGAGTGAGAGTACATGCAAGTATGGGGAGGGGCAGTGGGAGAGAGAAAGGGAAAGAATCTCAAGCAAACTTCCCGCTGGGGCTCCAACTCATGACCCTGAGATCATGAGCTGAGCTGAAATCAAGATTTGAAAACTTAATTGGCTGAGCCACCCAGGACCCCAAAGAACATCTTCCTCCTAATAATTTGGAAGGCACCAAAGTATATTGTCTATATCTTGATCATAATTAAGTTCAACTTATCATACCTACTATATTCAGAGTCCCTACTGTTTTCAAGATATTTTTAGACCATCAGATTTTTTATAGTTATTCCTAGTAAGAAATGCATTTTGCTGCCCAGTACACACAAACACACACACACACACACACACACACACACTGTCATGCAAAGTATATGTACTTTCTATGAAGATCTCTTTTATTTTCTATTGTACTTCCTTTTTAAAAAGAAAAATGCTCATAACTCACTAAAGTGATTTCATAACTCACTAATAGGTTGCAACCAGCATTTGCAAATCAAGATGTAGCTTAGCTTGGACATATCTGTAGTACAGGTTATAGTATAGGGTGAGAAGCACAGACTTTGGAGTTAGACAAATGTGGGTTCCCACCTTGGCTCCACCACTGTGTGACCTATGCCCAGGGTCCACACTAGTCAAAATATGCTTCCCCTTCCCTGGACAGCGGTTGGATGAACAGTGATAATTAATTGCCATTGTGATTACTTTCTCCAAGCTTGTATTGTTCATAAGCTGCCCTAAGGATTAGTATACTATAGGCAGGAGATGATAGGACTGCACTTTAAAACTAACATTGGGAAGAAGGAGTGATAGATTTAAGAGGTTTTGGTGACCAGGTACATATGGAGTCTTGAGGGAGGAAGAGCTAAAGGGCTCTAAAGTTATTACCTTTTTTTTTTTTTCCCCCCCAAAGATTTGCTTGGGATTGATTTGGGAGAAGAGAGGTAGAGAGCAATGGATAGGAGCAGAGGCAGAGAAACCCAAGCAGATTCCATGCTGAATATGGAGCCCAGCCCTGGGCTTCATCCTATGACCCTGAAATCATGATCCAAGCCGAAATCAAGAGTCAGACGCTCAACCAACTGGGCCACCCAGGCGCCCCTATAGTTTCTACTTCTGTTAGGGAGACACTGGACAGGGTGCATTCCATTTAAAGACAGTCACGTGACTAGAAGCACAAAGATGAGGAAGTATTTTTAGGGAGACACCTTTTGTGCAAATAATTCATGAAAGAATTTGACTAATAATAATTGATGGGCAGTTGGGCTCTAAAAGCCTCGAAAATGTTGGACTGGAGTATAATTTACTGGTGCTTTCTGAGCAGTGAGTAGTAAGGTATATCACATCTTTGCTTTAAGAGCAACACAGTTTAATGTTTGTATTTCATGTTTATTTACCACAGTGGTAAACCATAGTTTCTGTCAATAATTGAAATAACGATGTTACTAGTCTCAACCAATGATTTGATGTTATATAAGTACAATTATTTAATTTTTTAAAAATATTCTGGAAGGCAAGAAGAAACCTCAGGAATATTCTTTGTAATATTCTGTGTAGTACTCCTCAAAGGAGTATTTTTTATTTCTCAAAAAAATTACCAGGTGAGACAATTGATTCTTTTGGTAACTTGAGACCTCAGTGATTGTTCTGTAGAGCTAAAAGTAAATCCACTTACTTGAATTTGAACTAGGTAATTGGAAAGAAATGTTAAAAAGTATACATAATCTCAAAATCTCACTAAATTCAATTTTTAAAAACATTCTTTAAGTTCATTTGAGGTATTACCAATACTTTATTTTTTCCATACTAGAATCATAGTTGCCACACTTACCTTCATCTATTCGGTGAAGACATTATAAACTACTTCAGAAATGAATTTCCTGGGGTGCCTGGGTGGCTCAGAGGGTTAAAGCCTCTGCCTTCAGCTCGGGTCATGATCCCAGGGTCCTGGGATTGAGCCCCGCATCAGGCTCTCTGCTTAGCAGGGAGCCTGCTTCCACCTCTCTCTCTGCCTGCCTCTGTGCCTACTTGTGATCTCTGTCTGTCAAATAAATAAATAAAATCTTAAAAAAAAAATTTCCTGATCTAAAATTTACACTACAGTCTTTGATACTCAAATTTGTTTCTTAGCAGTCAAATGGAAATAGATTTAAGGAAAGAAACATCATTGCAGATTCTCATATTCTGGACTTCCTTTTATCTCTTACACGAGTGGTGGGCTTCTTAGGACGGCTGTTCCGGGTGCGGCAGTCTGACTTCAGGAGCTTCCTTTCCTTTTCTGCTCTAGTCACTTGAAATTTCCTTTCTTCTTAGCTTCCTTTTACTTTGACCCTAATTCTGCCCTTGGCCTCTGAATGCGTGTCTTTCCCCCCATGTCTTGGTTTTTTTTTTTTTTTTTTTTGAGAAAGATTTCTACATTTTTATTTAACTGAATGGAGTATAAACCAAGGTTGGTGTTTCTTTTATGACATGGAAAAACAGTAATAGCAAAAACAATTTCTGTATTACTTTTTTTAAAACTTTTTATTTATTTATTTGTTTTAGAGAGAGAGAGAGAGTGCGCACAAGCAGGCAGAGTGGTAGGCAGAGGCAGACAGAAGCAGGCTCCCTGTTGAGCAAGGATCGCGATGTGGGATTTGATCTTAGGACCCTGGGATCATGACCTGAGCCGAAGGCAGCGACGGCAGCGGCTTAACAAAATGAGCTACCCAGGCGTCCCGATTTCTGTATTACTTTATAATTTTCTTCCTTTTTAAAAATTGAGATATAATTAACATCATATTTCAGGTGTACAACATAGTGGTTTTATATTTGTATAAATGTGAAATGATCACCACAGTTAAGTAGTTAAAATATATCCTCATATGATGTTTTTTTCTATTTTAATTGGTTCTTTGGTGTAAATACATTGTCATACACAGTGGCAAAATTCATTTTGTGATGACAACTTTTAAGATTTATTCTCTGAGCAGCTTTCAAATGTACAATTCATCGTAGTCATCATGTTGTACATTATATCACCACAACTTACTTACAATAAAACTAAAGTTTATATCTTTTTTTTTTTAAGATTTTGTTTACTTTTTGACAGAGATCCCAAGTAGGCAGAGAGGCAGGCAGAGAGAGAGGACTGCCCGCTGAGCAGAGAGCCCGTGTGTGGCTAGATCTGAGGAGCCTGGGATCATGACCTGAGCCGAAGGCCGAGGCTTTAACCCACTGAGCTACCCAGGCACCCCAAAGTTTATATCTTTTGATCCCATTTTGCCCACCCCCATCTGCTGCCTCTGGAGACCTCCAGTCTGTTCTCTATATCTGTGAGCTCTTTTTTTTTTTAAAGTCCACATATAAGTGAGATCATATGGTGTTTATCTTTTACTTTCTGACTTCTTTACTTAGCATAATGCCCTCAAGGTCCATCCAGGTCACAGATAGTATAAGAAACTGTTCTTTTTTGTTTTGTTTTAATAGGTGAATAGTATTCCATTGTGTCTATATATGCTCTATTTTCTTATCCATTCATCCATTCATAGATACTTAGGTTGTTTTTATATCTTGGCTCTTGGAAATAATGGTTTAAAGTGAACATGGGGATGCAGATCTCTTTTTGAATTAGTGTTTTTGTTTACTTTGGATAAATATTCAGAAGTGGAATTGCTGGATGGTGTGATAGTTCTATTTTTAACTTTCTGAGGATCCTGCATACTGTTTTCCATAGTTGTTGCACTAATTTACATTTGCACCAACTGTGCAGGATTCCCTTTTCGCCATATCCTTGCCAACACTTATTTCTTGACTTTTTGATAACTATTGTAACAGATATGAGGTGATAGATCATTGTGGTTTTGATTTGCATTTCCCTGATGGTTAGTGATGTTGAGCATCTTTCACATACTGGTTGGCTGTCTGTATATCTTTGCAAAAATGTCTATTTAGATTCTCTGTCCATTTTTTTAGATGTTTTTGAGTTGTAGGAGTTTTTTTTTTTTTTTTTTTTGCTGTTTTGAGCTGTGGAAGTTCTTTGTGTTTTGCATATTAACTTTATCAGATGTATCATTTGCAAATCTCTCCCTTTCAGTAGGTTGCCTTTTCATTTCATTGATGGTTTCCTTTGCTGTGCAGAACCTTTTAGTTTGATACAGTCCCATTTGTGTATTTTTGTTTTTGTTGCCTTTGATTTTGGAATCAGATTTAAAAAGTCATTGCCAACTCTGATGTCAGCAAGTTTACTGCCTATGTCTTCTAGGAGTTCTGTGGTTTCAGGTCTTAACATTCAAATCTTGAATCCGTTTTGAGTTAATTTTTGTGTATGAGGAAGATAGTAGTCTAGTTTCATTCTTTTGAATGTGACCATTTCCCCATTGTGACCCCAATGTGACCATTGAAGAGACTATTCTTTCCCCATTGCATATTCTTGCCTCTTTTGTCAAAAATTAATTGACCATGTGTGTGTGGATTTATTTCTAGGCTCTCTATTCTGTTCTGTTGGTCTGTGTGTCTGTTTTTATTTCAATACCATACTGTTTTGATAACTATAGGTTTGCAATACAGTTTGAGATCAGGGAAATGTTGCCTGTAGCTTTGCTCTTCCTCATGATTGCTTTGACTCTTTGGGATCTTTCATGGTTTCATTCAAATGTTTAGGTTTGCTTGTTCCATTTCTGTGAAAAATGCCATTGAAATTTTGATAAGGATTATATTGAATCTGTAGATTGCTTTAGCTGTTATGGACATTTTAACAATATTAGTTCTTCCAATCCATGAGCATGGAATATCATTCCATTTATTTGTATCTAGTTCAGTTTCTTTCATTAATATCTTATTATTTTCAGTATAGGTGTTTTACCTCCTTGGTTAAATTTATTCTAGATATTTTATTCTTTTGCATGTAATCTTAAATGAGATTGTTTTCTTAATCTCTCTTTTCGATAGTTTGTTATTAGTGTACAGAAACACAACAGATTTCTGTACATTTATTTTGTGTCCTGCAGCTTTACTGAATTTGTTTATTCTAACAGTTTTTTGATGGAGTCTCTAGGATTTTCTCTATAGAATATCATGTCATCTGTAAATACTGACAGTTTTATTCCTTCCTCTCCAATTTGGATGCCTTTTATTTCTTTTTCTTGCCCAACTGCT
Source organism: Mustela erminea (assembly GCF_009829155.1). NCBI lineage: Eukaryota > Metazoa > Chordata > Mammalia > Carnivora > Mustelidae > Mustela > Mustela erminea. The sequence continues at coordinate 9,287,531 of NC_045629.1, read as the reverse complement.
CTGGCTAGGACTTTAAGTATTAGGTTGAATAAAAGTGGTGAGAGTGTGCATCCTTGTCTTATTTCTGATCATAGAGGAAAACTTTAGATTTTTCCACCATTTAGTATGATGTTAGCTATGGGCTTCTCATATATGGCCTTTATTATGTTAACATATATTGTCTCTATACTCACTTTGTTGAGAGTTTTTATCATAAATGGATATTGAACTCTATCATATGCTTTTTCTGCATCTATTGAGATGATCATATAATTTTTACTTTTCATTTTGTTTATGTGGTGTATTGCATTAATTGATTTGCAAATGTTGAACCATTTTTACATTCTTATAAGTTCCATTTGATCATGGTATATGATTATTTAATGCATTGCTGAGTTTGGTTTGCTAATACTTTGTTGAGGATTTTTACATCTATGTTCATCAGGGATATTAGCTTGTAATTTTCTTTTCTTGTAATGTCCTTGTCTGGTTTTGGTATCAGGGTAATGTAAAATGAGTTTGGAAGAGTTCTCTCCTCTTCTGTTGTTTGGAAGAGTTTGAGAATTGGTATTAATTCCTCTTCGAATGTTTGGTAGAATTCACTGGTGAAGCCATCTAGTCCTGGAGTTTTGTTTGTTGGGAGGTTTTTGATTACTAATTCAATCTCCTTACTAGTAGTTGGTCTGTTCAGATTTTCTGTTTCTTCATGATTCAGTCTTAGAGGTTTGAATTTATCCATTTCTTGTAGGTTGTCCAGTTTCTTGGCATATATTTTTCATGGTAGTTTCTTATTCTTTGTGCTTCTGTGGTATCAGTTGTAAGGTCCCCTCTTTGAGTTAATTTTTCAAGTACTCTCTTCTTCTTGTGAATCTAGCTAAAGGTTTGTCAGTTTCCTTATCTTTGAAAAGAGTCATCTCTGCTTTTTTTTTTTTTTTTTTTAAAGATTTTATTTATTATTTGAAAGGGAGATAGAGAGTGAGAGAGAGTAAGCATGATCAGGGGAAGAAGGGGCAGAAGGAAAAGCATACTCCCCGCTGAACAGGAATCCCAATGTGGGGCTCAATCCTGGAACTCTGGAACATGACTTGAATCAAAGGCAAAAGCTTAGTCAACTGTACCACCACTTAATCAACTGAAACCACTTGGTTTCATTGATATTTTGTGTTGACGTTTTAGCCTTTATTTCACTCATTTCCCCTCTAATCTTTGTTATTTCCTTCCTTCTACTAACTTTGTTCTTTTTATAGTTTCTCGAGGTGTAGTTAGGTTGTTTATTTGAAATTTTTCTTGGGATAGGCATTTATCACTGTGAACTTCCCTTTTAAAACTTTTGCTGTGTTCCACAAGTTTATTTCAGTATATTTCCATTTCCAGTATATTTCCATTTTCATTTGTCTCAAGGTACTTTGATTTCTTCACTAACTCATTGGTAGTTCAGTTTGCTTTTTTCTTTTTGCTGGGACCTGCTGAGGCTGAGGTCTGTATGGCACCTGGCAGCAGTAAGATGGGAAGGAAAAATAGATCTTATGACTAGAACCATGATCACATTTCATCTCCTCCTCAGAGTATATAAGTTCAAACTCTAGTGATAAAATATGCAGGGTGTTTTCCTCTGAAGCATTGGTGGAGTTTACGTAAATCTTTGATATTCCCCACAAACACCAATAGCACAGGATTGCCATAAAAAATGTGTTGGTATAGCAATGTAAAGGGCAGTAGGCAGGTTAATCTCATTAGCTGGCAGAAGAGGAAAAAAAAAGTATGGACAGGAAGCCAACGTAAACTGGTTCTTATTAGAAGGAAGCCTCCATAGATCATCCCCACCCCCATCTCCACCAGTCTTTCATCCTGTCATTTGCTTCCCTTGGTGAAACTTTTGTTCCCCTTACAGTGACTTGGAACAGGGTTAACAATGTGGCAGGAAGGAGAGGTAAGAGGTGGCACTAGTCTTTAAGTTCACTTCTAGTATAGGAGAGATGTTTTCTTGACCTCTAATTCAAATTTGTCATCACAGTTTTTTCCCTGCATGTGGTAGTTAGATTTTATAAAATCATTTTTGTTTTTGATGAATAAAATGGGGGTAATTTCTAAAGTATAATTTATATGTTTGGGAGTGAAACAAAAGTTTGCAACATTAGTATATAACACTTTTATATAACACTTTAAATGATGTTTTATTTGTATATAACACTTTAAATGATATTTTGTATATAACAGTGCCAGAGGGTTTTTCTCCATCTTCCTCCTCTCTCCTTAACCCAGTATGCCTGTACCACAGACGGGGGCCTTTCTTTGCCTTTGCTTGTAATTCCATGTGAGGCTTGTGGTGGGATGGGGATGACAGGGGCAACTCTTCAATTTTCTTGGTTTAGCCAGAATTGTGCACAGGCCCTGTATGCCTGAGGCTCAGGTGTGAGGCTTTCTCAATGTCCCTTTGCTGCTTCCCCATGGAAGGCAAACTCTGCCTTGTGTAGCTGGGAGTCTGGGGTTGGCACACAGTTTCTTGCTCTTCCTCTGAGTAGTAGCAGATCTCTGATGTCATTTCAGAACCTGGACCTACTCTCTATCTCCCAGAGGCAGATGCTTTGACTTCTACCCTTCTACCCAGAAGTGGACTTTTGCCTGAGAGTGGGATAGTAGGGTGAGGCAAGGGTGAGAGGAGGGGGGAATGAGTTCTGTCCTTTCCAGCATCAGTTGCTTTTTACAGATGCTGTTTTCTTAGAAGGTATGGAAGAGTTTCCTGCACCTCTCCCAGTGTCAGGTTTTGCTTTTCCAAGAGAAGCTTCTGAGAAGCAAGTAGGATTTTGTTCTCTATACCATTTGCAAAGGGCTCTTTTGGGTCTCTTCCCTGCCATGCCCCTGCTTTTTCTTGTAAGCACCCACTGAGTCCCATGGAGGAATGTTGGTGAGTGTGGACTCTTGTTTGTATCTGGGATTCCCAGGGATTCTACACTCAATGGTCACCTCACTTGGTCTTTGAATTTGTTAACATTTCAGTTATTTTCTTTTTGCCAATTTTTAGGGTACCTATGTCTTCCTCCCATCCTCGGTTTGTTTCTCATTAGAGGGGCTTATCACCCATTGGAGCTGTCGGTTCATCTGTTTGAGAGCACGACCTCAGCTTTCTGACATACTGCTTTTTCTTACTTTTAGGGTATGAGCGAGGTTCTCATATGGTTTGAGTTTATTCTAATTTTCTCCTTTTCTGTTTTTGTAGCTACCTTCTCCAGTAGTGAGGAACCAGGCTCACATTCTTATTGTGTAGACTCATTTGACCGACCCCCCATATGAAACCAACCTCTTATCACTGCCACTTGCAGATACCATCTTACCCCATACTAGGCCACTGAAGTGTCTGGATGCTATCTTCTAATCCTGTGCTTAATCCCACCGTTGGATCCCCTCCCTTTCCCATTTAGGCCCCAGCACCCTGTTCTAGACTCTCCTGAGGGGGTGCACTCAAAACTCTGCTTGGGTTTTGACTCCCCACTCTGGGCCACCTCATGTGGATGCCCTCCTCACCCTGATTGGGCTCCAGCATGTACTCCAGGTCATCCCACCCCAGACTTCACTCTGGCACATCTAATGGCTGTAGGACTGATTCGTGCAAGAAGGGAAGGAGAAAGAGGAAGGCTTATGCACTTTAAGTTCATTTGTAGTACAGTATAAGAAAAGACTTGTAGTATAGTATAATACTTACATACAGTATAAGTACTTGTAGTACAGTATAAGAAAAAAGTATAGTACACTATAAGAAAAGACTGAGTTTCTGGGTTAATAAACATCCTTTAGTGTAAATAAACTAATAAATATATTTTAAGCATTGTATTTTGTCTTTCCAACAGGTTATGAAGTTCATGGGATGGAAAAAATACCAGAAGAAGGACCAGCACTTATCATTTTTTATCATGGAGCTATTCCTATAGATTTTTACTACTTCATGGCTAAAATTTTTATCCACAAAGGCAGAACTTGCCGTGTAGTAGCTGATCACTTTGTCTTTAAAATCCCAGGTAAACTTTGACTGTAGATAGTGATATAAGAATGTTTAATTAACATGATCAAATTATATTAAATTTTGTATCTTTGAGCTCTCTAGTACCATTTGGAAAAGCTTTTTGCCTTTTTAGGGTAACACACTTAGCTCTAATATCTAATAATGCTCTTTAGGTAATGTATCTAAATATAAAAACATTATGGTCAAAAATGTTATCTAATTCTTTTCTTTATTAATAGGTATTTAGTCATTATTTTTCTAAGTTAAATGTTAAGCTTCCAATTTTAAAAAAATAAATTGTAACTTTTGCCATGTAATTAATTTATATTTTGGTATAGAGGGTAGTTGATTTTTCATATGATGAATTTCTCAATGAGATACTGATTTTTGGAGTTTAACTTCAGAGTAATTAAAGTTTGATTACTGTCTGTATTATAGCAAATCAAAATTATTTAAAAAAATCAACCAGGATATATTTTGTCATCATATAATAATATTGCTTCAGAAATCCTATCCTAAAGAATCTGTATGTCTTTATCATACTTGACTTGCCTGCTAGACTTATAACTCTTAAAATTAAGGACTATATTCTTCTTAATCTGTTCATAAATGCTTTATACCTTTTAAAAAAGATTAGTTAACCAAGTGGTTTCAGACAGTTTTTAAAAAGCCATTCTAAAACTCATTGGTAATAAATCTTACTTTCTTTTGTCACTGAATCACCAGAAATAAGCCAACAAAGCTGATAGCATGTCCTTTAAAATAATAAAAGCCAAAGCCACCCACCCATCAACCAGAGAGACAAATACCAAACAGTGAATTAAATAACAATCTCTTCAGTGCCTTTCATAGACATGGTTAATGTTTTGGGTATCTTTGTGTCTGATTAAACTAAATTGGCTAAAAAAGCTTTCTCTTTAGAAAGCAGTATGATCACTTTATAATAAATTTGCAAACTAGAGAAAAGGAAAACATCATTATAATCTTACTACACTAACATAACCAGTTACATTTTTTTTATTATACATCATTTTTAATTTGTATATTTTTACATGTTATGTAAACTCTTTTTTGTTTTTTTAAAAAATATATAATATTAGCATTAACATTTTACCTTGCTTTGTAAAGAATAGTTTTAATGTATGACTAAAATGTTTATTGACTAGTTTTCTCTTACAGGTTGCTTCCATTTTTTTCTTTTTTTTTACATAATACAATGTGAATATTTTTATTTAGCACTTGGTTTTTAAAGAGATTTCTCCTTTATGATCTTGTAATTTATGAAACCTATTATGAAAATGTATCCAGTTAAGTCAGTGAGCTTTTAATATAATATGTGGTGAATATTATTTGAATCTTAATAATTTTTATAACCTTGCTTCAGATCCTTAAACCTGTGAGAAGTTTGGTTAGTCTGTACAATTTCACTACTCATATTTCCCATTCTCAAAAGTAATGTATTATACTAACATCAGTCCTCAGAAGTTCCAGTTTAATATTTGGTTAAAATAGTTAATTACTGATAGGATTATTTCTTTCATCCATAAATAGTTGTGCTTTGAAAAACTGTATAATATTAAGACTTGGAATTAGCTGTAACTGAATTAAATACTCACTTCATTAAAAACTCTTAATGATTTTGCTGTTATTATTGATTTAACAAATTAATTATGGGATTAACATCATCTGACTTTTAATTTCAATAGATGTGTTATGGCTTGCCAATTTGGGTAGGGCTAAGTATAGTCAGATTTACATTCTCTTGAGTGATTCTTTTTCTTATAGGGTTGAAGGAAGATTAGATTTGTGATTGCTGATGGGATATCATTTCTGATTGCTGTAATAAATACTATAGACAGTGTTTGGCTCTGAGATGCAGTGGAAGGAGCTTTGGACTAGACATACCTGGACTGGAATCTCTGCCCTGCCATTTGCTAGGTGTGTGACTTTGAGCAAGATACTTACCCTCTGAACCAACTTCTTTGCCTGTAAAATGGGGATCAGAATCCCTGTTTTCCAAGGATTTTGTGAGTTTTAATTCAGAGTTTGAATATGCACTGTAACCTGAGTAGTAGGTGATCACTGAGGAAATTATCAGTAGGAGATGATCAATAAGGCTTAGCTATTACTTTACCAGCAACATTAATCTTATCCAAACCTTAAGAGTTCTTGTTGACTTAAAAAAAAGTAAAAATAGGAGTTTACTGATTGAAGTATAGATAATTTATGTAGGTTGTAAAGATTTTTGTCTTGAAGAATTGGACAAGAAGTACTTAAGATATATCTTCATGCTAATGTTTTTTACAGGGTTTAGTTTATTACTTGATGTATTTTGTGCTCTACATGGACCAAGAGAAAAATGTGTTGAAATTCTGAGGAGTGGTCACTTGTTAGCTATTTCACCAGGTGGAGTTCGAGAAGCCCTAATTAGTGATGAAACCTACAACATCATTTGGGGTAATCGTAAAGGCTTCGCTCAGGTTGCAATTGATGCAAAAGTGGTGAGTTATATACAACTAATTATTAAAGTAAAGCTAGGTTGAATTTAAAATCAATGCTTATGTAGTGGGCCAGAATATATAAGAATTTAGATACTTTAATTGCACTACTTAAAGATCAGTGTACATAACTCTTGTAAGGTTAATGATAGAGAAATTTTCCTTGTGCTTGGGATGCCATCTTAAAAAAATTAATCTGAAAATTTGGAAAATATCCATCCAAGTTTTATTTTACATTTCAAAATCTAGCTGCTTTTAATTAGATCTGTTAAATTTTTTGTATTCCTTCAGTTACATCTTTTTCAAAAGTATTTTCAGTTTTAAGCCTTTGGTATGACTGAGTTGGCATATTTCAGTGATGGTTATTGGTTGGTTTCATTGCAGTTCTTTTATGTGACCAATCTGTATAATAATGGGACTTGAATGCATAACTCCTGTCATTTTTTTTTCAGCAAATGTGATCAGCTATCTGATAGTATGAATAAAGATAAGAAATAGTTATTAGTGTAATTTAGATCTTTTAAAAAGATTTTATAAAAAAATTAGTCAGTAAGATTAAGTGTTCCTCAGGGATCCACGGTGACTGTTCTTCTTGGTAGACTGGAGAATACAAATGCTATTTTGTCCTTTTCTTTGCATTGGAAAGTAATTCTCAACTTTTTGGTCTCCATATTATAATTTATCCTATGAAGCATTTATTTATTACTTATGGAATGTTTCTTCTTTGTTTTCTGTTTTCATTTTAGATTGTCTGTTGGAAAAAGAAATGGTAGTACCTTTGACAGGATGGTGTTCTTTTTCCAGGCCAATTAGTTAGAGACTGTTGCCAATACTTTCATGTTTCAGTTTTTTGTGTACCCTTTGCTGCTATATAGAGACCGTTATGCACCCTTAGCTTACCTGTTCATCTTACAAATATAGGATTAAAAAGGAAGAGTTTATGGATGACTCATTCTAACCCAAGACCAGTATTTGGGAAAAAATGGAAATTTTCTTTTTGGAAAAAAAAATGGAATTTTCCTTTTTTTTTTTTTTTTTTTACAACTGCAGAGTTAAAATAAAATGTGTTGAATTTTTTTCTCTTCTGTACACATGTACATGTAACTACTAAAAGTAATTGCTGTAGTGCTTTAGTAACATGATCCCAGAGTAAGAGTTAATGTACTTGTCCAAGTGTTTAATTATAGACAACGTAAAAATTTAAACATTATTGTCCTACAGTAAATTATAAGCTCCCTAAGGACAAGATCATCTTTTTATATTTTGAGTCCTTAGTATAGTGACTAGCACTTAGTAGGCTATTTGAATTAAATTGAATTGATTTTTTTAACACAATATTAAACACTACTAGAAAGGGACATTTGGAATTTAACTTACATTAATAGTATTAGTGATACAGACAATTAACTCATAGCACATTTTATTTCTTAGAGTCTTAAGCACTGATTATAAAAATTTTAGAATATATGAGAAAGTACCAAAGGATATATGTACTATTGTACAAAAATTAAGGGTAATGAAAGTAATTGTCTGTTAGAACTGTGATAAAAGCTAAAACCCTAATCAAAGATAGTTTAATTTTCAGGTTTATATTTGAAAGGATTATTTCTCCTAAAGTTTTAAGGTGAAAATCACAGAAGTAGGTTTGGGATTACATAAATTGATCGTGAGATTCTAATTTCTCATCCTTAACTTCACAGATTTAAGGAACATTGCTTGAAAGAAGGCTGGAAAGAAAGAAATTATAGAGAGAAAGGAACTATTTTTTTCAATCTTTGATAGAGTTTCTAGATAATTAAGATAATCTAGATAGTTTAAAGTTTTTGTATGAAACTTGAGAACATTTTATAAACAACTTTTGTAAGTTTAAAGTCAGAAATCTTTACCATTGTTGATTTACAGGCAGCATTGTACATTTGATAACTATTGTACCACCCCAACCTTTTGTAGTGCTTTTAAAAGGCTTTATGTTGGTCCTCCTGTGCATTAAGTAGGTGACATATATAATTATTCCGATGTTACAGATGAGGAAACTCAGGCACAGAGAGATGAAGGGATGGAGGGATCGGGTCATACAGCAAGGCAGAAGCAGAGCAGAGCACACAGTTCAGGACCGCAGGCAACCGCGGCTGTTGCCATCCCTGACTGCATTTCACAGTGAGTCTGCTGACCTGAGGTTAGAGGCACCTTCCAGATCCATGAGGGAGCATTTTTAACCATATAGAGATAGTCGTAAATGGTACAAGTGTCCGATCTGGAAAACCCCTTCATGGTCCTCACAAAATTATCATAAACACAAAATTATCATAAAGTAAAAATTTAAGACTGTTGGAGGAATAACTACATTTAAATTGCAACATGGTAACAAATTAAAGTGAAAAAATCTAGATTTTCAATGCAAGTTCACACAATATTGGTAAAAAAAATGTTTAAGGTTTTCTGAAAGTTACAGGCTTTTTAATATAATTTAAGTAACTCTTACTTTATGAAATTCCTGAGAATTTTTAGGTAACTTCATATCTAAATAAGTTGGAAAAATATTAGCCCATTTACTCAGTTTGGAAAAACAAGTGATGTAAAATAAAATAACATTTGTCTTAATAAAATTGTTTATATGTATTATATCAATCTAAAAAATAACTTTTGAGATAGTATAATTCTTATTATTCCCACTTTATATATGAAGAACCTGAAGAATAAACGTGGTAAATAACTTGTCCAGTGGTGCTCACTTATTTTTAGGGGCAAAGTTTAGACTCTGAGACCATTTTAAACTAATGCCCCAAGAATAGTTTTAACAAAATACACATTCTCTTTCTCTTTCACACATGTATACTCACGTATATAAGGAGACACATGTATGCATGCAAACAATTTAATTCCAGGTTACTTATGCCAATACCTTGTATGTATGCATTAGGTATATAAGAAAAGGAACGAATAATTGTACTACAGTATCAAGTTGTTATAAAGTAATGCTTATAACTTTAAGGCTGTTAGCTTGAATGCAAATATAGAAACTATATGGCCTGACTAGAGCCTGGAATACTGAATCTGCTAGGGTAAGCATTTTCCTTCTTAATAGGTTCTAGATATATCGAGCTTCTGGAGAGTAAGCTATTTAAAGGGTGGTATGTACCCTGAAGAGTTTTCATAAAGTGCATGCTTCAGTATGAATCTAGGGATTCATGCTAGTCAGTAGACACAAATCCAGCAGTATTGGTCAGAGAAGACAAAGGATGTCTATATAAGCCATAAGATTTCTGATTCTTCTTGGGCATTTTATATTCTCAACTCTAAAGACATTTTATAACTCTTTAAAAAAAGTTAGAATGTCAGCAGTCACTATTTCACAAAACTAGTGTTGGTTTCCTAGATCATAATCTGAATTTTGTACAAAAGAGTCAGTATACTTTGTTTTACGTTTTAGCTTTGTGAATTAACACCATGAGACTTTTCAATTCTTCCATCAGAGTGCCTTTCTTTACCTGACTTCTTTTTTCCAAACTGTTTTAAGATTGCTGCCTATTTCCAACATTTTGTATTCAGAGAATACAAACTACTTCATTATGTGCGATGTCTCTCTGTCCTGTATCTTCATTCTTTCGTTAATTAATTCATCCATCACACTTTGTTTTAGCACAGTCTGTTCCAGGCACTATTTCAGGTGCTGGGGATATAGCTGTAAACAAAACAGTGTGTCCTTCTGGTGAGGGAAGAAATACACTAAATAAATGACCAGTAGTTCTATGTGAGTTAATAAGTTTAATGGAGAAAGCTATACCTGAGTCCCTTTCCTTTAGTCCACCATATTTAATGTTTTCCACAACTGAATAAGAATGGCTTTTTAAATGTCAGCTTATTTAAATATCTCAAACCATGCTCACCAGGACAGGTAACTAACTCTGTATTAGGCAAATACTGATGGTAGAATGTAAGTAAAGTGATTCTCAGTTTTTTAAATTCTAAAATGCCATTTAATTCAGTGTATTTTGTGAGCATTTTAAAGTGTTCTTTTTCAATTTTTTATCTACTTCAGTTTCACTATCATTCTATCTCCCTATATGATCCTTTGCAACTTCATTGTTTTAAGACATTTGATTAAGGTCTCCATTTAAAAAATCGTACTTAATCACAGATGTTTATAGAATAATAAAAACCATGAACTTATGAGCAGAAATCCTTTAATATTACTGATAAAAAGAATTGTTTATATATATTAATTGTCCTTTATTTTTTGCAGTGAGTCTTATACTTTTCATTGGTATTCAACATTTTTAGATTTAATAATCTCATGAAAAAATAGTGTTTTGGTGGTTGCATGACAGCATCTTTCCAAAACCTGTCATTTGAATTTATATAAATTTTCCAAGAGGGAATATCTGCCTTGTAACTTTTTTTCCAGTGAGCATACTATTCAGTGGACCACTAAAATCAAATTAATTTATCACATTAATTTTATTTAATGAAATTAATGATTACTGTAATCTTTATTTTGAATTTCAAGAGTTTATGTGGAAAGGATAGGAAAGTTTGTAAGTGAAATATTATGTATTGCCACTAGAGGGTAGTGTTTCCAATTTTTGTTTTTACAAATGATCTAGTTAAATTTAGTATAATAAATCACACTAGTGATAAAAGTATACCTTTATTTTAAAAATACCTCATTTTCATAATCTTGAACAAGCCCTCAAAAGTTTGCATTATTGACTCAATGGAGATATTGAATGGATCAATATATTTACTTTTTAAATTCAAATTCTCTCTTCAGCCCATTATTCCTATGTTTACACAAAATATTCGAGAAGGATTTAGATCACTTGGAGGAACAAGTAAGTTCTGATTCATACGGTTTTTCTAATTATAATGTAATATTTAGAATATAATCTTCGAAACTTGGGCTTTTGAACCGCATAAGAAATTCTTTTGAATTATTTAGATAATGGATATATTATTAGATGTTTTATTATTTACAGTCTAAATGATAACTGATTCTAAGTAGTGGGCAGTTCTTAGATGTTATATTTTTGTTAAGAGTCTTATATACATACTGAAGCTTATTTGTTTTGTGGGCTTCTTAAAATTACAGAATTACCTAATTTCCTTGGTTTAGTCATGCTGTTGAGGTTTTGAACAAATGTACCCATTACCCAGACTATCTTCCTAACTCACCGCTGAAGAAGTTACAGCTTTAAAAATGGATGACAATATGATATTGAATTAAGATTAATGACCTAAGGGATGTATCATCTGCTTTGGTTCATTTCTGTTACTTCTTGTTTTTTGCTTTTTATAATATTTTGAACCATGATACATTTATATTGTAAAGTTCTTTTTGTCTAACTTTAATTTGTGGGTAACAAAATAAGCTTTGAGTATAGTTACTGGAATGATAACAATTAGAAGTGCTTTTTCTTTGCAGTATCTCTGTTGTTTTCTTTTTATTTTGAAATTTTCAGTTTGTTTTTATACCCTGTGGTTGGTTATAAAAGTATATCCCCATAACTATATTATTCCTATCCACATACAGATCTCCTCTTAAAAAACTTTAAACTTTTATTGTTTCTTTTATGTGTAATGTTGGTATGTTGTTGATATTCTATTACGTTTTTTAGGTGTTAACATTCCCCCCCCCTTTTTTTTCCCCAAATTTAAGCTGGAAAGGCGGATTGATGTGATGTTTAGCTGTTGCTGTAGAATTGTTCTTCTAATTTTCTCACAGGTTATTTCTTCAGAATTTAAGTTGCGTAACAGAATTATTCCCAATTTAGTTTCTTTAGTTATAAAGTAGTTTAAAAATTACTTGTGACTGCTTTTTGACTTTCTTTTTTACATAATCCCGCAGTTTATTTTACATTATTTCCACTTTTGATTTTGCTAGATTTCATACTTGGTCATTAGCATTAGTAATTCTTTGCTACTTTTTGCATTTTTCTTAATTTACAATAATTTTTTTTTACCTATTTATTGTGCATTTTAGTTCCATGTTTATGTGAATTTAACTTATGCCTTTTCTTTTTTTTTATTCATAGAAGCCTATATTTGTGGGTCTCTAGACTTTTTAGCTTCTAGCATTTGGTTGCAATCTTTACCCTCAGTTTTGTAATAATAGTAATTGGTTTGCCTTTTAAAATTCTCATATTTTTAAAAGTTCATTTTTTAAAAAATAAACCTTATTTTGGGAGGCATTTTTAGGTTCACAGAAAAATTGAGTGGAAGTACAAAGAGTACCCATAAAGCTTCTCACCACCTTCTGGTTTCTCCTATTATTAACATCTTACATTAATGTGCTATATTTGTTAGAATTGATGAAAAGCTCGTCTTTAAAATATATACATATTGTATTAATTACTGGGAGGTGATACTGTTGGCTACCTTCTTCTAAGTCCCACATTATTAATTATTAATTTGAAAATTTACAGTTGCTCAGAATATTTAACCAATTAAAATAATTTTGCTTACTTTAAAACAGGGCTATTTAGGTGGCTTTATGAAAAATTCCGCTATCCATTTGCTCCAATGTATGGCGGTTTTCCAGTGAAATTACGTACCTATTTAGGTGATCCTATTCCCTATGATCCAAAGATAACAGCAGAAGAATTAGCTGAGAAGGTAAATTATTCTTTTTTTTCTTAATCTTTGAACAGATTTTTACTTTCAATTATTGTATTAAAAATGAATTCATTCATTCTACAGATATGTTTCGATCAGTGGTGCTTTTTTCCCCAAGGGACATTTGGCAGTGTCTCAGGACGTTAAGTTATTGTCATGATAGGCAGGTCCTGGGAGGTGGTGGGGCTATGGGCTTGTAGTGAGTAGAGGACAGGGATGCTACTTCTTACCATGCACAGGACGGCTCCCCACAGCAAAGAACCACTCATTTTAAAATGTCACAAGTGCTAAGAGGTTGGGGCTCTTGGTACTGGTAATTAAAAAGTTTCATAAGTGATGTACAGAAGAAAGAATTGACCTCCTTGAAAGGAAAGTGTTGTTCTTGTTTGATAGAAATATCCTGGCAGGGGGCGCCTGGGTGGCTCAGTTGGTTGGACGACTGCCTTCGGCTCAGGTCATGATCCTGGAGTCCCAGGATCAAGTCCCACATCGGGCTCCCAGCTCCATGGGGAGTCTGCTTCTCCCTCTGACCTTCTCCTCGCTCATGTTCTTTCTCACTGTCTCTCTCTCAAATAAATAAAAAAATCTTAAAAAAAAAAAAAAAAAAAAAAAAAAGATATCCTGGCAGGAAAGTAGAGTAGTTTTTAAGAGTGTGGGTTATGAAGTCAGATTGTTCTTAGCTCCACCACGTGTGTGCTGTGTGACCTCAGGGAGTCCACAGCTTACTCTGTTAGTCTGCAGAACATGGAAGAGAATATTTGTTTATTTTTTTTTTTTTTAGAAAATAAAAAAGAGAGAGAGCGAGCGTGTGCAATAAACGGTGGGAGGGGCTGTGGGAGGGGCAGAGGGAGAGAGAAAATCCTAAGCAGGCTCCATGCCCAACATGGATGGAGCCTGACACAGGACTCAGTCTCATGACCCTGAATCATAACCACTCACAGTTGTCTCTGAGGATTACATGAGATTATACATGTTCATTGTTTGGAAGAGGGAGGGCTATATAGTAAGTGCTCTGGGAATGCTGGGTGTTAACATTATTAATAAAAGTGAATACCATTACTCTAGGAACTTGCAGTCCAGCAGGGGAACGGAATAACTAAATCAGTGTTTATATGATGATGCACTAACCACAGTGGTGTGCTTGCAGAAGGTTTCTTACTCCGGGTGTTACTAACATGTTGTTGTGGAGGCCTGTCCTGTGTGCCATACGGGGCTTACCACCCTCTGTGGCCTCTCCTCACTAGATGCCAGTAGCACTCCCATCCTCACCCCTCACTCATTGTGATAATGAAGAAATGCCTCTAGGTCTTTTCATGTAACACCCAATGGGGCAAGATCCAGCCTGAGAACTGCTATCTTTGGGTATTATGGAAGCACAAAGGAAGGATACCCAAATTAGATCAGGGGTACCTCCTTGGGAGAGGTGATGGCTGAATTCAGTTTGGAAATACAAGGAATTAGCTGGACAGAGAGTAATGAGGTGGAGGAAACTAAATGTATAAATGGATGGCAATATGACAGCGTAAAATCTTTGGGGAATTGCGGGTAGTTTTGTATAGCCAGAAGGGAAAATATTATGGGAGATGAAGCTAGAAACACAGGACAGGTCTGGACAATCATGGCCTACAGTTGATTTTGTTACCTAAAAGCTGGGTCAGGGGCGGGGTGTCGTGGTCTTGAAAATAGGTGAACACTGTGATAAGACTGCATTTGCAAAGGTCACTGGAAGCAATATGGAGGCTAATTTGAGTGACACAGTAGAAACTCAAAGGGGGAAAAAGACCACTTTGTGAAGGAAAAAATAGGAAAAGCTTTCTGGAGTGAGGGCGTTTGTGGTGGGTCTTGAAAGAGGGATGTGATTTGGACATGTGGACTTGGGGTTGGAGGAAGAGTATGAATAAAGAAATAGTGATAGGAAAGTTGACCATATACCAGTAGTCTGAGGGGGTTAGAACAGCAAGGTTGGGAAAGACTGCCTGATAAATTCTCCAGGAATTTTGCAAAACACATTAACATGTTGAAAGTTCTAAGAATCCCGCAACAAAGAGGTCTCTTTAACTTTGTTTCAAAGCACATTTTCCTGTTCTCACCTGACCAAAACCCTCTCCTTGTTTTTCGTTGAATAGCATTTAATAACAACTGTGGAAAAATAAACTTGGGGAACCACTAGCTTAGTGAGTAGGGTTTAGTTGAGATGAAACCGGAAAAGTAAGTAGGGGCTATATTTTTAGGCCCTTAACTCTCACACTAGGGAATTTGTCTACCAGTACATTTCAATTAGGATAGGCCTCTGTTTGGGAGTGGCTCGTATCAGTTTCATTCAGAGTTATTTGGCAGAAGCAAGCAGATGTATAATCTGTTCCTCTACAATGGTTTGTGAAGATGACTCTAGTAATTGTGATCACTTAGATACATATAAATATAAGTGCGCTATTTAGGAGCAGAGGTTAGGCTATGAATTCTTGTGTCTCCAGTTCCCAGCAGAGCATTGGTATTTAATTAGATCACAATAAATGTTTGATGAATGAATGAATTACATAATGATCTTTTTATGTACTTGAAAGGGAGAGCAAGGTGCAAATTTGAGAGATTTTACAGAAAGAAAATACCAGACTTGAAACCTAATTCTATAGCTACCTGCAGGATATGTATGTATAGATTTATATGCATAGTTTTTTTTTTTTTTAAAGATTTTATTTATTTATTTATTTGAGAGAGAGCACATGTGAGAGAGAAGGAGAAGCGCACTGCCCACTGAACAGAGAGCCTGGCACAGGGCACAGGGCTCAGGGCTCGATCCATACCAGGACCCTGAGATCATGACCTGAGCCGAAGGCAGATGCTTAACCAACTGAGCCACCCAGGCGCCCCTTCATAAGTAAAATTAAAATTAAAAAATATTGCTCTGGAGTTTGGGAAAGAGGTCAGAATTGATGAAGATTTAGAAGTTATCTGCATGAGATAGTTACTGACGTCATGAATTTTACAAAGCAGCTAGAGAGAGAAAGAAGACAACTAAGGACAGATGGGAGGACAAGTAACATGTAAGGGGTGTGCCAAGGAAAACACCCAAAGCTGACAGCAAGGGAGGTGGCAGAGAGGTAGGGAACAAGTAAATTAGTGTGAGTAAAGTCAGCAGGTGAGGATGTTTAAAAAACATAAGTGATCAGTAATATTAATTCCAGCAAAGACAAGGAAAAAAAGATCAAGGAAAAAAAGACCACTCAGCTTGTAGTTACAACTTCAGAAAGTATAAAATTAGATAAAAGCCATAAATGTCAAATTACTGAATCACCTGGAAAATGGGATGAATGTGTTGATTATAACTTTATACCAGCCTTTTGTATGTATACTGTGATTTTTTTAAGTTTAAAAATTGTGGTTAAAAATATAAAATTTATTACTTAACCATTTTTAAGTATATGTTTTATTAGTGCTAAATATATTTATTCATTGTTGTGAATCCAATCTTTAGAACCTTCTTTTCATCTTGCTACATTGAATCTGTGTCCACTGAACACCAACTAACCATTCCTTCTCTCTCTCTCTTTTTTTAATATATATCCATCAAATATCAATATATCAAATATATTTATGATATACATATATCAGAAATCAAATATCAAATATATTTTTCATATATATCCACCAATTTACTCTGATTTCTTTATGGGCGACACAAGATTCTCTTTCTCCCCAAGCTTTATCGAGATATAATTGACATATAACACTAAAAGTTTAATGTGCAAGGTGAAGATTTGATATTGTAAATATCAAATTGTGTATTGTGAAATGATCATCACAATAAGATTAGACGACACTTCCACCACCCGTAATTACTATTTTGCATATGTGGTGGGAATATTTATGACCTTTTCTGTTAGCAACTTTCTAATATATAATATAGTATTATTAACTGTAAATCAGCCGTGCTGCACATTAGAATTTACTCATCTGAGACCTGTAAGTTTGTGTCCTTTATCAAAATCTCCCTATTCCTCCACACCCTGGCAGCCCCCATTCTACTCTGTGTTTCCACAAATTCTTTTTTTTTTTGGATTTCGCATGTGAGCAGAATCATACCAGCTTACCACTTTTTCCCTGCAGCCCCTGGAAACCCCCATTCTACTTTTCTAGTACTAGGAGTTAGACTGCTATAGAAAAGTGGAATCATAGTGATTCCACTATGATAGTGATTCTTAGCATGCCTTTCAGGTCCATTTGTATTATAGCACGTGGCAGGATTTCTTTCTTTTTTTTAAAGCTGGTAATATTCCATTGTATGTATATGCCACATTTTGTTTATCCATTCATTCATTGTTGGACATTTGAGTTGCTTCCATTTTCTTGGCTGTGGTGAATAATGCTATAGGGAAAATTGATGCACAAATATGTTTTGAAGATCGTGTTTTGAATTCTTTTGGATATATATCCAGACGTGTGATTGCTGGATCGTATGTGGAAAGAAAAAATTCCAGCTTTTCCCTCCTCTAGGGAAAAGCCCAGTTCTTCCGTACTGTGTCTTTCTTTTACTTGTGAATCTTATTTACTTTTACATACCATGTGACTTCTGACACTTCTGATCACCAAATATATGGAGGTTTTTCCTCCCACCAAGCAATTCTCTGACACCAGCTGGATGTCCGATAATATAACTCAATTCGGACACAATCTACCTAGAGATAGTGTAGATCCCACAGGTTAAGAGCTCAGTCCCACAAGGCTATTCCCACCCCATTCTAGATGCTAATCGCATGTAGTAGGTCCTCAGGTAACTCACAACTTCTGCTGAGTTGGCTACAAATTGGAGGTTCCCATGACCCCTCCCCAGGTTCAATTAATTTGCTAGCGTGGCTCACAGCACTCACGGGTACACTTACTTTTTTCAGTTTATTAAATGATACAATAGAGGATACAGATGAATAGAGGATATAGATGAACAGTCAGATTAAGAGATAACGGAGGAATGAAGAATGAGCGGGCCCCAGGTGCAGAGCCCCCATGACCTTAGGGTGTACCACCCTCCTGGTGTGGGTGTATTCACCCACCTGGAAGCTCCCTGAACTCCCTGAAGTCTGTACTATTGGAATTTTATGGGGGATGATGGAATTGAGCTAAAGATTCCAAGCTTCTAATCATAGTTTGGTCTTTCTGGTGACCAGCCCTTACCCAGAAGCCATCCACGAGTCCAGTAGAGCGAAAGAAATTTTTATCACTGAGAAAATTATAAGGGTTTTAGGAGCACTGCATCAGGAACTGGAGTCAGAAACCAAATATTAGAACAATAGAACAAAATATGTTTCTAGTGCCCTTATCACTGATGAAATTATAAAAGTTTCAGGGTCTCTGTACCAGGATCCAGGGGCAGAGACCAATAAGTATTTTCTGTTATCTCACACTATGATAATTCTGTTTTTAATTTTTCAAGGAGCGTCTTCCATACAGTTTGTAGTTGGCCATGCCATTTTATATCCGTACCAGCAGTGCACAAGTGTTCCAATTTCTCTGCATCTTTGCCAACACTTGTTATTTTCTGTTTTGTTGATGATAGTCATCTTACTAATGGGTGTGAAGTAGTAGTATCTCATTGTAGTTTTGATTTGCATTTCTCTAATGATTACTGATGTTGAGCATCATTTCATACGCTTTTGGCCGTTTGTTTATCTTCCTTGGAGAAATGTGTGTTCAAGGTGTTGGCTCACGTTTTTAATCATATTATTTGGAAAATATAATCATTACAATATAATCATAGTATTTGTATACAAATACAAATAATTACATTTGGGTTGAATTGAATTGTAGAAGGTCTTTATTCTGGATATTAATTCCTTATTAGATATATGATCTACAAATTTTTTTTTCTCCTTCTGTAGGTTCCTTTTCACCCTGCTGCTTGTTTCTTTTGATGTATAGAACTTTTTGACTTTGATGTATTCCTCTTTGTCTATTTTTGCTTTGTTGCCTGTGCTTTTGGTGTCGTAGTCAAGAAATTATTGCCAAATCCAGTGTCATGAAGCTTTTCGCCTACATTTTTTTCTAGGAGTGTTTATAGTTTTAGGTCTTAGGTTTAGCTCTTTAATCCGATTTGAGATAATTTTTTGTGTGTAATGTAAGATAAGGTTCAGCTTCATTCTTTTTTAATGTGGATATCTCGTTTTCCCACCATCATTTGTTGAAGAGACTGCCTTTACCTCATTGTATGGTCTTGGCACCCTTGTCAAAGATCATTTGGTATACATGCAAATGTTTATTTCTGGGTTGTCTTTTCTATTCCATTGGTCTATATGTTTGTCTTTATGATAGTATCACTGTTTTGATTTCTGCAGCTTTGTTGTATGTTCTGATGTTGGGAGGTATGAGGCTTGCAGCTTTTTTCTTCTTTTGTCTATTTAGAGTCCTTTGAAATTGCAAATGAATTTTAGGTTTTTTTTTTTTTTTCCTAGTTCTGAAAAAAATGCTGTAGGGTTTTTAGTAGGGATTGTTTTGAATCTGTAGATCACCTTGGATAGAATGGACAGCTTAACAATATTAAATCTTCTAATCCATGAACACAGATGTCTATTTATTTGTGTCTTTAGTTTCTTTCAGCAGTGTTTTATCATTTTCAGTGTGAAAGTCTTTTTCCTCCTTGGTTACAGTTTTTCCTAAGTTATTTTATTTTTTTGAATGCTATTGTAAATAGGATTGTTTCTTGGTTTTTGTTTTGTTTTCAAACTGTTCATTGTTAGTGTACCCAAACACAACTGAGTTTTGTGTGTAGATTTTATATTCAACTTAACTGAATTTGTTTATTAGTTCTAACTGTTCTTTTATGGAATCTTTAGGGTTTTCTATGTATAAAATCACGTCATCTGTGAACAGAGGGAATTTCACTTTTTCCTTCTATGTATAAGTCTGATTTGATCCTGTAAGGTAGAGCTTATTGTTGCTATTTTATATATGAGAAAACTGGATGATTTTAGTCAGTTTTGCTAGGGTTTGCTGCCATAACAACCAAACAATCTCAGAGGCTTAGGACAGTAAAGCTTACTTGTTCATGTTATATTTCCCCTGAGGTCCATGTCTTCTTTCTCCTGGGTTCATGACTAATTCATGGGGGATGTTGCCATGGTAAAAAGAAAATGTCAGGAATGGAACCTTTTAAAGCTTCTATTTGGAAGTGGCTCACTTACTCCCATGGACATTTTACTGGTGAAAGCGGTCACACAGCCACACTGGATTTTATTGGGACAGGATCTGTAGTCTTCCCATAGGATGGCCCAGAAGAGAGGCGCTGGTAGGCAGAGGGAATGAATCACTGTAATCTACCATACTCGGACTCAGCAAGACCAGACCCTTAGACAAGGATATGCAGTCTACGGCCATACCACCCTGAACGCGCCCGATCTCGTCTGATCTCAGAAGCTAAGCAGGGTCGGGCCTGGTTAGTACTTGGATGGGAGACAAGGATATGCAGGGGCACCTGGGTGTCTCAGTGGGTTAAAGCCTCTGCCTTCGGCTCAGGTCATGATCTCAGGGTCCTCGGATCGAGCCCCACATCGGGCTCTCTGCTCAGCAGGGAGCCTGCTTACTCCTCTCTCTCTGTCTGCCTCTCTGCCTGCTTGTGATCTCTGTCAAATAAATAAAATCTTTAAAAAAAAAAAAAAGGATATGCAGCTGAAACAGCTATAATATTATATTAGATGGGACTATTCCAATCAGGCAGCTGATAGGTAAGTTTCACAAAGGGAACAGTGAAGAAACATCGTGTGCCTTGTCAACAAACTTCATTCTTAGAAAACTTACCTCTACGTATGCTGCTGGTCCATTAAATATACTCATAGTTTATTGCCTTCCTGCATCCTGAAAAAAAACTCTGTGAACGCTGGTTTTTAGGGTCAGGACATGCTCTCTGCATAGCATGATTCTTTTCTCATCCCGAGATGATGCCTTACTGATAGGGCTCCGGGAGCCTCAACACCAGGGACCTTACCCCATGATGTTGCTTCTGCTCACACACACTTTACTATTAATATAACACATTTCTTTGCTGCCCCCGAATAGTGCATTTGCCTGGAGGATATAACCAAATTCTGATTTGTTCTTTTAAATTTTTTCCTCACTATTAGGATTTAAGTGGGCCAGAGCTACTTAGGAATACTTTTTACAAATACCATATTTTTTATGGGCAAAATAGAAGATAATAGAGAGAGAAGGAAGGGGAAAATCCTGATGTGGAAATTTAAGGATCTGGGCTATAATCCTCGCACTACCACTAGGCAGCAGTGTCACTTTGGATAAATATGTTATTTCTAGGTCCCAGTTTGCTTATTTGTAGAGCAGAGAAATTGAACTAGATGATCTCAAACATTTCTTCCAGGTTTCTTAAATGAACCCTGTTCCCTTATTTTCCTTAGTTAAGGAAAATATATTACTGATAGTTAAATTCTAGTGCCTTGATTTTTCATATGAGGGTTTTTCACATGAGAGGAAAATTTACTCACATTCAGGTCACTGCTGGAATTAGATATTTTATATATTAAAATATATAAACATAGTACAATCTTACTTATTTAAACTAAGTAAGAAAGAAGGCTTTTCTGAATCCTTGAAATACCTCAGTTACCCTTTCCGGTTACTTTATGTACTTTATTATCAGTAGCTAAAGTAACAAGTAGTCTACCAAAGCATAGTAGACTTATATTCCCCCACATAGTGGGAGAATTTATTTAAGGACATAGTGCCGTATTCATATTTTTTACTGTAAATTGTCATTATTGAACTGAAGTATACTTGAAATAAAGAATACTTGGAATTTTCCTTTTGTGAATATATTGTCATGATTTTCCAATCTTCATTGTCAATAATATAAGCATACCTGTAAGATAATGATCCCCAGATTATCACAAATTCAAAATTATTAGCATCCAAATTAATGTAGAAATGAAATCTCATTTAAAAAATGGGTGATAGATTGTTTAGGCATTTGATTGTGGAAACCATTTTGTAAGCACTGTCTAAATCTAAAGTAAAATACAGTGTGCCAGTGCTGAACAGGGCACTTGGGACATATCCTGAAAGTTCTCTCAGTCTTAATCTATCATTTCATCTCTGCATTTACTGTGTCTGTTTCTGTCTGTCTCTTTAACTTTCTCTACAGTCTCATCCACACACCCACACACATATATATAAATACAGGTCTGTTCATACATACATGCATATGTCATATTCCTGTATTGTTAAGGTGGGAAGGAAATGGAGAGAAGTGGGTAGATGTTAGTGGTCTTTGGGAAGTGAAATGAATGGATTTTGCCAATGGATTAACCATTGTTTTTTTTTTTTTTTTTTTTTTTTTTAATAGAAGAAGAAGTCTTATAGTTCTCTGCCTTTCTGCAGTTTTTTTTTTTTAAGATTTTATTTATTTATTTGACAGAGATAGATCACAAGTAGGCAGAGAGGCAGGCAGAGAGAGAGAGGGAAGCAGGCTTCCAGCTGAGCAGAGAGCCCGTTGCGGGGCTCGATCCCAGGACCCTGAGATCATGACCTGAGTCGAAGGCAGCGGCTTAACCCACTGAGCCACCCAGGTGCCCCGGATTAACCATTGTTGAGTGAGAAGCAGAAGTTGTTAAGGATGACTCCTAGGTTTTGGGTTACTAGGCTAGGTTTATGGTAGTGTCATTTGCTGAAATAAGGAAGGAACTAAGAAGAGGACATGGTATGAGTGAAAGAATGCTGGGTTAGTCTTAGGCATATTGAATTTGAGGTGCCTTTAAAACATTCAAGGGAAGTCATATTGCATATTCCTATATGAAGCCGAGCAGGCCAGAAATACAGATTTAGGAGTCATCAGTAAATGAAAGGTAATTAAAGTTGTCTGAACCTTTGAAGAATAAGTAAGTGCCTGATTTGGGGATTATAAATCTGCAAAGAAGATTGAAAAGGAGCAGCCTGAAAGCTAGGAGAAAATCTGCTTTTCCTCCAGTGTGAGAATTTCAGAAGCAAGATCAATGGTGATGGAGAGGTCAAGTAAGATTAAAAGAATGTTACTAGGTTTGGTGACAGAGGGATGTCACTGGTGATTTTGCAAGAGTTGTATTTTCTTAATGCATTGCCCTAATATTTCTTCACCCAGGACCCTTCCTTGACAACTCAATTCATATTAAATTAAGTCTATCTTTTCACTTGGTGTTTAATGCCTTTGATGATTTAATTGAATTCTAATTTTAGAGCCTTGTACATCAGCTTCTAAACACCTACCTGAAACTCCAACCAAATTTGCTAACTCACCATTCCTTAGGCCGTTGTTTTCCTGTGGTCTTTTTCCTCCTGCTTTTGCCTTCGCTGTCCGTGAAATCTTACTGGTCCTTGGAGACCCAGACCAAACGGTGTCTCATTCATGTATCCTTCCCTGCCCACCAAATGGGCTCTCAAGTCTGAACTTCCAGATGCTTTCTTTACACATCTCAGATTATAGATACATCTTACAAATGATATTACATATTTTATTATTTTGTACTTGATCCATTTATTAAGTTAAGAGCTTGAGATTAGAGCCTCATTTCACTGATGTTATAGCTTCCAAAGCATCTGTTTTCTAAATAAGTGAATAAAATTTAAAGAATACACTTCACATTGTGCCATGAACCTGAAGACATGGTTGTAATTTCATTTAATACTTAGAATAAGTGTATGAAGTAGTTCTCCTTTCAGAGATGCAAAAACTTGTGGTTTAGAGAGGCTTATTTTTAAAATACATCTTTAGGCTAGGGTTTATTATATTTTAAAAGAGGTGCAACTCAGACTCTTAACAATAGAGAAGTAATGGATCATTACTGGAGGGGAGGTGGGTGGGGGAATGGGTGAGATAGTTGATGGGGATTAAGGAAGGAACTTGTGATGAGCATGAGCACCAGGTGATGTATGGAAGTGGTGAATACCTAAATTGTACACCTGAAGTTAATATTACACTGTATGTTAACTAACTGGAATTTAAGTAAAAACTTAGAGAAAAGATGAAGGTCCAAGATTTATAAAAAGAAGGCTGTTGAAAGGCTGGCATCTGAAAGGAAGTGTGTATGTGTGAATATATGTGCATTATGTGCATGCACAAAAATTTTTTTAGATAGCCACAAACTGATCTAAAATAAAAGTTATTGAAATTTGTCATGAATTTAAGGGGAAACAAATAGTTTTAGGAGATTTCTTGTTATATCTTACTTGACCCATTGCTGTGATCTAACTTAAATTTCTGTTAAACTGTTGACCTAATGAACTAAAAAGTGTAAAAGTCACTAAAAAGTGACTAAAAACTCAGTCATAGTTTTCCTCACTGTCTCCTGTTACACTGCCTGCTGTAGTTGTTTGGGTGTGTAGTGATGAAAGAAAAATGCGCACAAGTTTATTCTTGAATGGAAAGGAGTAAAACTTCCCCTAGAAAATTTCCTACTACTTTTTTCCTTCTGATTATTCTCCTTCAGTTCCTTGTAGTGTTTACTGTATACAAAGCATTGCTGTGCTCATTGCTGGAGAAATACAAAGCTATGTCTTAAGGAACTTACAGTCTGGTGTAGAAAATAGCCACATAACGTTAACTGGGCTTCCAGCATAATACAGTCAGTGCCGTCCGTGTGCCGAGAAAGAAGTCACTAATTTTGAGAGATGGCTGCTAAATTAAGGAGGACTTTTTTGAAAATAGTGTATTAGGCTCTTTACAACATAAATGATCTATTTTGGGAACTAAAAGAATAATGGCTTTTCTTTTGTTTTCTTAATAGACAAAGAATGCTCTTCAAGCTTTGATTGATAAGCACCAAAGAATACCAGGAAACATTATGAGCGCTTTGTTAGAACGTTTTCATAAAAAACAGAAGAACGACTAGAAAATGATTTAATACATTTATATTTATATGTTTGTGTCTGTGGTACTGTCCTCTAAATTTTGTAGGTTCTATAATTAGTATTTTTTTAAAATGTTAATAAGCATCCTAGACTGAACTCGTTTGTTTAAAATTGTATTGTTGATTTTGTTTTTGCAATCAGTTGTGTCAAATTTAAATTCATTACATGCCTAATAATTCAGAAAATGATGTTTCTTTTTATAAATTCCTGATAATGTATGATAAACGTATAGATTTTAAAAGTTAAGTTTATTAATAACAGCAATTTAGGTTAAACAAACATTCCTAAGATAATGCATCTAATTTCTGTATCTGTTGCACTGAACTGATTTTACAAGATGGCATAATTCAGTACAGACACTGAAGTTAGAAGAAAAAATACTCTTTTATCTGCCCCTCATTCCTTTCATGACCTTGGGCGAATCATGTAATGTTTTTGTGCCTCAACAATTCACTTTTTAAAAACATGCTAATAATTTGTTGAGGATTATTATTTTAAATTATTTTTTAAAATTTTAAATTCTTTGTATTTGCTGTGACTGATAACTGTAGAACTGAAATTATAATTGAATTAAACAATACCAAGAATTTTTAGACATTTATGTATATATTTGGTCCACATGATGTTTAAATTATTTCTTTAGGTATGATGTCAAGTTGCCAAGCACAATGGGAAAGATACACTGTTTTTCAAATTGAATAAAAGGGAAATTAGGAAAAGTAGAATTTCTAATAATTATTATTATTTTTAGTATTTTATTTTTTAACGAGAATCTGTAGACGTACCATATAGGGTATGCCATTGTCAGCTATGTAACATGACATTTAATAGTATAAGGTTAAAAATCACTGTTGTGCTCTGCATTTTGTATGTTAGAAGTTGATTCTAGGCTGATAAAAGCAGAACTGAGAAAGCTCTGCCTTTGCTGAATACCATGGCTTATTCAGTTTGACTTTGCAACCAGTCAAATGGTTTATTGTTTCAATAAAAATATACTTGAATGATAAATTTATGTGAACACAAAACTTTCTGAAAAATTAATGGCTTTTGATTTGTTGTCTCCTTGAAATCTGAATTTTTAAAGTATTTAAATGGAAGAGTACCAGAAATCAAATGCAGTATCTTCCTCTTCCTTTTTTAGATATTAACTTACTTGGATTTTTGTATTGATTTTTATATAACAAGTATATATGTATGATATCTGTAATGTATATAGAATTAAGCAACATAAAATAAAAGTAAAGCTTTTGCAATTCATTTTCTTGTGAAATTGCATATGTGACTTTTTTTACTTCAAACTAACTTTGTTTTACTCTTTATTCATTTTTCACCTGTAATCATATTCATCTATCTCAGCCACAAAGAGTAAACCTTACTTTCTAATGTAATTAATATATTTTAATTTCAATTTCAATGAAAAGAGTCAATGATTATTTGAAGCTTTTTTCGCCCTCTAGCAGTAAGCTGTGTTTGTTTGAAATCAATAAATATTTCCAGAATGAATGAATAAATGATTATAAAACAAATGAGAATAATGTTTGGGGCAACTATTGGTTTTTAAAAATGGAAGAAAGAATGATATTCATTGTTCATATAGCAGAAGCTATTATTTTTTACAGTATTTAAGTTTTACTGCTTTAATTAAAACCTTGCTTTGTTCTCTGATAGAGTAACTGGAAGCCATCCTGTCTCACTCAGTGCAAGATCTTTATCTTTGCTTTTCGAATTTAAGTGTCGTTTAGAAGAATGAGGGAATCTCCACACTGTTCTCCAAAGAGTGAAGATGTGGTCCATATACACTATGGAGTATTATGCCTCCATCAGAAAGGATGAATACCCAACTTTTGTAGCAACATGGACGGGACTGGAAGAGATGATGCTGAGTGAAATAAGTCAAGCAGAGAGAGTCAATTATCATATGGTTTCAGTTATTTGTGGAACATAACAAATAACATGGAGGACATGGGGAGTTAGGAGAAGGGAGTTGGGGTAAATTGGAAGGGGAGGTGAATCATGAGAGACTGTGGACTCTGAAAAACAATCTGAGGGGTTTGAAGTGGTGGGAGGTTGGGGTACCAGGTGGTGGGTATAATAGAAGGCACAGATTGCATGGAGCACTGGGTGTGGTGAAAAAATAATGATACTGTTATGCTGAAAATAAATAAATGAAAAAAATAAAAAAAGAAGAATGAGGGAATACGATCAAATAGAGAAAAAAAGTAAAAGGGGATATTCTTAACCCTTTTTGAGGGAGTGTTCTGATGGAAGTCTGATGGAAGCTAGGGACTTTCCAGAAGCATGAGCATGGCATACCTCTCTGGGAAATCTTTCATATCCTTTAAAAAAAAAACTTTAACTTTGAAACAACATCAGATTTACAGAAAAGTTGCAATAGCAGTACACAGTACTCCCATGTACTCTTCACCCAGACTGACTAATTGTTATGTCACATTTGTTTACCCACCCCTCCTCCACTTTCTCTCTCTCTACAAATTTATAAATAATTTTTTCTTTTAAATTTTTTTCTTCTGAATCAACTGATAGCAATGATAGTAAATTGCAGATGCCAGGCCCTTTACCTTTACCCTTGATTATAAGGCCATCCATTCATAGCACCACAGAGCAATGATCAAAATCAGGACATTTATCATTGATACCTAGTATCTGATCTTAAGGCCAGATTTCAATTTTACCTGTTGTCTCAATATCCTTTATATCAGTTTCTCTTCTTGATTCATGGTTCACAGCAGAATCACATACTGCATTTAGTTTACATATCTTTTTAGTAACCTTTAATCTGGAATGATTGCCTAGCCCTTCTTTGTCTTTAATGATACTGACATTTTTAGAGAAGACAGTTTGTTTTGTAGATACCCTTCCCTCTGTTTTTGCATGATTTGATCCAGGTTATGCATTATTCCAGAAATACCACATAAATGGTGTTGTGCTCTTTCAAGTGTTTCACGTCAGGAGGCACATCATGTTGGTTTGTGTCATTAACAATGGTAGTAACTTTGATCACCTGGTTAAAATGGCACCCACTAGGTTTTTTCCCTGTAAATTTTTCCTTTGTATTGAGCTTATGGAGAGATACTTAGAGACTATGTAAATGTTTCTCATCACACTTTCACCCTCTAGTTTACCTTCCTTAAGTTGGCTATTTCCTGAAATAATTACTACTTTGAGGTTTTCAAAAGTGTGATTTTCTAACTATTATTCTACATTTATTCGTTGGCATTCCACTATAATAAAGAATTTTCCAATTTATGCTCTTCCCACACACTTGATGTTATCGTTGTGGACACTGAGATTCATATTTTGTTCAAAGGAGTATTCTTATACTTTTAAGTAATTTAAATATGAGACCCTCAAGTTTATAGCATTTACGAAACTTTGAAATAATAGATACTTACAAGGGTAAGTGGGATGTTTTTGTATTTGTATATGATTACTATTTTAAAAATATATTTTTGTTACTTTTTTATTATAAAATGTGTATAAAGAATTTATCATTTTAGCCCTTTTTAAGGCATACAATTCATTGGCATTAAATACATTTACAGTATTGTAGAACCATCACTACTACTCATTTCCGGAACTATTTCATTATCCCAAACGGCAATTCTATGTCCTTTAAATAATAACTCTACATTCCCTGCTTTCCCCAGCCCTTGATAACCTCTTTTCCACTTTCTTTTTCTATGAATTTGCCCAATCTCTGTATTTTATATAAGTGGAATCATAATATTTATTCTTTTGTGTCTGGTTTATTTCACTTAGCAAAATTATTTGGTATCTTCTCTTACACTAGATAACATAGTTGCATTGCCAATTCTCCAATCTCTGACATCAACTGGGTTTCCTACAATTCCATTCAATTCTGACCCTAACTATTGGAATGAGTTAACACAGACTCTACAAGGTAAGGCCTAGTCCCATAAGGCTGTCCCCACTTCATGTACCAGTTGCAAATAGAGCCTCCAAGCCCTATCTGCTCTGCCTGCCCTATGACGAATTTGGAAGTTTCCATGACCTTCTCCCATCCTGCCCTGCTCAGGTTGGATAATTAGTAGAACAACTCACAGAACTCAGGAAAATACCATAGTTACAGTTTTATTATAAAGGATACAACTCAGGAACAGCCAAATGGAAGAGGGAGTAGTAGGTGTGTCAAAGCTTCCATGTTCTCTCTGGGTGTACCACCTTCCCAGCATATGATGTGTTCACCAACCCAGAAGTTTCCCCCAAACCTCATCTTGGCATCATTGGTTGTCCTCTCTCCTCCTTGGAAACTGGGGATGGAGCTCAAAGTTCTAACTCTCTAATTGCATAGTTTTCCTGATAACTAGCCTCATCCTAAAGCTATCTAGCCTTTCCCCATCATACCCAACTAGGAGTCATTAGCATAAAACAGGTATTCCTATCACTCAGGAATTTACCAGGATTTTAGGAGCTCAGTGCCAGAAGCTAGGACCAAAGACAAAATACATATATATTTTATTAGACCACTACAATATTTTCAAGGATCATTTGTGTAGCATATATCAGAATTTCATATCTTCTTATGGCTTCAAAATATTCCATTGTATATATATAGCACATTTTGTTTATCCAAAGTGGTGTTTCTACCCTTTGGCTATTGTAAATAATGTTGCTGTGGAGACTGGTATAGAAGTATCTGTTTGAGTTCCTGCTTTCAATTCTTTTTGATGTATACCTAGGAGAGGAATTGCTGGATCATCATAACACCATGTCTAACTTTTTGAGGAACCACCAAACTAATCTCCATAGACTACCATTTTACATTCCTGATAGCAATGTACCAGGATTCCGTTTTCTCCATATCCTCACCAACACTTGTTATTTTCAATTTTTTTGATGGTAACTATCCTAATGGGTATGAAGTGGTATCTTACTGTGGCTTTGATTTGCATCTCCCTAATGACATGATTTAATATCTTTTCATGTGCTTGTTGGCCATTTGCATATCATCTTTGGAGAAATGTCCTGTTGAAGTCCTATTTTTGTTTTTAGAGTTCTTTATATATTCTGGATAGTAATCCCTTATCGGTTATATAATTTGCAAATATTTGATCCCTATTCTGTGGGTTGTGTTTTTACTCTTTTGATAGCGTCCTTTGTTGAACAAAAGTTTTTAATTCTGTTAAGACCTAGGGGTGCCTGGGTGGTTCAGTCATTTGGGCCTCCAGCTCTTGATTTTGGCTCAGGTCATGGTCCTTGGGGTCATGGGATCAGGCCCCATGTTGGGCTCCCCTCTCAGCAGGGACTCTGTTGGGATTCTCCTTCTCCTCCCCCTGCCCCTCCCCCACTCTCTAGAATGACTAATAAATCTTTAAAATTTATTTTGTTGAGATCTAATTTATCTACTTTTTCTTTTGCCGTATTTACTTTTGGTGTCATATCCAAGAAATCATTGCCAAATCCAATATGAAGCTTTCCCCCTATTTTTTCTTCTGAGAGTTTTATGATTTTAGTTCTTAAGTTTAGATCTTTGATCCATTTTAAGTTAATTTTTGTGTTTGGTATAAAATTTATACATTTGCATGTGGCTGTCCAGTTTTCTAGAACCATTTGTTGAAAAGACTGTCCTTTCCATGTGTGGTCTTGGCACCCTTCTCATAAATCAAATGATCCTAAATGCAAGTCTTTATTTCTGGACTGTATTCTGTTCCATTGACCTATATGTCTGTCCATATGCCATTACCACTGTTTTGGTTACTGTAACTTTGTAGTAAGTTTTGAAATCTAGAAGTATGAGCCCTTTTTGTTCTTTTTAAAGATTGTTTTGTTTCGGTTATTTGGAGTCCCTTGAGATTCCATATGAATTTTAGGATGGGTATTCCTGTTTATGAAAAAAAAAAAACTATTGGGTTTTTGTATTTGATTTTTGTATTTGATTTTGTATTTGATTTATATTTAATCCATACATTGTTTTGGGTGGTGGTGTCATCTTCATATTAAGTATTTAAAGAACAGGATACTTTCCATTTATTTGTATCATCTTAGATTTCTTTCAGCAATGTTTTATAGTTTTGAGTGTTCAAGTCTTAACATTTTATTCTCTTTTATTCTATTAAATAATTGCTTTCTTAATTTACTTTTCAGTTGTTCACTGTTTATGTATAGAAATAGAAGTGCTTTCTGTGTGTTAATTTTGTTTCATCAACTTTACTGATTTCATCTATTTAACAGGTTTTTTTGGTGGAATCTTTTTTTAAGATTTCATTTTTTGTGAGAGAGAGAGCATGCACAAGCAGGGGGAGTGGCAAGCAGAGGGAGAAGCAGGCTTCCTGCTGAGCAGGGAGCCCAATGCAGGACTCTATCCCATGATTTGCGATAGTGACCTGAGCCAAAGGCAGACGCTTGACCAATTGAGCCACCCAGGCATCCCCTTTTTTGGTTAATCTTAACGGTAACCTGTATGTAAATTCATGTCATCTGCAAATAGATTACATCCACCTTTTCAATTTGGGTATCTTTTATTTGTTTTTCTTATCTAATTACTCTAGAACCTCTGACAGTATGCTGAATACATGTGGTGAAAGTGCTTTTTTGTCTTTATATGATTATGTTTCATGTTCAAAGGTGAAAGAATAGATGTGACTCATATCTCTTCCATGTTGCTTGTTGATTTCTAAACACACAACCCTGAGATCAAGACCTGAGCTGAGATCAAGAGTAGGACGCTTTATTTACTGGGCCACCCAGGCGCCTCCATTCTCAGAATTTTTGAGTCATTTCCTATTATATACTATGGCATGTTGGTTTTAAGTGTTTTCTGTGGGACCTCTTTTTCTTTCTGGTAGATTCACTTAAAAAAAATTGTGTATTTATTTGACAGACAGAGATCACAAGTAGGCAGAGAGGAGGGCAGAGAGAGATCTAGAGAGAGGAGGAAGCAGCCTCCCTGCTGAGCAGAGATCCCAGGACTCTGGAATCATGATCTGAGCCGAAGGCAGAGGGGTTAAAGCTTTAACCCACTGAGTCACCCAGGTGCCCCTGATAGATTCATTTTATCCCAAGTCTCCTGCAATTTTTACTTGTTTAGCTCTTTACTCTTTGAGTTGGATATTTGATGAATTCCTCTTCCTCCTCCCTCCCACCCTTCCTTTCTTCCTTCCCCTCTTTCTTTCCCTCCGTCTCTCTCTCTTTTTCTCCCTTCTTCCCTCCCTTCCTTCCATCCATCCTTCCTTCCTCTCTTTCTCTTTCTTTCTTTTACGAGAACTTAAAAGATCTACCCTCTTCGGAACTTTCAGATAGGCGGTACAGTACTGTTAGTTCTAGTCAACATGCTGTATGTTACATGCTGCACATTATTTATTGTATAATCGTAAGTTTGTACCCTTTGACTCCCTTTACCCGTTTTGTCTACCCCTAACCCCTGCTTCTGGAAACCACCAGTTTGTTCTCTATATGAACTGGGTTCTGTTTGTTCTTTATTTTATAAATTACACATAAAAGTGAAATCTTAGGGTATTTCTCTTTCTCTGACTAATTTCACTTCGCATTATGCCTTCAGGGTCCTTCCATGTTGTCACAAATGGCAAGATTTTATTCTTTTTGATGACTGAATAATATTATACGAACACACACACACACACACCATGTCTTCTTTATCCATTCATCTGTCAGTGGACAGTTACGTTGTTTACATATTTTGGTTGTTATAAGTAATGCTGCAATGCACATCAGGGTACAGATATCTTTTTGAGCTAGTGTTTTTGTCTTATTCAGATAGATATCCAGATTTGGAGTTGTGGATCGTATGGTAGTTCAATTTTTAATTTTTGAAGGAATGCCCGTAGTGTTTTCAATAGGGCTGCATCAATTCACAGCCCCACCAATGGTGCACAACAGTTCCTTTTTCTCCACATCCTTGCCAGGATTTGTTATCTCTTATTATTATTTTTTTTTTTATAATAGCCATTCTGTCAGGTGTGAGGTGATATTTCATTGTGGTTTTTGTTGAGCATCTTTTTATATCTATGTGTGTGTCGTCTTTGAAAAAAATAACTATTAAAATCTTCTGCTCCGGGAGCGCTTGGGTGGCTCAGAGGGTTAAGCCACTGCCTTCGACTCAGGTCATGATCTCAGGATCCTGGGATCGAGCCCCGCATCAGGCTCTCTGCTCAGCAGGGAGCCTGCTTCCCCCTCTCTCTCTGCCTGCCTCTCTGCCTGCTTGTGATCTCTCTCTGTCAAATAAATAAATAAAATCTTAAAAAAAAAATCTCCGTTTTCAATCAGACTATTTTTTAATTTTTTGCTATTGAATTCTTATATGTTTTGGATATTAACCCCTTATCAGATATGTGATTTGCAGATATTTTCTCCCACTCAGTAGGTTGTCTTTTTATTTTGTTGATGGTTCCTTTGGTGTGCAGAGCTGTCTAATTTGACGAGCTCCGCATGTTTATTTTTGGTTGCGTTGTCCTTGCTTTTGAGTCAGATCTGAAAAATTATCACTAAGCTTACTGTTTTCTTCCAGGAGTTTAGTGGTTTCAGATCTTAAATTCAAGTCTTTTAATAATTTTGAGATAATTTTTGTGCATGGCATAAAACAGTGGTCCAGTTTCATTCTTTTGCATGTGTCTGTCTAGTGTTCCCATTGATGCTTATTCAAGAGACTGAGGGAGTTGTTTGTTTTTCTGTGGAAATCAAAGAAAGGGACCAAGATTTATGTCTAGGTGGGTTAGGAGGAGTGCCAAGTGAGCTCACTGGGGTCTTCTACACAATTCTTGAGCTGGACAAATCCAGCAGAAGCTAGGATCTAGAAATCATGATATTCAAATAAACTTCATGCTCCTGTGAACTTACAGATTTTGGTCTTTCTTGGTTTTCTCAGCAACTCTGCAAGGTAAGTATTTAATCAATATCCCTATTTTATTTTAGTTTTGTGATTTTTAAATTTTTTAAATTTTTTATTAAAATTCAATGTATTATTAGCCCCAGGGGTACAGGTCTGTGTCAATATCCTTATTTCAAAGATGAGGAAACAGGTTTAGAGTTTATACAACTTGCGGAAGTTCACACGGAAGGAATATGGCAGAATTGGGATTTGAACTTGCCGAGTTTCCACTCTTATGGGGACTATTGCTATGCTTCCACCTCCTCCGTGATCTTTACTATTCCTCTTTACATGCAATATCTGGAGTTGATACCATGTCCCAGTATGACCAGAATTGAGTATGATAAAGCTATTCCTTCTTTTATCTTGGCCACTCTTATCAGTGAGCTCAAGATTAACCATCTGATACATTTACATTAATCCTCTGATCCATTTAGCTCATGTGAAATTTATTATTAGTACAAAAGCCACAGCTCTTTTTCACAAGAACTATTTTAAAGCCACAGATCACAAAAGGAGGGTGGGAGGAGAATTCATTTCTCTGAAACAGATGTTGTTGATTCTCTACCCAAGACCCATTCTTTCCCTCCTTTCTTCTTCCAAAGAGATCCCTAACTTTATTTAGGTACCCACCCCTTCTCCAGGAACTTTGTGAATCTCAGGGTATGCTGACCCCTCTTGCAGTTCCAGGGATGGCCCAGTTTGTCTAAGGATGATCTCATGTCCTTGATCTGTTCATAATTTTGACAGGGAGATGTAAGTAGAAGTGAGCCAGGGACTTTGGGAAAATTCTCTCTCGTTTTTCTGGGTGAGCTCCTGGAAATGACCCTTTCTTTCTTTGTCTGAATTAATTTTTGGATCCAGTGAGCCCTGAATCTGCTGTGAGGTTATTGCTTCCAGTCTGGGAAGAAGCCAACCTCACTGGAGGCCCAGTAGAAAGATTTGCAAGAAAATAGAGATGGAGCCATTAGAAGAAGTCAACCCTCAAAGCCATTCTACCTCTGGACTTCCAGTTACATGAACCAATTGTTTTCTGTTGGGCTTAAATCTGTTAAAATTAAAATTATTATTACTTGAATTTATATATCCCGACTGATGTGTGGATCAAATGATGTAACATGGGATTTGTTATATACTAGTTTCTTTTCTCTCTAACATGGTGTGATGGTCACATGTAAGAGCTTTGTATTTGTTTCAAGGTTCTTGGTGTCCTGGGTCTACCTTCTCCCAGTTAACTGACCTTGAGTAGAATTACTTACCCTCCCAAACCAAGTTCACCTCTATGAAGAGGAAGGGTAATAAAAGCTCCTGTCTTGCAGGTTTGCTGAGAGGATTAATGGAAATCATCCCCGTAAGGGGTTTAGTACTTTATGGCATCTAGTTGCATAGTATTGAAAGCATAGAGGGTAAGGCCGGGCTCGTGATAGGTACTTGGTACTCAGTAAATGTCTACTATTGTTATTTACTTTCCTGGTGTGTATGTGTGTGTATGTGCAATTTAACTGTGGGACCTTTATTAAATATTTCTTATGTATTTAATAAATACATACTTCTTATGTATCTAATCCCTCTTAAATCTTATATTCTCTCTTTCACTGTATCATTCCAAGTTGTAATGATCTCTCTGACTCTATCATCAACATACTGATATGTCTTTCTTTCTTTTATATGCTATGCCTTTTAATTCTGCCCCTAAGTGTTCTATAAATATGGATGAAACCAGGAGCTCAAAGAAGTGAAATAACTTTTAACTTGCTAGCAAATTGCTGATCTGTTAGCAAAAGTCCTTGACTTTTCCACAACTACCACCCCTGCCTCCAGTCTCAGCCCTGCTCATGACCCAGGAGGGCTGTAGGTGATCCTCCTTGGTGTTATGGAGATCTGACATCAGGCCAGGTGTAGCGGGTACCATCCTCCTTCGGACAGAGGTGCTTATCCCCCAGCTGCTGAAGATAGCTGAGCGTCTCTCCTGTCATTGCCTTCTGCTGAAAGGGCTGCAGCCACTCCCCAGGCACTAACTCACCTCTGTGACTAGTCCACTGCAGGAAGAAGACAGCCCTGCTCCGTGTCTCAATTCAAGATGTCTTTAAGGGCCACCCCAGCTCCAGCCCTCCCCATGGAGTTGGCAGCACTCTTGCAATATCACTGTAGTTCACCTTCTTCTCCTGCTCTTAATGGACCTCATGGTCCAGAGACAATAGCCCTTCGCATGCTAATATCCATCTCAGAAACCAACTGCCCTGTTTGGCCAGCTTTGTGCATGTGCTCTATTTCTAGCTCTGACCAGGATACTCAGACCCTAGTTCTGATCATGGAGTTCTCAATTCTGAATTTATTGTCATTTCTCTTCAACTGTGAATCTTCTTTCCACCCACCTACTGGAGCCATGAATATTGCCTGCTCCTAGGCTCCTGGATTTAATATATGGCTTCTTTTCTGAGTAATAACAAGATATCTGCTTGATCAATAGAGCTAGAATTGTCTTAAGCAGCGTGTCTATGAGTTAAAACAATTCACCTGGCTTTCAAATTCTACATTTTCTTTCTTTATGGGTTTGGTTATCTCAGAATCCACCTCTGCCTCCTCTTGAAAACTAAGACATTTATTCAAGCTCCCCCCTGAAAATTTTGGTCTCTATACCGCTGTCCAAAATTCCTTGGATACCAATAATTACAAATTCTAATTCATCTGGACCTGGAGATGTGAAAAATCAAAAACAATGAATAATCACCATGTTTTGACCAACATATTTTAAGCATCAAGTCTTTTGAAGAAAGATTATTTATACTTTTCTAGTTTTAAGATATTTTCTAACGAAGAAGGCCAAATCTAAATTGAAAGTGAGTGCTTTTGCTGTGCTATTAAATGTTTAGCTTTGTTATTAAATATTTTTGTTATTTACTATTTTGATAGGAAATAGTTCAGTACTCACATCATAGTTACCTGCCATGTGCTAAATCACATACAGATATGACTTAGTTCTACCAGTCCTTGAAGGTAGAAATTATGATCTCTATTACAAAATAAATGAAATGGCCACATTTTGGGCATCTGGGTGGCTCAGTTGGGTGTCTGCTTCTCTCTCCCTCCGCCCCTCCCTCTGCTTGTTCTCTCTCCCTCTCTGTGTCAGATAAAGAAAGAAAGAGAAAGAAAGAAATAAAGAATAAATAAATAAAATCTTAGAGAAAAAAAAAAAGAAATGGTCACTTTTCTATGAAGCTGGGAGCCCAGTGTTATTGGGCCTGGTAGGGTAAGGCAGAATTTGCTCTCTTTGCCCGTTTTGGTGCCACAACAAAAGTCTCCTACAATAGGGCTGGCACTTAACTGGTGGCTTTCCAGGTTCTGCAGCTGGCAGCTGGCAGATCACGTGACTTCTTGCCCTTCATAATCATAGGAACTGATTTCTAATAATAAACATCCTTATGTATGTCTATATCTCTTATTGGTTCTGTTTCTCTGGAGAACCCTGGTATATTGTTCTCATTTGCTGCTTCAGCCTCGGATGCTGATCTAGAGTTTCATGTCATGCTATTTTGGAACTTGTTCTCGGACATTTATTATTTCTTCCATCTTTCATAGTGACCTATTAAAACTTGAGATCAATTTGCATAACTACAAGGGTTTTGATGTGTACCTTCCATTTCTTCACCCTTTGGTCATCCGTTTTGGGCTTCTCCTTCCTCTTGAGTCATCTTCCTTTTGTAGAATCTCCAGATACAGAAATATGGCTATTTTTATCTGAACTCAGAAGTGTCTGTGTTCAGAATTCCTTTGCTAGCTTTTAAGATATCATGGATTTTTACCTTTTCAATTATTTTGAAAACTACACTTTCAACTATTGTTCACAATTGAGATGGAATAATAATTTTTCATATTTTTCTCTCTACTGAATGTGGGATGTAATTAACTGCAAGGCAAGTCAAGATTTACAAACTATATATATTTTTTTCTTGGTCCAGGGAGATCCTCAGCAGCAGTTTTCATATTTCCCTAACTCTTAGCCATTTTGGAAGAGAGTTGTGTTTGTTGTTGTTGTTGTTTTCCTCCTTTACTCGAATCTTCCTGCTTTCTAAAATCTCCTCTTTCATTTTCTATTACTTTAGAGCTCTTGGGTTTTCTTTTTTTTAAATACTGCAAAGTGTACTTTTTTGTCTAA
This sequence comes from Mustela erminea, assembly GCF_009829155.1. Classification (NCBI taxonomy): domain Eukaryota; kingdom Metazoa; phylum Chordata; class Mammalia; order Carnivora; family Mustelidae; genus Mustela; species Mustela erminea. The sequence goes on along the minus strand of NC_045629.1, from coordinate 9,249,546 downwards.
AAAAACAAAAGAGCCCTAAGTGCACAGGAGAAGTGAAAAATAAACCAGGAACAAATTTTGATACCACATTTCCTTCAAGTTGTCAAAATGATGTTTGTATTCTACTTCATATTAGTTTTCTCCAGGTCTTTAATCCTAAGGGCAAGTACTATTTCTTTTAAGAAACTTATCCCCTATTAGCATATCTCATACAAACTTTATCCTTCAAAAAAGTATTTTTGGTTTGTGGCATTAAATTAAAATGAAATGTATCCTTTTCCTCGGTGATCTTTCTTAGGCAAAACAAGATCCATCTTGATGAGTGTTTGAGTGACTTTCCTGATTACCATGTCCCCTGGTGCCCAGTTCTAGAATGATGATTGATCAGAGTATTTTTACTTTTTAAATTTTAAGATTGATCTACAGTTCACCCTTTCTGATGTGTAGTTCTGTGGGCTTTGAAGACATCACTGTGTACTCACAATCACAGCCAAGATACCAGAACTGTTGTGTCATCCAACCCCAAAATTTCGCCATGTGCCACTTTTGTAGTTAACCCTTCTCTAACTCCATCCCATGATAACTATGATTCTGCTTTCCATCCCTAAAGATTTGCCTTTTCCAGAATGTGAACTCAGCGGAATCAGACACTTGATAGCATTTGGGGTTTGGCCTCTTTCACTTACCATAATACCTTTGGAATTCATCCATGTCATTACATGTATTGCTGGTTGTTTTCCTTTTCCTGCTGAGCATTATTCCATGATATGGACAGAGTGTAGTTTGTTTAATCATTCCCCAGCAGAGGGATATTGTGTTTTCTTTCGGTTTCTGGCTATTGCAAATAAAGCTGCTATAAATATTTTTGTACAAGTCTTAGGTGAACATAGGTTCTCATTTCACTTAGATAAATACCTTGGAGTGAAATTGCTGTGTGTATTTGTTTCATAGGATTTCTGTAACAAATTACCACAAACTTGGTGGTTTAAAACAATGGAAATTGATTCTCTCACAGTTCTAAAGGCCGGAAGTCCAAAATCAAGGTGTCAGCAAGGCCACGCATGGGAAGAATCAGTTCCTTGCCTCTTTTAGTTTTTCGTGGTTGCCAGCTTCCTTGGCTTGTGTCCATGTGGCTCCAGTCTTCATCTCTGTCTTCTTTGCATGATCATATTCCAGACTGTTGGCCTTTAACTCCAGGTGACAAAGGAAAACATTAAGTCTGAGTGTACACATCTCCCCTCTTATAGGCTTATTGATGGAATTGAGAATGTATGGGGAAGCCAGGTGTCACTCCAGGCATATTTATTTTTATGAGAGTTTCTTGAGTCATGCTACTTTCTTCCAGGTTCTCTCTCTCAATCTCGACTCTGTCAGGGTTCTTGGTTGCAAATAACAGAAACTAATTCTGGTTAACATAAGCAGAAGAACCCTTTTTTAAGGATATTGGATGGCTTGCGTGATCAATGGAAATTCTACATTTTTGGGCTTCAAAGATGCACAATCACCAGTGGAACAAACTTGAGACACTTTCGCTCTTGAGCTCCTGTTCTGTGTCTCAGGGTTCTTGTCTCTACCACTCGTTAAGGAATAATCTCTGCCTCATCAATTTTACATTTTCTCTCAAGTGTCAAAGCTCTAGGCAGAAGCATCTAATTGGCTAAGTCAGGATATGCAACCATGGCTTAGCTGTGGGCGCATTGAAGAGAAACTATAACTGCCCCTTCACATTAGCTGTCCTACTGGAAGCATCCTATTTCCACAAATTTGGTTTTCTCCAAAGTAGGAAATGTGTTTAGCTTCTAGATGGCCAAAAGAAAACAAAAATTACAAATGTTTGCTACAAATACGACGGTTCCTGGGGTATGTGGGTGGCTCAGTGCATTAAGCATCCAACTCTTGGTTTTAGCTCATGATTTCATGGGTCATGGGATTGAGCACCATGTCAGACTCCATGCTGGGTGTGGAGCCTGCTTGGGATTCTCTCTCTGCCCCACCCCCACCCACCATCCCCACTTGTGCACTCTTTCTGTCTCTCTCTAAAAAACAAAACAAAACAAAACAAAAAAACAAACAAAAAAACCCTATAGAATTCCTTTAGTAATTTTTTCTTTTTTCTTTTTTTTTTTTTGTTGAAGATTTTATTTATTTATTTGAGAAAGAGAATTTGTGAACAGGCATGAGCAGATGGGAGAGGCAGAGTGAGAAGCAGACTCCCTGCTGAGCAGAGAGCCCGATGCAGGGCTTGATCCCAGGACCCTGAGATCATGACCTGAGCTGAAGGCAGATGCTTAATGGACTGAGTCACCCAGGTGACCCAGTAATTTTTTTTCCTAATGTTCAGTAGGGATGACTGTATTTCTTCTAGTCCCACAGGGGATGAATTTTTCTTACTTTTAACCTCTGTTACTGCTTTGTTTTGGAATGAAGGAGGAAACATAAAGCTTGACCTCACAGCATGTTCTTGACCAGAACTTCTCACACTGCCCAAATATGTTAGCTAATGACTATCAGTTGGTGAACAGTTGTTCCCTTGTTTACTGTATCAAAAATGTCATAACCAAAATTACTTCATAATTTTTAAAGACAAACCAAAAAAGCTGGTCAAAAGTAAAGGAATTTTGGAAGCATACCCAGTTGGCTTGTGACTATATAATGGATTTGAAACCTTGCCTTCCTTCTCAGACCCTCTTAACTTCCTCCTCTTTCTCGCTTCCTTGGTTGGCCCACTGCCTGGACCACATTGGCTTTCCACTTTTGGACTTTGTTAACACTTTACACAGAAGACTCTGATATTTGCCTTTCTGAGTAGCTACCAATTGGTATGATACTACCAATGGATAATGCAACCTGGGCATGTGAGGGAATTAGCTCCCCTTGAATTGCATACCAGCGAGGGGGAACCAGGTGATGAGTGGAAGTTAGGCTTGTGTATTCCCTTCCTTTCTCTCTACTGTAGACTACTCTGAAATGCAGTCCCTCTTAACAACCCTTCTGGATGATGATATGTGGTGAATAAACACACTGCAGAGCAACCTGCTGTTTTTTATTGTCCCTGAATGAAAAACAGCTTTAGCAGTCATGCTAACACATCCCGTTATGCTGTGTCACAGTTTTGCCTGCCTCTCTTTTTACTTTACTGTCACTGCCCTCAGCTTGCATTTCCTAAATAAAGTATTAGCATCTTAATCCTTGCCTCTGGCTCTGCTTTCTAGAGGATCTGTGCTAACAGCAAGACATGGATTCTAAGAAAACAACTCTCAGTGGACTTACTCTGTCCACAACTACTGAATGTGGTGGGTGGAAGGCTCATTTCCATATCCATCCCATTCTGAAAATCTGGGGAAGAGGTAGGGAGTTTGTCTCTTATTCCTAACAGAGATTCCTAACAGAGATTTTATGAAGTTGAGGAATGTTCCCTCTGTCCATATACTTTGAAGTGTTTTAATCAGGAATGGATTCTGTATCTTGTCAAATGCTTTTTCTCCATCAGTTGAGAGGACCATGTGGTTCTTCTTTCTTCTCTTATTGATTTGTTCTGACACATTCATTGATTTGTAAATGTTGAACCACCCTTGCCTCCCAGGGATTAAACCCCACCTCGTCATAGTGGATAATCTTTTTAATTACTGTTGGATCCTATTAGCTAGGATCTTCATCAAGAACAAAATCTTCTGCCCGGCAAAGGAAACGGTCAGCAAAACAAAGAGGCAACCCATGGGATGGAAGAAGATATTTGCAAATGATATTACAGACAAAGGTCTGATATCCAAGATCTAGAAAGAATGCAAACTCAACACTCAAAAAACAGATAATCACGTCAAAAAATGTGCAGAAGGCATGAATAGACACTTCTCCAAAGACGACATACGAATGGCTAACAGACACATGAAAAAATGTTCATCATCACTAGCCATCAGGGAGATTCAAATCAAAAACCACATTGAGGTACCACCTTACACCAGTTAGAATGGCCAAAATTAACAAGACAGTAAACAGTAGTGTTGGAGAGGACATGGAGAAAGGGGAACCCTCTTACACTGTTGGTAGGAATGCAAGTTGGTGCAGCCACTTTGGAAAACAGTGTGAAGATTCCTTAAGAAATTAAAAATAGAGCTTCCCTATGACCCTGCAATTGCACTATGGGTATTCATCCCAAAGATAAAGATGTGGTGAAAAGAAGGGCCATCTGTACTTCAGTGTTCATAGCAGCAATGTCCACAGTTGCCAAACTATAGAAAGAGCTAAGATGCCCTTCAACTGATGAATGGATAAAGAAGATATGGTCCATATATACAATGGAGTATTATGTCTCCATCAGAAAGGATGAATACCCAGCTTTTGTACCAACATGGGTGGGACTAGAGGAGATTATGCTGAGTGAAATAAGTCAAGCAGAGAGAGTCAATTACCATATGGTTTCACTTATTTGTGGAGCATAAGGAATAACATGGAGGACATTGGAAGGAGAGAACTGAGCTGGGGGAAACTAGAGGGGGAGAGGGACCATGAGAGACTGTGGACTCTGAGAAACAAACTGAGGGTTTTGGAGGAGAGGGGATTCGGGGGTTGGGTGAACCTGGTGGTGGATATTAAGGAGGGCACATATTGCATGGAGCACTGGGTGTGGTGCATAAACAAGGAATCTTGGGACACTGAAAAAATAAAATAAAGTAAAAAAATAAAATAAAATAAAATAAAATAAAATAAAATAAAATAATAATATAAACGACTTATGAACTGGCTGAATAGGGGTAGGCAGTCTAGTGAGGGCACCGGCAGTAGGAAGTCCAAGACAACTTGTTCTTTCCCAGTCCTCATCACACTGCCACTGGGAAACTGAAACACATTAGTAGACTCTACTACCTAAGTCTAGGGGATTTTCTGGGCTTGTTGGTGGGCTGTTTTAATCTGATTAACCCTCCATGTGCCCATCATCCGATCAGGTTTTTGTCATCTGCCTATCACATGGGAAAGGGTGGAGAGCTCCTTCCATGTTGGTGTAAAATCCTTTTAAGGGTGGTTTCCTCTAAGGTGGGGGGGCCCCTTGTCCCTGCCTGCTTTGCCTCTTCTTCTTTTTCTTTTTTTTTTTTTTTTTTGGTTTTTATTTTGTTTTATAATTTTTTGGGGAAGTGGTAATTATTCATTTACTTTTTAGTTCAATTAATTGGCATAAAATGTACTATTAGCTTCAGAGGTTTCATCAGTCCTATATAACACCCAGTGCTCGTTATATCATGTGTCCTCTCTAATGTCCATCGTCCAATTACCCCAACCCCCTACCATCCACCCCCGCCCCCAGCAGCCCTTAGTTTGTTTCCTATGATTGAAAATCTCTTATGATTTGTCTCCCTCTCTGACTTCTTCTTGTTTTATTTCTTCCTCTCTTCCTCTATGATCCTCTGTTTGGTGTCTTAAATTCCTCATATCAGTGAAATCATGTGATAATTGTCTTTCTCTGATTGACTTATTTAGCTTAGTATAACATGTAGTTTCCTCCACATCGTTGCAAATGGCAAGATTTCATTTTTTGATGGCTGATAATATTCCTTGTGTATATATATCTCATCTTTTCCCGTTCATCTGTCGATGGATATCTGGGCTCTTTCCACAATTTAGCTATTGTGCACATTACTGCTGTAAATATTGGTGTACAGGTACCCCTTCATATCATCACTATGTTTGTATCTTTGGGGTAATTACCCAGTAGTGCAATTACTAGGTTGTAGGGTACCTCTATTTTCAACTTTTGGAGGTACTGCTAGACAACTACAACTAACCACAAGGGAGGCTGATGGCGTAGTGCCCAGCTATGAACTGAGATTCCTATTCCTGGAGAAGAAGAAAGGACACCAGAAAACAAAAAGCACACTTGCTACAGCTACCTTGATGAAATCACGAGGTGGGAAAGCATCTTGACTGTGGACTTGCAGCCTTGGTCCACTTCTTCTGGCAGAACTTTGGACTCAAGGAAGAGGGGGCTGCAATTTGGATACCATGAGGAAAAGAATCCTCGGAAATGAGAGATTTTCCTTGCTCTGGGGAAGAATGTAAACTGAGGCACACAATCTTGTGCAACTCTGACCTGGTTTCAACCAAACAAGGAGGGAAATCATGTCTGGTTCTCAATTCAGGACCCGAAGTTTGGAGGTAGTCAACATTAGCTATTAAGAGGCCAGTGAGAGGTATGGGGTGAGTGATGAGGCTGCCCTCAGGGGAGCCAGGGAAAGCAGGGCCTGGAAAGGAGGGACTGCCCTGGGAGCTGGGGCACTTGGCAGGAGGCCAGGCCAAGTTAGGAATTGGGAAATACACACATAACAATAGACAATTTAGAGTCCAGCCCCACCTTTCCAGGTTGGTTTTTAATGTCATAGTGGAGGTATAAAGGCAAAATAGAAATCCCTAGGGAAACTTCTTAAAAATTTTTGGTTGGGACAACTTTTCCTGTTTAAATCCTCTTTAATAGATTTCTAAAATATGATAGTAAATCATGTTCTTTGTAATGAGTGACTTTGTCCAAAGGTATATAAAGAAAATAAAACGAACCCCTCATGCCTCCCCGCCATGAGCCTCTGAGGTGTGTATTGTCAGCGTCCTGGTGTGTTGCCAGTCTCCTCACACCTTTCCGTCCTTCCTCATGCATGCAAGACATATTCAAATGGATACACACTAGATGGAAATACTATACTCTGCGGTGTATGTGGGGTGTGTGTGTGTGTGTGTGTGTGTGTGCTGTTTTTGCAAACATAAGATCTAATTATAAATATTGTCTTGAAACCTTCTTTAAGAGAAGAAAACATAACTTGAACATACCTCCAAATGAATAGATATAAACCTAACTCATCCTTTCTAATAGACGCTTAATATTTTACAACAAACACACCCTTTACTTCGTTAAACCATCTTTTTCCTGGTGGATATTCAGGAGCTCATTTGATAATCATCTATGTTAGAAAATCTCATTTCTGTGGAAGACTTGCATATAAACTCCAAGTACTAAGTTAGTGTGGCTGAACCTGGGAAACATCAACATTTTTCACTTCTCTTTCCTTGCGGGTCATAACGGGATCCAATATTCCATGGAGGGCCTGAGAAGATAAATTCCCGTCAAGTCTTCAAAGGGTAAGTATATGATACAACAGTGTATGACTATTTACAAATTTTGAACTGTAAGAACTTCAACAAAATGCTGAAGAGGACAAATGGATTGCTGGAGTAAGCGGCCATCTTCCCAGGGAATCCAGCTTTATGTTAATTAAGTTGACAATTGTGTGTTTGGGGTCTGCATGGAACTCTTTGTATCAGTCAAGAGGAGAAAAATCATCTAGAAGTGATACCTCCAGGATAGAGATTAAGAAGTTGCATTAATAATTGCTAGTGCTATAATCTGTAACTAACTAACGAGACATGACAACTGCTGTCACGGCACCAGGCTCTTCGTCCAGGCTCCCCCACAGCTTGGCCTGCGTCAGGCTTCCCTAATGAGACCCATCCATAAACGTCTCCCTTCAGTTCAGTCTTCCCTCACTGCATTACCAGCAGCTAGCCCTTCCCTTGTCATGCCAGGCCCCCTTCCAAAGCCTGGGGAATCTTCTCTCATAACCTGACAAGGCTCGGAAGGCTTAATTTTAAACATTGTAAATAAGAGAGGATCCCTATTTAATAGTAACAGCCAACAGCTGCTGAACACTCATCACTAGCCAGGTGCTGTTCAAAGCACTTTAGGTGTCTTCTAAAAATCTTTTAACAACCTTGTAAAGTAGGCGAATGGGGGACAGGGTCAGTGTAACATGAAAGCATCATGGTTCATATGTGGTTCCCCCCCTCTTTGCTAATATTCTAAGTTGATCAAAGGCAAGCTTTTGTATGAGTTAACAAAAGAGTTAACAAAAGAGCCTGAGCAATGTACAAAAAACTTAAAAGGGCCTAAATTCTGCAGTAGTGCTTTCTTCAGAGCATGTGGCTGTTCTTATGGATTCAAGAAGCACCATTCTTTTCACAAAGTTAAGAGATCTGGGGGCAGGGGGCAGCAAGTGCGGAGGAAGAAGCTGTGAGTGTTTTGTAGGAAGTGGGTTTTTCCCCCATTGTTGCTGAAGACTGCTTCCCATATCTGTATTATTTTAATTTTGATGTAACGGGTATCTATTAGAAGCAAGTGCCTGCAAGGACTTAACCTCTTGCAAGTGCAAACCTTGGCTCTGGGCTGCAAAGCCTGATTCTTGGCTGGACTATTGTTCCAGTTGCTGCTACTCGGAACTGGGTCCCAACCTGCCAACCAGTTGTCAAGGTGTTTATAAAGCAAAATGTACCCACTTATCATAAGATCTGTGCCTTTCAAATAGCTGAAAACCTAGGATCTTCTTAAAACTGGTCAAAACCCATCCTCACAAAGAAGGACTCTAAGCAAGAAGTAGAATTTGTCGTCATTAAAAATCACTTTCTTCAAAAAATAGTCCAGAAACCCAAGTCATATCTCTATTATATGAAAAATGGAAGAAAACTAAATGTATTTGTATTCAATTGGTAACTTAAAAAGTTGAAACATTCTATTAAAACTGAAGGAAAATATTTATGAAAACAGAAGAATATAGGCAAGCCACATTAAGGTGCATTTAAATAAACTCCTGCCTTGCTGAAAAGGTTCACAAGCAGTCTTACTACTCTCCCTTTCTCCCTCCTCTCATCTCTCTATTGTAGCCACACAGGGCTTTTTCTTTTATAGCTTCTCTGCAGCTTGCCCATCCCCACCCCATCCCACCCCCCACTTTCCCTCTGCTCTGCTTAGCTGCATACTGCCCCCACCTCCTCTTGTTTTCCTTGACAAAGTCTTGTTCAGCTAAAATGTCAGGCCCACTTTGGTCTTCTCTGTCCTCCCACAGTGTTGGCTGCCATAGATTTCCTTTCTATTTCATTTGTCACATTTGTAGTTTCTTAACGTACGTTATCTGCCAGAAGCATTATAGCATTGTGGTTAAGACATGGGCTGTGGAGACAACAAAACTGGGTTTGAATGTTGCCTCTTCCACTTCTTAGCTATAGTAGCTTGGGCAACTCACATGACCTCTTTGAGAAGAACAAACAAACAGAAAACAAAATAAAACAAAACAAAAAAAACCCAAGATGTAAATCCCTTGGCACAGTGCTGGCATATAAAACATAGCACTGGACACATGTTATGTATTATTAGTCAACAGTGGTTTGTATCATTGACTGTTGGGTTCCTTCCAGACTGTTGTGTCCTTGGTTCCTTCTGTGTTATACATAGTTACTGAATACATGAGGAAAGTCTATGAAAAGATTAAAATATTTTCTTGTGATAAAATTGTTTGGCTTCATATAAAAAATGGCTTAATTGATTTATAAAAATGCACCAATGTATTTAAATCCCAAGCAACAAGTCCTATTAGCTAGGTAATTAGAATCTGCTCAAAAATGCTTTTCTCTATTGACAAATGGAAAGAATTTGATTCCCCTAAAGATCAGCCTTCAGGACAACACTAAACCTAGAATGTAGACCTAACAAAGAAACCCCCCTGTAAAATATATTGTATTGAGTTTTCTGCAAATTGAATCTAGGAATTGTTCATTTTTATTGATTGGCACTGCCAGCCTGAGATGTTACAATAAGGTATCTTTCAAGTGTTCGGTGATACAATTAAATAGATTTTGTGAAATCTCTATGTAGCAACTTTGGGAAATAAACAGTTGTATTTCATGTGTGTTTAAGACTGAAAAAGACTAATTGGACTTACATTTAGGCAACCATGGTATTGATTAAGTTTCTTGAGACTCGGGGTGATAAAGCACTATACTGGGCTAGACAGGGATGTTGTGAATCCCAGAGAATGTTTTTGTTTTTGTTTTTTTAAAGCACTAAAAAGATAACTGCATGAAAGACATAGTCCATCCATTTTCTCCTGGAAAAACTTTATTTTTCCTCATCCACCCAAGTCCCATTATTTGAGCATGTATTCTCTATTTCCCCTTCCTACTCACTAACATTAAAGATGTTGTTAGTTTTTACAAAAAAAAGGGGATTACAGGATTCTTCATGCGTACCTGCCTGCTACTACTTCAAAACCCTTAGCTGCCGATTTTAACCAAACAGAAAGAGTCTCTTTTCAGGTCTATATCTTCTGCTTACAACATCTTCATGTGTCTTTGTTACTGTTGTCTACTGACCTCCAGATGTAATTTACAATTTCCTCCCCCAAAACCTCCCTCGTTGGAGATCCTTGGTCCCCTACCTGATGGATGAATCATCGAACATTCAAAGTTGAAGCTGGCCTTGGCCCTGGAGGGTCCACCATTCACCCTGAAATAGCCATTCATGTTTCTTCCTTGCTGTAACTGTGCCTCAGAACAATGTATTACTTAAAATATAACCCATGAGAAATTATACTAGTTATCAAGCATGTTTAGATATAGCCTTAAGAAAAACATACTGGCAATAGGCCTCTGGGGGAGAGAATTATAAATGTCCTTGAAGCTGAGCAGCTGGGGATACCTAGCCTGCTCAGGGTGGGACGCCACCTGCTTCATTTTTCCATTATCTCCCCTTCCCTGGAGAGCACCTGTGGCTAATTAGATGATCCCTTTGAATGTGATTGCTCAACTATAAACTTTATACTGCTTGACCAAATATATTTTGCCTTCATTCTTTTTTTTTTTTTTTTTTTAAAGATTTTATTTATTTGACAGGCAGAGATCACAAGTAGGCAGAGAAGCAGGCAGAGAGAGAGAGAGGGAAGCAGGCTCCCTGCTGAGCAGAGAGCCCGATGCGGGGCTCGATCCCAGGACCCTGAGATCACGACCTGAGCCGAAGGCAGCGGCTTAACCCACTGAGCCACCCAGGCGCCCCTTTGCCTTCATTCTTATCTACAAGGCATATGATTAATGTGTAGCCTTCTTTGGCTCCTTTGTTGATTACTGTCTATATCTCATAAATATAGGACTGAGGAGTTGTTTGGGCTGGCAGTCTTTTCTACCATTGTCCCCTGCTCCCTTTCTCTTGAGCTGACTTGTTTGTGCTTCATTCTTCTTTTGTGCGCCGCCAGGAAGCAGAGCTTGCCAAAGAGCTCCACTGCGGTTTGGGTGGCCACCTTTCCCCATGTGACATCCACAGCTTTCCCGAATAGCCCAGGAATCCCTTTCCCCTTTAGCAGAGATTTGTTCTGGGGTTCATATGTGACCTATATTGGGCCAAAGACCCAGGAGGGTAACTTGTATTGGGGTCTTCTAGGAAGCCTTTTCCCCGTTGATTAAAAGTGAGAAATATCAAAAGAGATAGCTCCTTGTCTCCATTGCCCATTGCTATGTCTGGAACATAACATGGGAGCCACAGCCCTCTTGCAACTACAGGGGAGCTGAACAGGCTAAGGATAGCAGAATGAAAACCGTCAAGAGACAAAAACAAATCTAAAATGCTAGATTAGCTAAGGCTGGGGCAGTTCCACTTCTTGGTGAAAGAAGTCTTCCTTGTTGTAAGCCAGGTGATTTGGGAATTTCTTTTTTCATTGTGGTATCTTTTGCCCTGGTACTTCCTCATCATTAGATTTAGGCTACACATTTTTGGCAGGAGCACTGCTGAAAGGAAGTGCTGTTGTGTTTCCTGGTGCAGCTGTCAGGAGGCCCAGAGGGTCCATTACTCCTAATACTGGTGAAGTGAACTTGATCATTTGGTTAAGGTCCTGTCTGCCTGGTTTCTCCACTCTAAAAGTCACGGTTTTCCTTCTATAATTAAGAGAAGGAAGGTACCTTGATACTGTAAGTTTCCTGTTCTCCTTCATACTTTCACCCACTAGTATCATCAATGGATACATTGATGCCTAAACCATTTATTTCTGTGATGCTTGCCAAATAGGTATCCTCAGATTCTTTTAAAGTTTTTAAACGAAAATTGTGGTAAAACATACATAAAACATACCATTTGAAACTTTCTTGAGGGTATAATTCAGATTGTTGGGCAACCATCACCACTACCCATTTCTATAACTTCTTAGACATCCCAAACTGAAACGCTGTACCCACTAAACAAAACTTACATTCCCCTCCTCCTCCAGCCCCTTGTAACCACTGCTCCACCTTCTGTCTCTATGAGTTTGACTACATAGTACTGCATGTAAGTGAAGTCATACAATATTCTTTTGTATCTGGTGTATTTCATTTCACATAATGTCTTTAAATTTTATTCATGTTGCATTTTATCCATTATCCATTAGAACTTCATTCCTTTTACAGACTGTATAACATCCCACTGTATGTATATAAACTGAATTTTGTTTATCCATTCATCAGGCTATGGACATTTGGGTTGTTTCCTTCTTTTGGCTATTATGAGAAGCTGCTATGAAAAGCTGCTATGAACACTGATGTACAATTACCTGTTCAAGTTCCTGCTTTCACTACTTTTGGGTATATACCTAGAAGTGTAATTGGTGGATTATATATATGATATATATGTTTAATTTTTTGAGGAGCTACCATATTTTTTTCTTGGTGCCTGTACTATTTTACTTTCTTCCCAGCAATATCCAAAGGTTCCAATTTCTCTATATCCTTGCCAATAATTATTTACATTAAAAAAATTTATTATTTTTTAATAAACATATATTTTTATCCCCAGGGGTACAGGTCTGTGAATCGCCAGGTTTACACACTTCACAGCACTCACCATAGCACATACCCTCCCCAACGTCCATAACCCCACCCCCCTTCTCCCAACCACCCCCCCCAGCAACCCTCAGTTTGTTTTGTGAGATTAAGAGTCACTTATGGTTTGTCTCCCTCCCAATCCCATCTTGTTTCATTTATTCTTCTCCTACCCCCTTAACCCCCCATGTTGCATCTCCACTTCCTCATATCAGGGAGATCATATGATAGTTGTCTTTCTTCGCTTGACTTATTTCGCTAAGCCTGATACCCTCTAGTTCCATCCACATCGTCACAAATGGCAAGATTTCATTTCTTTTGATGGCTGCATAGTATTCCATTGTGTATATATGTCACATCTTCTTGATCCATTCGTCTGTTGATGGACATCTAGGTTCTTTCCATAGTTCGGCTATTGTAGACATTGCTGCTATAAACATTCAGGTGCACATGCCCCTTTGGATCACTACGTTTGTATCTTTAGGGTAAATACCCAGTAGTGCTATTGCTGGGTCATAGGGCAGTTCTATTTTCAACATTTTGAGGAACCTCCATGTTGTTTTCCAGAGTGGTTGCACCAGCTTGCATTCCCACCAACAGTGTAGGAGGGTTTCCCTTTCTCTGCATCCTCACCAGCATCTGTCATTTCCTGACTTGTTAATCTTAGCCATTCTGACTGGTGTGAGGTGATATCTCACTGTGGTTTTGATTTGTATTTCCCTGATGCCGAGTAATATGGAGCACTTTTTCATGTGTCTGTTGGCCATCTGGATGTCTTCTTTGCAGAAATGTCTGTTCATGTCTTCTGCCCATTTCTTGATTGGATTATTTGTTCTTTGGGTGTTGAGTTTGCTAAGTTCTTTATAGATTTTGGACACTAGCCCTTTATCTGATATGTCGTTTGCAAATATCTTCTCCCATTCTGTCAGTTGTCTTTTGGTTTTGTTAACTGTTTCCTTTGCTGTGCAAAAGCTTTTGATCTTGATGAAATCCCAATAGTTCATTTTTTTCCTTGCTTCCCTTGCCTTCGGTGATGTACCTAGGAAGATGTTGCTGTGGCTGAGGTCGAAGAGGTTGCTGCCTGTGTTCTCCTCAAGGATTTTGATGGATTCCTTTCTCACATTGAGGTCCTTCATCCATTTTGAGTCTATTTTCATGTGTGGTGTAAGGAAATGGTACAATATCATTTTTCTGCATGTGGCTGTCCAATTTTCCCAACACCATTTATTGAAGAGGCTGTCTTTTTTCCATTGGACATTCTTACCTGTTTTGTCGAAGATTAGTTGACCATAGAGTTGAGGGTCTATTTCTGGGCTCTCTATTCTGTTCCATTGATCTGTGTGTTTTACAGGTATGGTAAATGAGGTTGACAGAGGATAGATGACTTTCTCAAGATCACACATTAGAGTAGTAGGGTTGGAATTTGAACCCAAGACTGTAAGGGACTCACCAGTTAGACATCTAACCACAAGGACTCCCTTGCAATCTGTCCAGATGTGTTGTCATGACTTTCTAAAAGCAAAGAGGAGACCAGGAAAAAGTTCAACATGGTGCACAATGGCTAACTGATGTAACTATTTTGAGGGTTTACATTTGGTGTTTGCATCCGTTGGTTTATGAGTTATGACAAGCAAGCAGCTCTGGAGCTGTAACTTATTCCATCAGCGTCATCTTGCAGGGCTGGAGTGCAGTGGGGGCAAAACGTTTGTGGCAGTGAGCAGGGATGAGGGGGAGGACCACACGTGGACAATAAGTCTAAACACAGCCTTCTTGCTCCTCATTCTGTCAAGGAAAGGAGGACTTGTATGCCACTGGAGACTGACTTTTAGATTAAGCTCTGTTCCAGCCTGCCATGGAAAACTTTCATGGCCTTTCAGTGCAGTGCTTTCTTTTTGAGGGACGGAGTGATACTAGAAGACATCAGGAAAGTTCTCCAAGAGAACAACTATTGTATTCTTTGTACAAAAACCACTCTGATTGTGCCACCTGGGAGCCATTATTTCATAATTTTTCTTTGAATTATTTTTCCTTGAAAGGACTTGGAGAGCATTAAGAGATTCTGAAAGAAGACTTTCCTAAGAATTGTATTTCTAACTTATTCCTCATCTATTTGAAAGAATTTTTTTAAAGATTGTCCCATTCGATCACAGGAATGTTGTTTTCTATCTTACTCCTCAGATTTCTGAAGTTGAGGGAAGAAAGTCTGAACAAGGAAAACCCAGTGTCCCCTGAGTAGCAGCAGGAAGGAAGTCATCTTTTTCATGCCAGAGGACAGTACTGAGGCGAGTAGTGACTCTTTCCTTGTCACACTGCTGCTCTGGGGACAACTTGCTCTAGTAGCCCTAAATGATGCACTTGAATAGTAAATACAATACAATAAAATAAAACAAAATAAAATAGTAAAAATCTTCCATCCTGTGCCACTCTCTGTCAGTGTTGTTTAACCTCCATAGAAGTAACTCCTTAAAATCTACATACTTTTCGATACTAGATTTCTTGGCAGAATATTTCTTTTGTTTGTTTGTTTGTTTTTAAAGATTTTATTTATTTGACAGACAGAGATCACAAGTAGACAGAGAGGCAGGCAGAGAGAGAGGAGGAAGCAGGCTCCCTGCTGAGCAGAGAGCCTGATGAGGGGCCCGATCACAGGGCCCTGGGATCATGACCTGAGCTGAAGGCAGAGGCTTTAACCCACTGAACCACCCAGGCGCCCCAGCAGCAGAAATATTTCTGATGGCCATCTGCTTTTAAGGTCTGACTAGAACCATGCTAAACTTTTTACTCTACGTATCTTGTAAAATGTGCTTTTTGTTTGTTTAGTATGTATGTATGTATGTACGTATGTACGTATTTATTTCCAGAAGCTTTTCTATTACTTTTGCTGGAATCACCTGGGATGTACTTGTAAAAAATTCAGATTCCTGGGCCCCACCCAAACCTACTAAATTAGAATGTCTGAGTTGAAGCCAAGGAATCTGCATTTCTAACTTGTTCCCCATGTTTGAGAACCTTGGTTCTAAATCACATAGATACTAATTCCAGAACAAAAAATCCTCAGTCTGGCCTAGACCATTATTTCTCAACCCAGGTTGTATATTAGAATCCCCTGGAGTGTTTAAAATATAACATGTGTGGGCCTTACTCACCAATAACAGAATCTTGTTAGAGGTGTAGTAGTGCAGATAGGATTTTTTTTTTTTTTTTAGCTTTTAAGAGTTTCCTATTTATAGCCGCAATTACAATTTCTGATCTAAACCTAGAGGTTTAAGACTTGCCGTGAGGATATTTCTCCATAAATTCGCTGAAATGGCATAATATACAAAAACTGGAGTGACTGCTCAGCTCACGGTGAATTCCTCTCCAGGAGCCTTGATTCACAGTGGAGGAATCCAGCGGCCAGACGCCGTTGATCCAGCTGAGATGTCAACCTAAGCTGAGCTCATCGGTATCTTTGTCTTGGAAGTATTTTATGTTCTTAAGTTTTTTTCATTTTTATTTTTTCTTTACTAGAGAGTTTCTCAAAATAAACACCACTTCATATATTTTTTTCTTGTAACGAAAATAATGCATTAATAGAAATAAATCTAGGCAATATAAACAGTGTAAAGCAAAAATGAAAATCACCTCTGTCTAGAGAGAAAACCTACTAACATTTGGATGAGTGCCCTTCCACATTTTTTCTATGCATATATTAAAAAATGTGATCATACACATATGATTTTGTAATCTTTTTTTTTATCAAATGTAACAATATCATGGGCATTTTTCTTTATAACAAATATGGATCTTCATGATTATTTTAAAATCCATATAGCAGCATTTCACTGCATGGCTTTACCATAAGGTATTTAATGAATTCTCTGCTGAGAATTGAGAATTTCTTCATTATAAATAATGCCATGATGAGCGTATTTGTACATTAAACTTTATATGCCTTTCCAGTTATTTCCTTAGGATAAATTTACAGAAGTAATATTGTTGGATAAAGGGTATGCATATTAAAAAACTGGTTACATATTACCAAATTACCCCCTAGAGCTGCTGATCTTCCACTGCTGCCATCGGAGCCTGAGAGTGCCCTTTTCCACACATTACCAATCTTAAAATTTTGCTGAACTGTTAGGTAAAAATTATACATTTTATCATTTAATTACTTTGATTACTTGATAGCGAAAGCCCTGATCAAATTTTCAGAGAGGAAACTTCCCTTGACCATGGAAGCCACTAGGGCTCAGTCCCATATTGGAGAAATAACAAGTGACAGAGTCCGACAAAGCTTAAGATGACATCCCGCTTATTATTATTTTTTAGGTGTCTGTTTTTGAGGTCTCTACAGTGAAATTATTGGCTGTTTTGATTTTCAGTTTCCCTTTCGGTCCCAAATACCTAAATTAGCCTGCAAAGAATCTGGAACAATCTTGAAGCACTTCCTCACTGCCTCCCATTCCCCTCATCTCAGTTTGAAATAGTGTCTGGCTCTTCAGTTTCCTATGTCACTGTGTCACTTAACTTTGGTCCTCACACTTCCAGCTTCAAATATTTTTTTTCTCAAAAACGTACTTTTTTTAAAAAAAGATTTTATTTGTTTATTTGAGATAGTGAGAGCAAGCGAGAGAGAGCATGAGTAGGGGTTGGGGGTGGGGATAGAGGGAGAGGGAGAAGCAGACCCCTTGCTGATCAGGGAGCCCTACCTGGGGCTTGATCCCAGGACCCTAGGATCAGGGCCTGAGCCGAAGACAGTTGCTTAACCAACCAAACCACTCAGGAGCTCCTCAGAAATGTTCCCTTGCTTATCCAGCAGTGGTTTTATTCCTTTATCCCACCTCATTCCACTGTTTTTTGTTGGTTTGTTCATTTTGTTTTAATTGAGGTAATATTCACATACCACAAATTTTACCTTTAGCTATTTTAAAGTTTACAATTAGGTGGCTTTCAGTACATTCATGGTGGTGTTCACCCATCCCATCTAGTCAGTTCCAAGACCCACTCATCACTCCAAGAGGGATACCCGTATTTCATCACTCCCCATTCTCATATGTGTGGTTCTTTGGCCACCCTGGCCAATGAGCTTAGGTATACACAGTCAAAAGAAACGATCGAACATCAAACACATTTCTTGTGGGGCATACATCACAGCCAGGAAGACAAAAATCACCTCTTATAATGGATATCATTAAAAAAAAAAAAAAGACAACAGAATAGAAGTGCTGATGGAGATGTGGAAAAATCAGAATGCTTGGGCACTCCTGGTAGGAATGTAAAGTGGTGCGGCTGCTCTGGGAAACAGTGGGGGTAGTTCCTTAAAAAACTAAACACGGGGGGGCGCCTGGGTGGCTCAGTGGGTTAAAGCCTCTGCCTTTGGCCCAGGTCATGATCCCAGGACCCTGGGATCGAGCCCCACATCGGGCTCTCTGCTCAGTGCAGAGCCTGCTTCTCTCTCTCTCTCTCTCTCTCTGCCTGCCTCTCTGCTACTTGTGTTCTCTGTCAAATATATAAATAAAATCTTTAAAAAAAAAAAAAAAACCTAAACACGGAATTACCATATGATCCAGCAACTCCATGTGTGGTATAAGCTTCAAAGAATTGGAGGTAGGGACTTGAACAGATACTTGTACGCCCATGTTCATCATTCATAATTGCCAAAAGGTAGAAGCAACCCAAGGGACCATCCATGCACAGACAAACAAAATGTGATACACACCTAAAATGTATCTTATTCAGCCCTAAAAAAATCAATGAAATTTGGACACACGATGCAACATGAATGCACCTTGAAGACATGCTGAGTAAAATAAGTCAGTCACAGACAAATACCATGTAATTTGACTTATAGGAAGTGCCTAGAGTGAGTAGTCAAATTCAGAGACAGAAAAAATGGTGGCTGTCAGGGGCTGGTGGGGAGGAGAGTGTAGGGAGTTATTGTTTAATGGGTAGAGGGTTTCAATTTGGGAAAATGAGAAATTCTGGAGAAGGGTGGTGGTGGTTATACAACAGTGTGAATGTTCTTACTAATGCTGAACTGTACACATAAAATGGTGAAAATGACAAAAGTTATATATAATTTACTACAATTAAAAAAATTACTGGGGTCATCTTCAAAGGACACAGGAGGCATCAACAGAAGGCAATTTGATCATCAGAAAGAATAATGAGGGGCACCTGGGTGGCTCAGGTGGTTAAGTGTCCGACTCTTGATTTCGGCTCAGATCATGATCTCAGAGTTGTGAGATCAAGTCCTGTGTTGGGCTCCATACTCAGCGTGGCATGGCGTCTCCTTGAGATTTCCTCTCTCCTTTTCCCTATGTCTCTTCCCTCCTTGTGTGCACATGCTCACACTCTCTGTCTAGATAAATAATTTTTTAAAAAAGAATAATGGTTACAGGAAATGAATATATATATATATGTCATCTAAAAATCTGTGCCTTTCTGATACTAAAAAAATTTTTTTTAGCCCCTTTTGGATACTGCTAGGGCACCAATTAACTCATTACTCTGAAAACTGGTAAATAAATAAAGGTAAAAAAAATTCTGAAAAAAAAAAAAAGATATGTGTGGAGAGAAATAACATTTACAGCCAGCTTGAAGGATCTTTCTTTTTGGCCCTCTTGTGTTGGTATCTATGTTCACTGAAAACTGGTTATTACCTTGTGTGCGGGCCTCTTGCACCTTGAAAGATGAGTTTGGGTATGGACATTCAAAAGAAAAATGATCAAATATCAAACGTGTTTCTTGTGGGGCATGTATCTGTCAGGAATGCAAAACTGCCCTTTTTTCCACTATCTCTACCTCTAGTTGTGGAGGCAATATTAAATTATTCTCCATCAGAACTGGATTAAATCTGATCTGTTGAAAATAGCAGTTAGGACACTGAAGTTAGAAATCTCTTAAGTTGGAATTTGAGTAGTGTGCAATATAGTATTATGAAGACATGCATAAAATATCTTTTTCTTTCTAGGTTTTGTCTGCATTTGCTATAGAACTTTATAAAAAATGTTAAATAGGGGGCGTCTAGGTGCCCAGTTGGTTAAACAACTGACTCTTGATTTCTGCTAAGGTCATGATCTCAGAGCATCAGGCTCCTCACTGGGCATGGAGCTTGCTTAAGATTCTCTCTTTCTCTCTACTCCTCCCCTCTACTTGCATGTATGCACACACGTATGCACCCTCTCTCTTTCTCTTTCTTTCTTTAAAAAAAATTGTTAACCAGATTCTTCTCCATGGACCAAGATATGTCAAGCAGTAGATAACATTAGCAGCTATTCATATTTTACTTAATGTCCATTTTACTAGTATTATAACTTATTTAAACATTTCTTCAAAGATTAAAAATAAATGATTGATGTTCCTCTAAGTATTTACATGCTACCTAAGATGACTATGTCAAAATTTACACATTTAACAAATTAAATTACCCAAATGCTTAAGCACTGATTGTAAACTTACTTAATCAAACTCTTCTCAACATTAAATAAAATCATGAATCTCCTCTATCAAATGCTTCAGGTAACCAGCAGGAAAGAGTGCACAGAAACATAGTGACCATTACTAAATGAATTGCACTTACTAGTACAAGTTACAATATGCTAATGCCATGGATTGATTGATTGATGACCAATTGATTTTTTATATCTTTTTCTGGTGCTGCCTTTCTAGAGCTGCAGAGAGTTTTATCAGTGCTGAGAGGAAAATGGACACCTTCCCAGACTTGCTGAGGTTGCAGGATCTGGTTGTCAAGCATCTGATTCCTGGTCAAGATCCAGCATCCGTTGTGCTGTTTAAGACTTTTAAACATGAGCCATTATAAAAAGACTGAGTCTTTTTTTATATTTCACTTTCTCCTGAACATCTGTGAGAATTTTAAACCCATGTCTTTCAGGAGGCTTTTAGTTTTTCAAGTTTCGTGTATTTCTAGGAAATGATACATTCTTTAACTTTCACATGGTCTGAATTACCAAGCTTATCTTGCCATTAAGGCTGGATTTCTTAGTATTGCTAGAAATTGATGGGTTGTATGCATTATATTTAATAAGGTCATTCAGAGTTTTTGTCTACAGGTGAATGAGGGATCATTTCATCTTTGGGACATTTGGCTAATTGATCATCTGGGAACAGTTACATAAAACTACTGGTATTGATGACCTGATGGATCTCACAGTTCTCTGAGATTCTATTCACTTATTAAAATATCTTTTCTCCTCTTTGTTTTTTATATTGGATCATTTCTATTTTTATCTTTTAAAAAAATCTGATGTCCTCAATTTGCTCTTAATTTCAGTCAGTGAATTTTTAATTTTGAGTATTATTCTTTTCAGTCATAGAATTTCCATTTGGTTCTTTTTTTATGGTGTCTTTCTCTGCTGAGATTTTTCTCTCTTTGCATTAATTGGGAGCATATTTTCTTTTATGTCTAGAGGCATAGTCATAGTAGCTGCTTAAAAATCTTTGTCTATTAATTCCAGCCTCTAGATCACCTCAGAGTTAGTATCTACTGTTTGTCTTCTAAAGATAGGTTATGATTCTCAAAGGGGAAAAACTGAGAACTTTTCCCTTAAAGTCAGGCACACAACAGGGATGCCCACTCTTACCACTCATGTTCAACATAGTAATAGAAGTCCTAGCCTCAGCAATCAGACAACAAAAAGAAATAAAAGACATTTAAATTGGCAAAAAAGAAGTCAAACTCTCTCTTCTTGCAGATGACACGATACTTCATAAGGTAAACCCAAAGATTCCACCTCCAAATTACTAGAACTCATACAGCAATTCAGCAACGTGGCAGGATACAAAATAAATGCACAGGAATCAGTTACATTCATGACTGAAGAAATAGAAATTAAGGAATCAATCCCATTTACAATTGCACCAAAACCCATAAGATGCCTCGTAATAAACCTAAGGTAAAGGATCTGTACTTCAGAAGCCACAGAACATTTATGAGAGAAATTGAGGAAGACACAATGAGATGGAAAAACATTCCATGCTCATGGATTGGAAGAATAAACATTGTTAAAATGTTTGTTGCCCAGAGCAATCTACACATTCAATGCAATCCCTATCAAAATACCACCAATATTTTTCACAAAAGTTGGAACAAATAATCCTAAAGTTTGTTTGGAACCAGAAAAGACCCCGAATCACCAGTGTAATGTTGAAAAAGAAAAACAAAGCTGGGGGCATCACAATATCTGACTTCAAGCTCTATTACAAAGCTGTGATCATCAAGACAGCATGGTACTGGCACAAAAACAGATACATAGATCAATGCATCAGAATAGAGAACCCAGAAATAGTCTCTCAACTCTATGGTCACCTAATCTTCAACAAAGAAGGAAAGAATGTCCAATAGGAAAAAGACAGTCTCTTCAATAAATGGTGCTGGGAAAATCTGACAACCAAGTTCAGAAGAATGAAACTGGGCCATTCTCTTATACCACATACAAAGGTAAACTCAAAATGGATGAAAGATCTAAATGTGAGACAGGAATACATTAAAATCCTAGAGGAGAACATAGGCAGCAACCTCTTCGACATCTGATGAAACAAACTTCTTGCAAGCTTCTAAAAGCAAAGGAAACAAAAGCAAAAATGAACTTTTGGGACTTCATCAAGATCAAAAGCTTATGTACAGCAAAGGAAACAGTCAACAAAACAAAGAGGCAACCCACGGAATGGGAGAAAATATTTGCAAATGACATATCAGATAAAGGGCTGGTATCCAAGATCTATAAAGAACTTCTCAAACTCAACACCCAAAAGACAAATAATCCAATCAAGAAGTGGGCAGAAGACATGAACAGACTCTTATCCAAAAAAGACATACAAAAGGCTAATAAGCACATGAAAAAATGCTCCATATCACTTGCCATCAGGGAAATATAAATCAAAACCACAATGAGATACCACCTCACATCAGTCAGAATGGCTAAAATTAACAGTCAGGAAATGACAGATATTGGAGAGGATGTGGAGAAAGGGGAACCCTCTTACACTGTTGGTGGGAATGCAAGCTGGTATAGTCACTCTGGAAAACAGTATAAAGGTTCCTCAGGACTTTAAATATAGAGCTACTCTATCACCCAGCAATTGCACTACCAAGTATTTACCCCAAAGATACAGATGCAGTGAAATCAAGGGCCATACCCCAATGTTCATAGCAGCAATATCCACAGCAGCCAAACTGTGGAAGGATCTGAGATGTTCTTCAGTGGGTGAATGGATAATGAAGATGTGGTTCATATATACACAATGGAATATTACTCAGCCACCAGAAAGGATGAATATCTACCATTTACATTTACATGGATGGAACTGGAGGGCATTATGTTAAGTGAAAAAAGTCAATTAGAGAAACACAATTATCATATATTTGAACTCATATGTGGAACATAAGGAATAGGGAAAGAACAGTAGGGGTGGGGAGGAAACTGAATGGGAAGAAATCAGAGAGGGAGACCAATCTATATGTGACTCTTGACTCCAGGAAACAAACTGAAGGTTGCAGAAAGGGAGCTGGGAGGTAACTCAGCTGGGGATGAGGTAGCTGGGTGATGGGCATTAAAGAGAGTATGTGGGGGTGCCTGGGTGGCTCAGTGGGTTAAGCCGCTGCCTTCGGCTCAGGTCATGATCTCAGGGTCCTGGGATCGAGTCCCACATCGGGCTCTCTGCTCGGCGGGGAGCCTGCTTCCTCCTCTCTCTCTCTCTCTGCCTGCCTCTCTGCTTACTTGTGATCTCTCTCTATCAAATAAATAAATAAAATCTTTAAAAAAAAATAAAGAGAGTATGTGATGTGATCAGCTCTGGGAGATAGACACGACTAAGGAATCATTGAACATTATATCAAAAACTAATGATGTACTATACATTGGTTAATTGAACTTAAATACAAAAATAAAGATAGATCATGTTTCCCTGTTTCTTTGTATGTCACATAATTTTGACATGTGTCCTGGATATTGTGAGTGATCTGCTATATAAATCTGGACTCTGCTATCACACAAAAAATTGATGTTTTATTTGGGCAGGGTGATAACTTGCTGAACTCAAACTGCAAACTCTGTTTTCCCTGTTTCATTCTGGCATGGAGCTGAACTGTGCATGTGATTCAGCGGTTGGTGAGGGGTCTGGACTGTGTTTATACACAGAGCTTGGCTCTCTGGCCCTCTCGTTTCTGAGATTATTTTCCTTCCTTCCTTCCTTCCTTCCTTCCTTCCTTCCTTCCTTCCTTCCTTCCACTCTTCTTTCTTTCTTTTTAAAAGATTTTATTCATTTATTTATCTGTTTATCTGATGGAAGTTAGCACAAGCAAGCAGAGCAGCAGGTGGAGAGAGAGAGAAGCAGGCTCCCTCTTGAGCAGAAAGCCCGATGTGGGGCCCTATCACAAGACCCTGAGATCATGACCTGAGCTGAAGGCAGATACCCAACTGACTGAGGCACCCAGGCGCCCCCTTCTCCTTATTTTCTAACTCCTAGTTCTGTGTAATCTCAGTTCTCTTATTCTTCAAGCCAGTAAGACTTCAAAAAAAAAAAAAAAAAAAAACAGGTTTAGCCACATGGTATAGACTGGGACCTCCCCTCACGTTAAACAACAACAACAACAACACCCTCCAAAATGGACAAGAACTCATCCATGTCTTCTCTTCTTCCTTATGTCCATCTTCTTCTAATATCTTCCTGCTTTTGTTTGTTCTTTAGTATCTTTAGGTGGTTGTTTTAATATTTCATCCAGAGTTTATAATTGCTGTTTGTGGGAAGATTGGTCCAACAAGAACTACCCAGCCATTGCCAGAACATCTTTTTAAGGTCAAGGGTTCAGCCTAGATTTCCTATATGTTGCTCTCCTTACTCTTTTTTTTTTTTTTTAACACAGTATGAAGTCTTGTCGTCCATTGAATGTTTCACTGAATCACAGAAATGATTACAAGAGAAATATTTCCTTTAAACAGGGAGTACTGAAAAGGTTGGCTAACTCCTGTATAAAAGCAATCCTATATTATTTTGCAGGAGTTTATGATGGATCCATGCAGATTCTGATTCCACCTGATAGCAACTGCAAGGTTGGAGTAAGACTTTTAACATCTCAAGGCTTGTTTTTCTTTTTATCAAAGAAAGATTGTGATTCACTGTTCTCTCTCTATCTGCAAAGCTGATATTATAATCAAGGGATATGCTACACTTAAAAGTATTTTAGAATGAAAGCAATTATAGTGATTGCTTAGGGCGGAGAATGAGGACATTATAGCTTTAGCTCAAACCCCTTACCTTCCATTCTTCTTATGTTGCAATTAGCAGAGTGGCATAGAGTGGTTCTATTAGGGAGATCTGGTGGTCAGCCACTTAGGCCAGGCCTCCCCAGATGGCAGGATTGTACGATGGTGTGCCAGAGTCTGACCCTCAACCTCACATGCATTTAAGTTTAGTCTTCCTGGTGTTCCAGAACCGATCAGAATGATTCATTTGACCAAACTCACAGAAGCCTAGCATGCACACCAAAAAGCTAACTTGCTAATCTGGCAGAGACTAGAACACTTGTGTCCGATGTGGGGTGCGCTCTGCTTCACGGTGTGGGTGTTTTTCTAAAGTAAATGAATAAACCACCAGGTTGTTTCTTGTT
This sequence comes from Mustela erminea, assembly GCF_009829155.1. Taxonomy (NCBI): domain Eukaryota; kingdom Metazoa; phylum Chordata; class Mammalia; order Carnivora; family Mustelidae; genus Mustela; species Mustela erminea. The sequence goes on along the minus strand of NC_045629.1, from coordinate 9,224,309 downwards.
ACAGACGAGGCAAAGAGACGTCAGTAAAAACTACCGTAACAACAAAAACATCTGCCAGTGCTGAGGGCTTTAGATTCTTTTTTGTTATTTTTACAACCTTGCAAATAAGATTTTATAATTTCCATTTTTCAGTTTTGAAGACACTAAAACTGAGAGAATTTAAATGTTTGTAAGGTCAAATTCACTTTTCCAGCTGGGGTGAGATCAGATGAACCATCTTGGCCCTAGAAGGAAAAAACATAGCTCTAGTGATAAGGCTATTTTTTCCCACAGATTCAATGTCTGGATATTTGATGGTCCTAGATAAAGACCTACAAATTCTCATTCTCAAATTCTCATTACCAAAGCTCCATGCTCACTGTCCCTCTTTTATATCCTGTTGCTTTCCTGATTATGATCAGTACAATTAATCTGTTCTACTCATATCCTATTCCAACCTTCTGGATATTATGCCAAACCTTGCTTGGTTGGATCAATGCATGTACCCAAGACTCTTGGGTAAAAAGGGCACATACATTCCCTGGGCTGAGACCATGAGCTCTGCCTATGAAGGTAAGAATGATGTTCCCCTCAAGCTGTTATTCTTCACATCTTATTCAACATAAGGTGCAGGAGAAACTGGTTTTCTATTACTTAAAATTGTGTCCTTTATTCTCATTTAAAGATTTTATTGATTTATTTGAGAGAAAGTTGTGTGTATGTGTGTGTGTGTGTGTGCGTGCGTGAGAGAGAGAGAGAGAGAGAGAGAGAGATATCACTAGTGGGGGGAGGGTATAGGGAGAAGCAGAGGGAAAAGCCTGAAGAGGGACTCCCTCAGGACTCCGGGATCATGACTTTAGATCAGACGTTAGATCAGATGCTTAACCGACTGAGCCATCCAGGAGCCCCAAATTGTGTCTTTTTTATGTTCAGAGTAAGATAATGAATTTCTGATATAAGCTGACAGTTCAGCTTATTTGGAGTTCTCTTTCATTCCACTGTGCTGCTTGCATTCAGAGCTGGACAGCCCAACTGACCCAAGTCACTGGAAGTGGAAGTAAGTTCCACTCAAATAATGATACTGACGGTGCTGGTAACATTTTCTGAGCTCAAGATGCCTGTCACTGCTCTATAAGTCTTTTTGTAGTCTCAGAAATCAGGTAGAGACTGTTATCTTCATTTTAATGGATAAGGAAGTGAGGCGCTGAGAGAGTAGGAGATTGGCCTCAGGTCGCCTCGTAAATGGCTGGCACTGGACTCAAATACACTGAACTGCCTATTGGTTAAACTTATGAACCGTTATGGGCTAAATTGAGTCTCCTCAAAATTCGTGTGTTGCTCTCTAACCCCCAGGACCTCAGAAAGTGACTGTATTTGGAGATAGGGCCTTTAAAGGGGTGACTGAGTTAAGATGAGGCCATTCAAGTGGGTCCTAACCCAACGTGCCTGGGGTCCTGGTATGAGGAACACCAAGGCTGAGCCCACACAGAGAGATGGCGTGAGGACACACAGGAAGGAGTTCGTCCACAAGCCCGAGAGGGATGCCTCGAGAGACGCCAGCTCTGCCAGCACCCTAATCTTGGACCTGAAGCCTCTAGAATGCGGGAAAGTACATTCTGTTGTTTAAACCACTGCATCTACCATGTTTTGTTATGGCAAGAACTGCCAAGCTAACACATTCATCTTGCTCAAAGCAATTTTAAAGTTCTTTCCTCCGTATTTCCTTTATCGTTTATTGTCCCTCCCTCCTGCCTGCCTTCCTCGCGCTCTTCTCCTTTCTCTCCTCCTCCTCCTGTTCCTCTTCCTCCTCCTCCTTCTTCTCCTATCCCTGTCTCTCCTTTTTGGACTTTTTGAATGAGAAGTCTTCTCAATCATCATGTGAAAGGATTTAAATTTATATAGAAAAAGAAATCACTGGTCCTTGTTGGAAGTACCATGACTGATGACGGCATTTGTGAGGTCTTTGCTGACTTTTGGCCTCTCCCAGTTGGTCGGCCTCAGGGCCTCCCCACAACGTTGGTGCCCTGATTGTTGAGCATATATGCACATGGCAGTGAGCCTCAGTGAGGATGGACCAGGGCTCTCAGCTCTACTCCAGGGGGGAAAAGTGGGGCAAGTTTCTATTCTGCCATCTAGGGATCCTGAGATCACTCAGACTACAGTTCTGAGTTAGTCTAGTGATGTTGTTGTGCTCTCTAGCAATGAGCTCAGGGAAACTTAATGTGACTGATTTAAAACGTCCCAGGGAGCTATCTTCTTCTCATTCAAATCCTCAGTGCCCAGCTGTCTTAATATAGGCTTTTGTATTTAGGTAGGGTGAGGTCAACAGATCGGATGGTTGCCATTGGAAAGACAGTTTGTGGCTCACAAGTCCCAAGACAGGGAAGCACACTGTTCTGTGCAGGACTACCTGGAGAAGCACCAGTGATGGGTCAGGAAGCGAGGAGTGGGGGGGCACCTGTAGGCAAGAGACTTTATTGTGGCTTCTATGAGGAGGAAAGGGGCAGACAGGGCAAGTGGGTTTAGGATTGGCTAATTTGAATCCTTTCAGTGGGCTCTGGGGCACAGGGGCTGCCCCTGGTTCTTGGGCCTGGGAGATTGGAGAACAGGGAGAATGCTCAGAGTCTGAGAGCCCCAAAAAGGAGGCAGGTGAAGTATGGGTTCTGAATTGGCTGGTTTGCATTTGAAAAGTACACTGGAAGGCAAGGAATCACTAGGAACTGGGTAGACTTGGGATGGACAGTCCCTCCAGGGTCAGCAAAGGCCCAAAGCCTCAGAAACAGAAAATAAAGGACCCAGCTGATACACCACTACAAAGTTACGCTCACTGACTAATGACATTGTGGGCATCTCCTGTACTGAAACACTGGGCCACAGTGCTGAGCACACATGGCAAGAGCCATGCATGCTCTTGTCAAGTGGGGTTGGCAGAGCACCTCAAGCCCTTGCGATTCTTTTCCTACAGATCTCAAAATCTCTACAATCTTCACAAGAGTTTTTTGGGGATCAGTGAGTAAAAGAGAAGTGATATTATTTCCTTGTGGCTTCCAGGCCCACAGTGTACCTGTGCAGGCGACACTCTGTGGCCTTGCCCCACCCACCCCAACGCAGGCAGGCCATGTGGGTCTTTGCTCCATCTGAGGCCAGGGGACCGTGTGTGTGCCAGGCACATTGCTAGGTGCTTTAATATACCTGCTTTCATGGGGCCCTCACTTCAGCTTCTGAGGTGTTTTTTCTATTTGTTCCAGCTCCTCAGATGTGGAAATATGGACACCACGAGAAGAATAACTTGCCAGAGGTCATACAACTAGTGGATTGGGTGGAATTTGAATCCAGCTTGTGTGAGGGCAAAGCTCTATGTTGGTCTTCTGTGCAAAGATGTAATGTCATTTCTGGGTGTAACAGCTACCTGGGCTCTGGCAAGGCAAAGACACTAACTTACTAAATGGCTTTACACCTTTTCTTCTCCACCCTGCCCCTCTGGGAAACCACTGGACAGCTTTTCAGTATCTTTTACAATTGGGGGTATCCTGCTGCCCATTTGACTTATGGGCTTGGGGTAGTGGAGAGTAAAGGGAAATCTTATGAAGGCTTTCCAATTCTTCACTCCAGATCTCTGTTTATGAACTTAGGAAGGAAAAGAAAGTTTGACATCATATTCCCTAGATCCTCAACACCACCAGGATTTTAGGTGGGAGGTGACAGAATCAGGCAGCGAACACCAAGCAGACTACCTGGGAAGGGAGCCTAAGGGTGTCAACTTGCATATGGTCCAGACCTACCCTTCAGTCTGATGCTGATCAGCAAATCAGGGGGGTGGGTCTAAAGTAAGTGAGGATGATCACAGAGTCTATGCTGGCTGTTGTTTTCAGATTTTTTAGGGAAGTTACTCGAAAGAGATGGGAAAGAGAGAATTATCTCTCCCCTCCCCCCTTTATTGCCTGTGGGTGTGTGTTTGCAGAGATGTGGGCATTGTTGAGAGGGTCAGTGAGAAGAGAAATTCGAGAGTCTCTTCAGGGGTCCCAAACAGCTCTAGTCCTTTCAGACTCCATCAGGCTTATTCTTTTCTTTTCTTTTCTTTTTTCTTTTCTTTTCTTTTCTTTTCTTCTCTTTTCTTTTCTTTTCTTTCCTTTTCTTTTTTTTTAAAGATTTTATTTATTTATTTGAGAGAGAGGTTGCGAGAATGGTAGGAGGAAGGCAGGGAGAAGCAGAATTCCACACAGCATGGACCCTGACATGGGACCCGATCCCAGGACCCTGGGATCATGACCCGAGCTAGAGGCAGACACTCGACTCTCTAAGCCATCCAGGTGAACCCATCAGGCTTATTCTTAAGGCAAAATAGTCCCAGTGGTAACCCTGTGGCAGCAGTTTCGGTGCTCCGAGAGCACAGACCAATATTCAGAGTGTCCACCCTTCTGGAAATCCAGAAAGCTGATGCCAGGGCTATGGCTTGAAAGTGCAATATTCTGACTTGTCAGGAAAGATTTTGATAAGAAAATCTAGGGAACTGAAAGTCAAATTCTCTTCCCCAGAGGCCTAGACAATCTGTGCCAGGGAGGAGGCTTTCTGCAGGGGGCTCCTGCCCTGCCTTGGCCTCGCTGGCTGTTCTTCATGTGAAGGGTTCCTCCATGAGAGCAGCTTGCCCCTGCACACACCCTGTCCCTTCCCTGCTTCCTGGTGAATTCTCAGCCTCAGAAGGTCTAGAAATCTGCATTTAGAAATCTGTCTTAGAAATCTGCATTTTCAACATGCAGAGAAGGCTCAGATTGATGGCTAAGTGAATGCCAGAGGTAGGATGTAGTTAGATCAGAGCAGGGCACTGTCCTTACAGATGGCTGGGGACATTATATTAACTGTGTTGTATGCCTTTTTTTCTGTTTTCTTGGTGTTTTGGTGCCTGTCTCTCAGTGACAGCACAGAGAGACTGCCCCTCCCAGGACTAGCTAATTCCTAGAGCTAGCAAACAAACTACTTGATAAGCAAACCAACCAATCCCGAATCTATACAGTTATCCACTTCCTTTTATGAAACCCCTCTGGTACTGGACACTATCCTCCTGCCCTAAATCACCTGAAGGCCGGGTGATTTAGGGACCACTCCATCTGTAGCCCAGAACCTGCTGAAATTATTCAAACTGTGCACTCCTAACCCTGCTGAACAGCTTACCTTGCTTTATTCAATCCTTGAAGCAAAACCCATAATAAACGCATTTGCCCACATTTTCCCCCAACACCTGTGCCACCTGACTGACCCTGGTTGCTCCCTTCTCTTAGGAACTGTGTGTGTAACAAATAAATGTTTTATCTTCTGACCTGTTGGTCTGAAAAATAATTAAACCTACGTTTTAAAACTGAGGGTACCTGGCTTGCTCAGCCAGTAGAGCTGTGAGTTCAAGCCCCACCTTGGGTGTAGAAATTACTTAAAACAAATGTGGGAGAGCTCATTTCCCCTTAAATAGAGTCATAACTTGTCCCCCAAAACTATTTGTTAATGATAATCATATTAAGAAGATTCTATAATTCACCCTGATTTGGTCAATATTTTTATTATTGAAGGGGTAAAAAGTGTAAAAAGCATATCAAAGTTTTGGATGAAAAAGATTGGAATAGCTGGATGTTCAATGGCAATATCAAGTTTTAAAAATATCTTGACACTTTATTAATATTGAGGTATGTGCCCTCTATCCCTACACTTTGAAGAGTTTTGATCAGGAAGGGATGCTGTACTTTGTCAAATGCTTTTTCAGCATCTATTGAGAGTATCATATGGTTCTTGTTCTTTCTTTTATTGATGTGTTGTATCACATTGATTGATTTGCGGATGTTGAACCAACCTTGCAGCCCCGGAATAAATCCCACTTGGTCGTGGTGAATAATCCTTTTAATGTACTGTTGAATCCTATTGGCTAGTATTTTGGTGAGAATTTTTGCATCTGTGTTCATCAAGGATATTGGTCTATAGCTCTCTTTTTTGATGGGATCCTTGTCTGGTTTTGGGATCAAGGTGATGCTGGCCTCATAAAATGAGTTTGGAAGTTTTCCTTCCATTTCTATTTTTTGGAACAGTTTCAGGAGAATGGGAATTAGTTCTTCTTTAAATGTTTGGTAGAATTCCCCCGGGAAGCCGTCTGGCCCTGGGCTTTTGTTTGTTTGGGAGATTTTTGATGACTGTTTCAATCTCCTTACTGGTTATGGGTCTGTTCAGGCTTTCTATTTCTTCCTGGTTCAGTTGTGGTAGTTTATATGTTTATAGGAATGCATCCATTTCTTCCAGATTATCAAATTTGTTGGCGTAGAGTTGATCATAGTATGTTCTTATAATAGTTTGTATTTCTTTGGTGTTAGTTGTGATCTCTCCTCTTTCATTCATGATTTTATTTATTTGGGTCCTTTCTCTCTTATTTTTGATAAGTCTGGCCAGGGGTTTATCAATTTTATTAATTCTTTCAAAGAACCAGCTCCTAGTTTCGTTGATTTGTTCTATTGTTTTTTTGGTTTCTATTTCATTGATTTCTGCTCTAATCTTGATGATTTCTCTTCTCCTGCTGGGTTTAGAGTTTCTTTCTTGTTCTTTCTCCAGCTCCTTTAGGTGTAGGGTTAGGTTGTGTACCTGAGACCTTTCTTGTTTCTTGAGAACGGCTTGTACCACTATATATTTTCCTCTCAGGACTGCCTTTGTTATGTCCCACAGATTTTGAACCGTTGTGTTTTCATTATCATTTGTTTCCATGATTTTTTTTCAATTCTTCTTTAATTTCCTGGTTGACCCACTCATTCTTTAGAAGGATCCTGTTTAGTCTCCATGTACTTGGGTTCTTCCCAAATTTCTTCTTGTGGTTGAGTTCTAGCTTCAGAGCATTGTGGTCTGAAAATATGCAGGGAATGATCCCAATCTTTTGATACCTGCTGAGACCTGATTTAGAACCGAGGATGTGATCTATTCTGGAGAATGTTCCATGTGCACTAGAGAAGAATGTGTATTCCGTTGCTTTGGGATGAAATGTTCTGAATATATCTGTGATGTTCATCTGGTCCAGTGTGTCATTTAAGGCCTTTATTTCCTTGTTTATCTTTTGCTTGGATGATCTGTCCATTTCAGTGAGGGGAGTGTTAAAGTCCCCTACTATTATTGTATTATTGTCGATGTGTCTCTTTGATTTCGTTATTAATTAGTTTATATAGTTGGGTGATCCCACGTTGCGGGCATAGATATTTAAAATTGTTAGATCTTCTTGTTGGACAGACCCTTTGAGTATGATATAGTGTCCTATGAAAAACCCACCGCAAATATCATTCTCAATGGAGAAAAACTGAAAGCTTTTCCCTTAAGGTCAGGAACACAGCAGGAATGTCCATTATCACCACTGCTATTCAACATAGTACTAGAAGTCCTAGCCTCAGCAATCAGACAACAAAAGGAAATTAAAGGCATCCAAATCAGCAAAGAAGAAGTCAAACTATCACTCTTTGCAGATGATATGATACTATATGTGGAAAACACAAAAGACTCCACTCCAAAACTGCTAAAACTTGTACAGGAATTTAATAAAGTGTCAGGATATAAAACCAATGCACAGAAATCAGTTGCATTTCTCTATACCAACAACAAGACAGAAGGAAGAGAAATTAAGGAGTCCCATTTACAATTGCACCCAAGACCATAAGATACCTAGGAATAAACCTAACCAAAGAGGCAAAGAATCTATACTCAGAAAACTATAAAGTACTCATGAAAGACATTGAGGAAGACACAGAGAAATGGAAAAATGTTCCATGCTCCCGGATTGGAAGAACAAATATTGTGAAAATGTCTATGCAACCTAAAGCAATCTACACATTTAATGCAATTCCTATCAAAGTACCATCCATCTTTTTCAAAGAAAGGGAACAAATAATCCTAAAATTTATATGGAACCAGAAAAGACCTTGAATAGCCAAAGGAATATTGAAAAAGATAGCCAAAGTTGGTGGCATCACAATTCCGGACTTCAAGCTCTATTACAAAGCTGTCATCATCAAGACAGCATGGTACTGGCACAAAAACAGACACATAGATCAATGGAACAGAATAGAAAGCCCAGAAATAGACCCTCAACTCTATGGTCAACTAATCTTTGACAAAGCAGGAAAGAATGTCCAATGGAAAAAAGATAGCCTCTTCAATAAATGGTGTTGGGAAAATTGGACGCCACATTCAGAAAAATGAAATTGGGCCATTTCCTTACACCACACACAGAAATAGACTCAAAATGGATGAAGGACCACAATGTGAGAAAGGAATCCATCAAAATCCTTGAACACAGGCAGCAACCTCTTCGACCTCCGCCACAGCAACATCTTTCTAGGAACATCGCCGAAGGCAAGGGAAGCAAGGGCAAAATGAACTATTGGGATTTTATCAAGATCAAAAGCTTTTGCACAGCAAAGGAAACAGTTAACAAAACCAAAAAACAACTGACAGAATGGGAGAAGATATTTGCAAATGACATATCAGATAAAGGACTAGTGTCCAAAATCTATAAAGAACTTAGCAAACTCAACACCCAAAGAACAAATAATCCAATCAAGAAATGGGCAGAAGACATGAACAGACATTTCTGCAAAGAAGACATCCAGATGGCCAACAGACACATGAAAAAGTGCTCCATATCACTCGGCATCAGGGAAATACAAATCAAAACCACTATGAGATATCACCTCACACCAGTCAGAATGGCTAAAATGAACAAGTCAGGAAATGACAGATGCTGGCGAGGATGCGGAGAAAGGGGAACCCTCCTACACTGTTGGTGGGAATGCAAGCTGGTGCAACCACTCTGGGAAACAACATGGAGGTTCCTCAAAATGTTGAAAATAGAACTGCCCTATGACCCAGCAATTGCACTACTGGGTATTTACCCTAAAGATACAAATGTAGTGATCCGAAGGGGCACGTGCACCCGAATGTTTATAGCAGCAATGTCTACAATAGCCAAACTATGGAAAGAACCTAGATGTCCATCAACAGATGAATGGATCAAGAAGATGTGGTATATATACACAATGGAATACTATGCAGCCATCAAAAGAAATGAAATCTTGCCGTTTGCAACAACGTGGATGGAACTAGAGCGTATCATGTTTAGCGAAATAAGTCAAGCGGAGAAAGACAACTATCATATGATCTCCCTGATATGAGGAAGTGGTGATGCAACATGGGAGGTTAAGGGGGTAGGAGAAGAATAAATGAAACAAGATGGGATTGGAAGGGAGACAAACCATAAGTGACTCTTAATCTCACAAAACAATTTGAGGGTTGCTGGGGGAAGGGGGGTTGGGAGAAGGGGGGTGCGGTTATGGACATTGGGGAGGGTATGTGCTATGGCGAGTGCTGTGAAGTGTGTAAACCTGGAGATTCATAGACCTGTTCCCCGGGGGATAAAAATATATTATATGTATAAAAAAAAAATCTTGACACTTTAAATTTGTCACTAATGTAAATAAGGTAAAGTTGAATAGAATAAAAGTGACAAACTCTATGAAGAAATCAGTTGCTTACTGATAGCTTAAATATGGTTCATATGAAAAAGACTCAGAGTTCATAGGATGTAACATGGTGACTATAAAAAACACAATACAAATATGGGTTCAGGACAGCCAATGTTAGTGTCCAAGTCCAAGGATCTGATAGAGCTATATCATACACTATGTATCACATGAAGTTTATATCCAGTATGATCATTACTTTTTTTTTTTCATAGGGTGACAATTTATTTTATTTTATTTTTTTTTAATTTTTTATTTTTTATAAACATATATTTTTATCCCCAGGGGTACAGGTCTGTGAATCACCAGGTTTACACACTTCACAGCACTCACCAAAGCACATACCCTCCCCAATGTCCATTATCCCACCCCCTTCTCCCAAACCCCCTCCCCCCAGCAACCCTCAGTTTGTTTTGTGAGATTAAGAGTCACTTATGGTTTGTCTCCCTCCCAATTCCATCTTGTTTCATTGATTCTTCTCCTACCCACTTAAGCCCCCATATTGCATCACCACTTCCTCATATCAGGGAGATCATATGATAGTTGTCTTTCTCTGCTTGACTTATTTCGCTAAGCATGATACGCTCTAGTTCCATCCATGTTGTCGCAAATGGCAAGATTTCATTTCTTTTGATGGCTGCATAGTATTCCATTGTGTATATATACCACATCTTCTTGATCCATTCATCTGTTGATGGACATCTAGGTTCTTTCCATAGTTTGGCTATTGTGGACATTGCTGCTATAAACATTCGGGTCACGTGCCCCTTTGGATCACTACGTTTGTATCTTTAGGGTAAATACCCAGTAGTGCAATTGCTGGGTCATAGGGCAGTTCTATTTTCAACATTTTGAGGAACCTCCATGCTGTTTTCCAAAGTGGCTGCACCAGCTTGCATTCCCACCAACAGTGTAGGAGGGTTCCCCTTTCTCCGCATCCTCGCCAGCATCTGTCATTTCCTGACTTGTTAATTTTAGCCATTCTGACTGGCTTGAGGTGATATCTCATAGTGGTTTTGATTTGTATTTCCCTGATGCCGAGTGATATGGAGCACTTTTTCATGTGTCTGTTGGCCATCTGGATGTCTTCTTTGCAGAAATGTCTGTTCATGTCTTCTGCCCATTTCTTGATTGGATTATTTGTTCTTTGGGTGTTGAGTTTGCTAAGTTCTTTATAGATTCTGGACGCTAGTCCTTTATCTGATATGTCATTTACAAATATCTTCTCCCATTCTGTCAGTTGTCTTTTGATTTTGTTAACTGTTTCCTTTGCTGTGCAAAAGCTTTTGATCTTGATAAAATCCCAATAGTTCATCTTTGCCCTTGCTTCCCTTGCCTTTGGCGTTGTTCCTAGGAAGATGTTGCTGCGGCTGAGGTCGAAGAGGTTGCTGCCTGTGTTCTCCTCAAGGATTTTGATGGATTCCTTTCGCACATTGAGGTCCTTCATCCATTTTGAGTCTATTTCCGTGTGTGGTGTAAGGAAATGGTCCAATTTCATTTTTCTGCATGTGGCTGTCCAATTTTCCCAGCACCATTTATTGAAGAGGCTGTCTTTTTTCCATTGGACAGTCTTTCCTGCTTTGTCGAAGATTAGTTGACTGTAGAGTTGAGGGTCTATTTCTGGGCTCTCTATTCTGTTCCATTGATCTATGTGTCTGTTTTTGTGCCAATACCATGCTGTCTTGATGATGACAGCTTTGTAATAGAGCTTGAAATCCGGAATTGTGATTCCACCAACTTTGGTTTTCTTTTTCAATATCCCTTTGGCTATTCGAGGTCTTTTCTGGTTCCATATAAATTTTAGAATTATTTGTTCCATTTCTTTGAAAAAGATGGATGGTACTTTGATAGGAATTGCATTAAATGTGTAGATTGCTTTAGGTAGCATAGACATTTTCACAATATTTATTCTTCCAATCCAGGAGCATGGAACATTTTTCCATTTCTCTGTGTCTTCCTCAATTTCTTTCATGAGTACTTTATAGTTTTCTGAGTATAGATTCTGTGCCTCTTTGGTTAGGTTTATTCCTAGTTATCTTATGGTTTTGGGTGCACTTGTAAATGGGATTGACTCCTTAATGTCTCTTTCTTCTGTCTTGTTGTTGTTGTAGAGAAATGCAACTGATTTCTGTGCATTGATTTTATATCCTGACACTTTACTGAATTCCTGTATAAGTTCTAGCAGTTTTGGAGTGGAGTCTTTTGGGTTTTCCACATATAGTATCATATCGTCTGCGAAGAGTGATAATTTGACTTCTTCTTTGCTGATTTGGATGCCTTTAATTTCCTTTTGTTGTCTGATTGCTGAGGCTAGGACCTCTAGTACTATGTTGAATAGCAGTGGTGATAATGGACATCCCTGCCGTGTTCCTGACCTTAGCAGAAAAGCTTTCAGTTTTTCTCCATTGAGAATGATATTTGCGGTGGGTTTTTCATAGATGGCTTTGGTGATATTGAGGTATGTGCCCTCTATCCCTACACTTTGAAGAGTTTTGATCAGGAAGGGATGCTGTACTTTGTCAAATGCTTTTTCAGCATCTATTGAGAGTATCATATGGTTCTTGTTCTTTCTTTTATTGATGTGTTGTATCACATTGACTGATTTGCGGATGTTGAACCAACCTTGCAGCCCTGGAATATATCCCACTTGGTCGTGTTGAATAATCCTTTTAATGTACTGTTGAATCCTATTGGCTAGTATTTTGTTGAGTATTTTCGCATCTGTGTTCATCAAGGATATTGGTCTATAGCTCTCTTTTTTGATGGGATCCTTGTCTGGTTTTAGGATCAAGGTGATGCTGGCCTCATAAAATGAGTTTGGAAGTTTTCCTTCCATTTCTATTTTTTGGAACAGTTTCAGGAGAATGGGAATTAGTTCTTCTTTAAATGTTTGGTAGAATTCCCCCGGGAAGCCGTCTGGCCCTGGGCTTTTGTTTGTTTGGAGATTTTTAATGACTGTTTCAATCTCCTTACTGGTTATGGGTCTGTTCAGGCTTTCTATTTCTTCCTGGTTCAGTTGTGGTAGTTTATATGTTTCTAGGAATTCATCCATTTCTTCCAGATTGTCAAATTTGTTGGCGTAGAGTTGCTCATAGTATGTTCTTATAATAGTTTGTATTTCTTTGGTGTTAGTTGTGATCTCTCCTCTTTCATTCATGATTTTATTTATTTGGGTCCTTTCTCTTTTCTTTTTGATAAGTCGGGTCAGAGGTTTATCAATTTTATTAATTCTTTCAAAGAACCAGCTCCTAGTTTTGTTGATTTGTTCTATTGTTTTTTGTTTTCTATTTCATTGATTTCTGCTCTGATCTTTATGTGATCATTACTTTTTGAAAGAATGTCTCATTAATTGGAATGTGTCCATAAAATGATGACCACAGTGATAATGGGGTAGAAGCCATCCACTGAAATAAACCCCTCTAAAATGTCAAGGGTCATATACATAAAATGGTTGAAGTTACTCTGTGTAGAGACATGGCATAGAGCTAAGACCCATAGAGATTAATGTAGAAGTGGATTTTACCTCTGTATGAGGAAGAGCTTTCTATTAAATAATATTGTTCAAAAGTGGAATATGAATTCTTTTGAATCACAGGAACTATTCAGAGTAATCACTAGCTGGAGGTGTTGTCAATGAAATTTCTTCATTAAGTGGACAGTTAGACTCACTGACTTGAAAGATACTTTCTCATTTAAAATTAAAAACAAAATTTGCATTTTTTTGGTCTTGAGTTTTCTCATATGTAAGGTAGTATATGTCTCACAGCATTTTATTTGCATATCATTATTCTTTCTATTCTATATCATTATTCTTTCTTTCTATTATATTTCTTAATAATATATATTTCTATATATTACATTATTCTATATCATTATTCTTTCTTTCTATTATATTTCTATAAGTGACTAGGTTATTTTTCTTGAATCACATTGATAAGCTTTCTTTGAGAAAAAAAGCATAAATCTGTGTGAGTGCACAGGATAAATCTGATTTCCACCCTGAAGCTAATGTTAAAGACAAAATGGTTAACTTCTTCTACTTATTCCCATCCTCAGATAAATAGCTTGGCCTGAATGGTCTATATTGTCCCATCAGCTAGTTCTCTGTTTTGTAAATGTGACCAATGACATTAGGGGTTGTGCAGGAGGTAGATGAGACTCTCCAATTTTATTGCTAACTTTTGCTGTTTGAAGATCTTGAAAGAGCCTCAATTTCTTTGATAAGTTTTTCTTCCTCTTTTCAACAAATTGTGGACAAATTAAACTGGCTTTATCAATTCTGTGGCTGGAAAAAACTGTAATTTTTTCCCTCCAAATTTTTGGCTTGACATGGACTCTATTAGTTCGAAAATAAAAAAACAAGAGACAGACACAACAAAGCCCTAAACTGACAAAGTTATGAGTTATCATATGAAATAGAGTTTGAAAAGGGTCATCTCTGATTTTTAAAAATCTATCACTTCTCTCAAACCAAATATAATATATTCCATCTGAGAGACTCTAAGTTTAGGCATCTGAAATATACTGATGGCAAAAAGGTGGACAAAGTAAACTGTTTATAAATTTTGTGGGTGAGGTTGGAGAAGCATAAAATTTTTTTTATTGACACTCTGGAGTCTTCCTTGTCCTAGTTTTATAGCCCAAGGAACAAAGTGCCCTGAACTTTGCACGTATCTCCTTCATTTGGTCTGATAATGCATCCTCATTAATATAATTAATTAGACCCTAAAGTTAATTAAAGCACCTGATGAATACTTCCTGTCACCTGAGCTCCTTATGGTCTATTATAATTAATGGCTATTTTGTTTGTTCATAATAATTCTGTTGGAGTGTCCTCCCTGGTAGAACTCAGGGTAATTTCTCTAGGTTGTATTTAAACCTTTAATAAGACATCTTTTTTCCTGGATAAATCTCACATGGAAGAATGGAAGAATAGCCAAAGAAAGCAGATTAAAGAAGTACTGTTATGGCTGGACCCCAACTTTCTGGCTTTTCTCTTTCCTATGATTCTACTTAGGAACACACTGGTCTTGTCCATATTTAATTAAGAAAATTCTTTACTCCTCTAAACTTCTGACCCATTCAGCACATTCCATCTGAATTTTTCCTTAACAAATTTCTAGTTTCTTTTTTCAGGTAACAAATGGGCTTTGAGAACTTATTCCATTTCTGATTGTTTTTGAAGAGAAATAGGTAAAGGAACGGATTTGTAATCTTTGCCTTTGAGTTTGGACAGGACTTGTCAGTATTAAGTCCCACAAACTGACGATATATTTCAGTTACTTGAAAATTAATAGTATTGTGAAATTCAAAACTAGCAAGAAGGAGACTCTACTGAGGAGTTAGAACAGTAGTAGCAGTAGTAGAGCAATATGCTTTCCCTTCCTTTTAGACCCCTTTTGAAAAATGTACATTCATGATTTGAACCACTTTTAGATGCATTAAGATCATACCCATAAAGTCCTATTTGCCTAAGATATGGGTTTATGGTCACGTAGAAATAGTCTCAAAAGTGGTTCTGTTCTCTAAATACTGTCAGAAAGAAAGGTTTAAAACCAACTATCAATACTTACAGGAAGTGCCTTTCAAAATTTAATTGTCCTGTTGTCAACAATTATGTGTATTGGATAACTCACTTAGATACCCAGGAGTACATTTTTTCAACTAATTTTGCCCTAAGGCTTTTTCAAAACACTGCTTCAAATTTATTGTTTCTTGGGTGCATCGTTGAGAAATTTCTCATAGCAAAGTAGAGAAACTTACATTTTTCTAGGCCAAAATGACATTAGTAATGTCCTCCAGTGTGGGAATTTGGGGACCTAGCCTTGAAGCAGACATAGAACTCTGTTTTAGAGAAATGTTGACCTTAACTTGGGAATGTTCCTCCTTGTCTGACATAAGTCTGATTATGTTCTTCATTTTTATATGATTCAAATCTTTTAAAAATACAGAGCTCTTCTTAAAGCTTACAGCAAGAGTATGTACTCTGGGCTCTTGTTAGCAAATATAGCCTTGAACATAACCCACTTCCCTCTCCAGCTCCATTTTAGGCAGAAAGAGGGATTCTCAAGGATATACAGTTCATCCATCCTTCTTAGATTTGTATTTCACAAAGGGTGAAGCAGAATCACGGAGGAGTGTCTTAAAACTGGCAAGGCCCTGGTCCTGAAATCCCAGTCTCTGGAATAGGACAAGAAGCCTGCTATAAACCAGTTGCATTACACTCTGCATTGAGACCCCACAAGCTCCACAGCTAAATCTACCTGGGACTAAGCCATATCACAGAACCATTTTTAC
This sequence comes from Mustela erminea, assembly GCF_009829155.1. NCBI lineage: Eukaryota > Metazoa > Chordata > Mammalia > Carnivora > Mustelidae > Mustela > Mustela erminea. Next base: position 9,208,506 of record NC_045629.1, on the reverse strand, counting down.
CAATTTGTGTTCTGGCGTGAAACCCTCAGAAACCTTGAAATAAGCAGTCATGTGGAGAAAGCATCCGGTTTTCGGAGGAGCCATGGCTCTGCCCTCCACCATCAGCGCAATGGGCCCCTGCCTGGAGTGGGAGTACTGGGAGATCTTAACTGCCCTCTTTGGCTGGGATTCCTTTCCTTTTTTATTCTCCATTGGTCTCAGAAATCCCCAGTATTTCTTTTATTTTAATCATGAAATAAAAATGCAAAATTAGGGGCACCTGGGTAGCTCAGTCGATTAGGTGTCTGCCTTTGGCTCAGGTCATGATCCCAGGGTCCTAAGATTGAGCCCTGAATTGGGATCCCCACTCAGTAGGGAGTCTGCTTCTCCTTCTCTGTCTTCCTGCAGCTCTCCCGGCTTGTGCTCTCTCTCTCTCTCTGTCAAATAAATAAATAAAATCTTTTAAAAAATGCCATCTTACCATAGTTATTGTAAGAATATTCTTCAGGATGCTGTCCACTGTGTCACTCAGTGCCTCGTATCTCATTCAGTGTCACCTGGAATAATTTCCTTTAGGTCTTGTTGCTACCATAAACTATAATCTCTTAGGTAAATAATATTTGTTTTATCTTATGGACAATATGAATTTTGCAATCACTGATGTTTTTGGCTTTTGCTTTGGTAACTGGGCAATTCAGCATTAAACACGTGGGCTGTTTTAATCATGAACTAACTGTATGTAAGGATTGAGACAGGGCGTTAAGCTACTATTGACCTTCTGATGGGTGAGAAGATGGATTGTCTGCTTCTAGACCACAGTTGACCATAGGTAACTGATAAGGGGGAACTTGTGTAATGTGTAAAACATTAAACTTTTAAAGAAATGATTAATTAATTAATTAATTAATAAGTGCATGCAAGTACATGCATGAAGGGAGGAGGGGCAGAGGGAAAAGGAGAGGTAAAGATTATCTAGTAGACTCCCTGCTGATCGAGGAGCTCAGTGCTGGGCTTGATCCTAGAACCCGAGATCATGACTTGAGCCAAGATCAAGAATCAGATGCTTAACTGACTGAGCCACCCAGGTGCCTCTTCAATTTTTGTTGTTATTGTATCCTGCACATAAAAGGCATTTAATATGAATCTGCTAAATGAATAAGAGGTGAATTCTAGAAGGCATCTAAGGAAAATCTGGACATATGCTATTTTAACAGAGGATATAAGAATAAAACCAATAGAATAGTAGTAATAGCCAATAGCATTTGCAAGTTATGTGCTATAGACATGATCTTACTTAATCATCACAAGAAATAAACAAAATGGGTATAACTAATACATATAAGGACAGTGAGCCATAGATAGGGTGATGACCTCTCCACCCAGTGGCTACCCAGGTCACCAGAGGGTAAGCAGCAGAGCAAGGGATTTTGAGCATGTCTTCTGGCCAAGCTTTTGTTTATTGACTACAGGACTTTGGTTGCACCCAGTGGATGCAGACTTTGGTTGGCTTCTGCCCACTTTGTTCCAGGTTCATTTGTCCTAAGTAACTGAGATCTTAGAAGAGGTTGCCCTGTTCTCAGAGATCAAGACATGATTCAGATAAACTCTTGCTTCACCTCCTAGACAAAATCCAACATCTTCCTCCAAATCTTTGTAGCCTTCTGGAGGCTTTTATTCCCCAATTTTGCCTTAAAGTACCTATTTTGATGGAGCTTTCAAAATTCTCCCTGTCTCTCCCCTTTAGCTATTCTCTTGTCTCTGCTCTGTGCAGATGTAAGGTAGAATTTGGTTTCTTTGGCTGGTTTCCACAAGCCCCCTATGTGACACACTTGTGTGTAGCAGAAGATTTAGAGAGACAAACAAATTTTATAGACAGACTTCCAAAGCATTTAATATTTGTCATTGGACAATCTTCTCCTTTAATGTTCCTTGGCTACCTTACCATAAGAGATTGCTTATCGGCCAATTTCTCCAACATGTGCCAGGCTTGGGGCTCTGCACATTTCTCTTCTCCCCATCCAGTGGCTACCCAGCCTAGACAGTTGGAGTTGGAGGTATGCATGTGTGGAAGGTGCTCCATGGTGTGTGAGTGTGGAGAGTTCTAAGGTGGTCCACTTCAAGATCATCAACTCTCAGACCAGTTGATCTGCCTGAAAACGCCCCCATGGTCCAGATGTTTCTCTGCTTCTTTTTTCCCACCTTCCCTTTCATAATGACCCCCTCCTTTCCTGCTTTACAGAGGAATAACATACCTCTCCCCAGTCCCAGATTTTATTATAGTACATTGCTTTGGAGTGTTAAAACCTTTACAGAAAGGAATTGTTTGAAATATTGATGTGGGGCACCTGGGTGGCTCAGTGGGTTAACGCTTCTGCCTTCTGCTCAGGTCATGATTCCAGGGTCCTGGGATCGAGCCCCACATCAGGATCTCTGCTCAGCAGGGAGCCTGTTTCCTCCTCTCTCTCTGCCTGCCTCTCTGCCTACTTGTGATCTCTGTCTGTCAAATAAATAAATAAAATCTTTAAAAAAAAATGAAATATTGAGGTGTGTCTAAGAAAGTGATAGATTTTAGTGAGTGGGTAGCTATTCCTTTTTAGGTAGGATGGTTCCCAGTCTCGGCTTACAATAAAATTGGAGAACTTGATTGGGTTGTTAGTTGATAAATTATTAAAAAATACATTTTGAGGATATATTACTATGTTAATTTGGAGAAGTATAACTCAGGGAGAATCCTGCACTTGAGTGATGTTGCCATACTAAAATGCCTTCATTTCCATTTACGTACATAGGTGAGTAAGGCGTTTGCACCATTTTCATCTATAATAAAGACAAGTCAGTGTAGAATTAATGCTGTGTCCTGGGTCATTTTGGCAATGAGTGTAGTCATCTAAGGATAAAGGAATTTAGAAAAGGAATGGTGCCAAATCTGTTAGGATAAACATTTCCAATTTTCTTTTCGTTTTCATGTAATATGTAGGCATACCCTGTTTTATTCTATTTTGCTTTATTACTCTTTGCAGATATTGTACCCTTTTTTTTTTTTCAAATTTAAGTTTTGTGGTAAGCTTGAATTAAGCAAGTCTACAGTCACCATTTCTCCAAATTTGCTCACTTTATATCTCTATGCAACATTCTGGTCATTTCTGCAATTTTTAAAGCTTTTCCTTATTATTAGATTTTTGATGGTGATTTGTGTTTATGACTATGACTCACTGAAAGCTCAGATGATGGTTCGCTTTTTTATTTAGCAATAAAGTATTTTTAAATTGAGGTACGCGCATTTCTTTTAAAGACATAATGCTATTGCACACTTGATAGACTACAGTTTGCTGTAAACACAACTTTTATATGTATGGGGGCACCACAAAATTCACTAGATTCACTTTATTGTGATATGTGTTCTATTACGGTCTTTTAGCCAAACCTGTGATGTTTCCAAGGTAGGTCTGTATTTGATCATTTTCCTCAATGATGTACTACTACTAATAACGTAATGATAAATCAACACACAAATTCTTAAAATTCATAGGAAATAAGCAACCAAATTCAAAAATTAACTTTCATTTATTTATGGTAATCCATAATAAGGCTTTCAAGCATGAAATTTGAATAAAATGCTACTGCGGAAGAGGAATGGAAATCTAAGATGAAAGATAAAACATAAGCAATAACAAAGGATAAGATAAACAGAAGTGTAAAAAGAAACAAGTAAATTTTGTTATTTTCTTCCCATTACTCAGTAGATTATCTTGCACAGGCTCTAGTGCAAATGGGCCCAAATCACTTTGGAGGGTCCTGTTATCATTCAGTGGGCAGGGCACTTCTCCTGTATACATGAGGACAGGAAGCAGGATGAGGATGATTTATGATTATCCCTCTACACTAGTCATTGCTATGGGTTGGGTGTTCCGAGTACACTGACCTTAGAGTTATTACTTACTTTTTTTTTCCCAATATAGTTACTCTTCACTGAAAAACAAAAATGCTTTCCGAATACTAACCAATAAGACCAATCTTATCTCTTCTTCCCAGATGGTGCAATAAAGACCTAAAAATATCAAGGAAGTTTTCTGAAATATTACAAGTAAGTGGAAGAAAGAGGAATTAGGGACCTCGTGTCCTCATTCTAGGATTAGTAGACTGCAATTTGTGGCTGCAGGTGTGAGGTGAAGGACGTAGCTTGAAGATTATAGCATGATGGTGGCTTATTGTGACTTGTTAAACTAGACTGCTGAATAGCAAGCTCTTTCTTTTGACATTTTCTCGAATTGCCTTTTGAAACAGTCCTGGTGAAGTTTGTCCCTACCAGGTATCCTGTACCCTTCACCCAGTATCCCCAGGCCTGTGAAATATGTCAACAATAGAAGGGAATTTTCATGGATTATGTTGGCTCCTTCCTTCACTTCCTGGAACTCATGTGAGGTGAGCATATCAGAACCTCAGAAGAAGCCACAGGCGAGCTGCAGGAGCAGGAGAGGTGAGGAGAGTGATGGCAGCCCCCTCATCAGGGATGGGCACTGTTGTGGGGACATGTTTTGCTGACACAGATAATGCCCTGGACCTTATATAGGTCCTTTGTGATACCCCCAGGGCAGGAGCACCTGTAAATTTGGGGGTCAGCAGCTGTCATATCCAAGAGGAAGAGTTAACATCACATCCACTGCAGTCCCTTTGAGAAAGGAGGGAGTCCTTGAATTTGAGAGGGCTGGAGTGGAGAATGAAGGGCTGGGGAACAGAGGCCATCTCTGGGTTTCCCCTTGAAATGTTAATTCATATACCATAAAATTCACTCTTTCAAATTTTACAGTTCAGTGGTTTTTAGCATATTCTGAGTTGTGGGACCATCACCAGTCTAATTCCAGAATAGTTTCATCACCTCCAAAAGAAACCTCATGTCCATTAGCAGTCATTACCCATTCTTCCCTATAGCCCCTGGCAACCATTTTGGTCTCTGAGTATTTGTCTCCTTTGTCTATTATGGACACTTCAAATAAATGACTTGTATTTGAATTTGAGTTTTTGTGACTGGCATTTTTCACTCAGCCTAACATTCCCATTTTTCACTCAGCCTAAAGCTTCCATGTTGTGGTATGAATGGATACTTTATTCTTTTTAATGGCTGACTAATATTCCACTGTATGTCTATACTACAATTTGTTCATCTGTTCATGGGTTGATGGACATTTGGGTTGTTTCCATGTTTTGGCTACCACAAATAATGCTGCTATGAACACTGGCAGAAAAGTTGATATATTTTTTTAAAGTACATGTAATTGAGAGCTCATTTTAGTTGAACAATGCTGGCAGGCTACTCAAGATTCATTGATGTCAGACCTTACATGTATCTGGCTAGTCCAAAAGCCATGGTCGATTGGGAGTAAGATATAACAGAATTTCTGTTTGTCTGATTAAGCATCAAGGATGTGTAAATGTTTATTTGCCTGTCTCATCTACATATTTTCAAATCATACTTACAAATTTCATTGAAAATTGTTGCTGCTTGATTATATTTTTATTGTCATGGCCATGTCACATTTGTATGTCAGAAATGTCTCCTAATATAAAAGTTTTCTTTCGTTTGATTTTAGCCTACTCACTAGCCCAGTGGTTCCCAAACTGAGTACTGAATTGCCTTTGGAAACTGCAAGAAAATTACAGGGGTGGTGCAAGAATATTTGAAATTTTGATTCAAGTTACTCCAAACTAGATACTAATAGTGAAGGACAGGCTACAGTTTCAACATTAGGGAACATTAGATAATGGCAACATTAGATAGGGACATAGTCACTAAAGAAATATCTTTGTGAAGCTAGGATTTTGGCAGGAAGTCTGATAAAACACCAAGTTCTGCATGAAAATCAATGTGGAACAAGAAGCAGGTTGGCTGTGTCCAATCTGATTCAAAGATCTGAGAGGCTATAGAGTAACCATCTGATACACACGTTCCCCAAATAAGTAATTGCTATTTAAGAATGAAACAAAAATGTTTTTTCCTTTTTTTTTTTAAAGATTTTATTTATTTATTTATTTATTTTAAAGATTATTTATTTATTTATTTGAAAGATCACAAGTAGGCAGAGAGGCAGGCAGAGAGAGAGAGAGGAGGAAGCAGGCTCCCCGCTCAGCAGAGAGCCTGATGTGGGGCTCGATCCCAGAACCCCGGGATCATGCCCTGAGCCGAAAGCAGAGGCTTTAACCCACTGAGCCACCCAGACGCCCCGAAGATTTTATTTATTTTTGAGAAAGAGTGAGTGAGAGAGAGAGAGAGGAGGAGCGGTGGGGGGGGGGGCAGAGGGAGAAGCAGACTCCCCGCTGAGCAGAGCACTCTACACTGAGCTTTATCCTGCGACCCTGGGATCATGACCTGAGCTGAATGCAGATGCTTAACCAAGTGAACCACCCAGGCTCCACTATGCTTTTTTTTTCTTTGTTGTAACTTAAATGTTATTTGAACCCGAGTACTTAATAAATAAAACTCTTAGATATTTCTTTTGGTCTCAAGGTGCCATGAAAAAATGACTGAAATCTGTAGGTTGCAAGAAACCCAGATGTTTGGGACCCTTTGTTCCAGTCTCTTTCCCTTAGTTTCTCAGGTTTGCTTTGCTGAACTCTTAGTATTTCTAAAGCATATCTTGTTCCTTCATGGCGCCATGTCCTTGCGTGTGTCTCTTTGACTTAGAATTCATCCTTTATATCTATTCTTCTCTCTGCAAAACTTTTTTTAACCCTTCGAGACTCTTCTCAAATATCCTCTCCTTGGGGAAGCCTTCCTGTACCTTTCCAGTAGTGGTCATGTACCAAATTTTCAACGTTCCCAGAACGTCCAGTTTATTCTTTCACTTTATGTCCTGCTCCCACCGTTGTGCTGAAATTTTTCTGCATTACTGGTCTTCTTTTCTTATTCTGAGTCCCACAACCACAGAAACCACATCTTCGCAGTCTTATATCCCCAGCACAGCCCTGAGTGCACTGTGATTGGCTGGTTCACTGCATGAGTAGACTGAATGATACCACAAGATATCTATCAAGCTACTTACCCTCTCTTCTTCAGAATTCATATTTTTTCACTGGAAGCAATTTACTATGGTAATATTGGAGAGTACTGTAAATAATCATGATTGCAGTGCCAATAAAGCCTTATAATCAGTCAGAGAGACTGTGTGAATACAAATTGTGACCGTTTCAAAGGCAATTTCCTGACCACCACCTCCAAGCCCATGGCGGACACAAACGTTGTGCCAATCTACGAGCTCCAATTTAAATGATAGAGTTCACTGCAAGTTCAGCCTGAATTGGGCTTAAATGAAATGAAATTGATAGCAGATGAAAGCTCAACAGGTTCCAGAATAATTATATACTTGTTATGATGTTCTCACTAATTGGAGCACTAGCTCAGTGAACCTCAGCTTCTGGGACTGCTACTGGGGTAACTGGCAGACACATCTGTTTGGTACGAATCTGCATATTTGCTCATTTGCCAAAAATGTAAAGTAGAGCCCTGAATTAGTTTCAGTTCACTTCATCACTTCCAAGCTGAAGAATCAGCTGAATATATTATAGTCCCTCCTGCTCCCCCCGGCATGCCAAATTACATCCACAAGTGAACATTCACAAAAGGCAACTTTAAAACAAGCTGTCTGGAATGGCGATGCACAGAGGCACATACACCCTTTGGATGAACATATATTAGTCTCATTTATCTAACCAGGGGCCCCGTGCTCATACCAAAGAGGAGGCTGATAAAAAGACGCTCTGTAGAAGCTCTTATTTTCACGACAAGGGTGAAATTGTATTTTCTGAAAGGAAGGTCCCTTTAACTCCTATTTCGTTCCCTTTGGCAATGTGTGCATCCCCAGATAAGTATTTGCCTTGTGGTTTCAAAAGTTGTGCTTCTAACAGAATTAAAGTTTAACCTTCATTAATCCCAGTGGTGTTTTCTCTAAAATAACTTGTTGCCGTTACTTTAACGCCGTGTTCATTTTATTTTATCATGGTTCTCAAATTATAGTAATCCTCCCAGCCCTTAGAGTCAGTATAAAGCAATTTCATATTTATATTGTACTTGGCAGACTCAAGTTATCTTCAAATGTTCTAAAAAAATAAAAGTATCAAGCCACAGAGAAGGAACCACATTGTGGAGATGAAATGCATGAAAAAGAAATGGGCTCTCTTCCTTTTTAAATCATTGGTTGAAACAATGTCTCACATTGCTCCTCTTAGTTAATATTTATGGAAGCTTTATTTGAGAGCATAAGGAACAGTGAGTGACTGAGTTACCTTTGAGATAGAAATTCACTTACAGGCTCCATCCTGAGCCTGCAATGCCAGGTCCAACACATCGCTTGCCATAGAGGGTGAAGCTTCTCTTTCCCAGGCTCCTCCCTGTGTCCTTGAACAGGCGCCATGTATGGAGAATCAGCTGGAGCCCTCTTTGTGCGAGACACTTTCTGCATGGTTAGCAGTGAAGAAGACAGACAATCTAATAGGAGACCCGAGCGAAAGTAACTTAATCGATAATTATAAAGATCATTATTCAGTGATGATAGGATTGCAACAGTGTGATGGGAAAAGAACAATTTCTGACTATAGGGGTAGCGCTAGTAGCCAGGGAAGGATTTCCTGAGCAGATATGAGATGAAGCCAAGGATTAGAAAGAGTAAACCTTGAAGGGACCTGGGGGAAGAGCCCACAGGCAGAAGGAATGATAGGAGCAGGGACCCTAAGGACTGAAAAATGCAAATGTCCCTCCCCTCCATCCTGCCTTTTGCCAGTGCCCTATCCTGTGTTTCCCTTTCATCTTCCGTAAGGTAAACTGACCAGAGATTCCATCTGGTAGACTCCCTGGCTGGGACAGAAGTGTCTGACTTTTCAAAGAGCTAGCCATACCTAGTACTAGAAGGCACGGGTCTTAAAAAATTACATATTTGGATCCACAAAAACTGAAACTATGAAGATTTTCTAGAAGACAGTTTCATGGGAACAGGGTTTGTGTTTTAATAGTAAACTGTACAATTCACAGACTTCTAAGACACACCCTGTTCTAACATTCTGTGAGGTCTACTCAAATAACTGCAAGTTCTGTACAAAGATGAAGAGTTGTTATTTTGCCTGTTTCATCTCTGAAATGTTGCTACCCTCTTGAATTCTTTCAAGGTGTGGGGGGTCTGTATTAAAAGCAGAGGTAGGACTAATGGCTGTGATCTTAGCTTGTGGCCTGCCAGGGACCCTGTGGTCATGGGGACTCACAGCCATCTCACATGGCTGCACTGGCAGCCATCACATCCTTATTCCTCCCTCCTCCAAGAGGATATTTCCATTAAGAAACGGTAAAATGAGTACCCGTGGGACAGTGCAGATGGACACCTGTTGCCACCTGCCTGGAGTAAGAAATGGAAGGACGCAACGATAGGGTCACTTTGCCTGGGGGCGTGGCCCTGGGTAAGGCTAGTGCGGCTCTTTCAGTTGCCTGAAGAATTCCCTTTGTGGTTCAAGACCCAGTCCCGGAGACTTTCTATAAAATTGTACTTGCTCGCACCTTATTCCCAGCCCCAAGGATGCTGTTAATCTCTATGCATACACACATCTTGGTCCTCGCCCATTTTAGTGAACTGAGGTGAATCCAACTGTAAACCTAGATCCCTATTTGGACTGTGAGCTCATCTGTATTTTACTCATATGGTTATCTTGGAGTGCCCGCTCCCAAGATGTTTGCTGGAAATGAATAAAATACATGCATGATATAGAGTAAATAGACCTCCTCCAAAGCTAATCGGAATGGCAGCAGAGCCCAGCACACCATCATAACTGGAGGAGGAGAGAAGGACCTTCCTCAACAGAATCCCTGTCCACCTGAAGTAAGGCCCATTACCACTTAGGACTGCTAATCTTTCATTCATCTCTACATTTTCTTTTTCTCCGCTTTAGAAAATAATAGGCAGATGGTGGAGAAACAGAGATGTTTTGATGAAAGCATAACACTATTTAATGGGTTAGCCCGCACACTCTTTTTGTTGCTGTAAAGTCTGTCCGAAATGTGTGTTTTGGCTTCTCTGTCTTAGTAGCTTTGTAAGAGCAATCTTCTGAGCAAAATGGCATCTTTCCTTGAAGGTTGAAACCATTGTAACGCTTTGCAGTCATCATAACATCAAGACCCCTGCCCTGGTTTCTTCTGGAAAATGCACAGGAAATATAACCAAGTCTTCACTAACCCCAGGGCATGACTGGTACAGTAATTTTTTGAATAAATCTTAAAATAATCTGGTTTCCTTATGACCATGCTTTCCCCCTCGAAGTCATAAGCTATAAAAAATTTGGATGGGTTTATGTTTCTGCTTAATCAAGTTTTACTGTCTGCCTTAAACTTCGTGCCAAGTGACATCCAGTAATCATTCTTTGTTTGGAGCATCCCAGCAGCTGAGAGGTCAAATTCATCACCAAGTGACAGTTTCACTCACATTCCAGAAGAGAAACAATTCATAAACCTCTCATCTTTATTTATTTTTCTTTTACCCCCCCATCAGGAAATCCTCTAGCCTGATGCTATTAGTAGATAGGGCATGACCTTCCACACTACTGTAATATTTCTTTAGTTGGTGTGCTTGGTGAGAGGACTCCGGAAAAATGGATATGGAGAGAGCAGGATATATAATTCCTCCCTTCCTAGAATATGTCACAGTGATAAGTGGCTGATGAATGCTGATGAGCTTTGACTATTTCCTCAATCAAGCCCTGCATTCTGGGGTGTCTATGTCTGTGTGAATGTGTGTGTGTGAGTGTGTGTTGCAGCTGCCATCTCTATTACTAAACCATCAGGATGATCACAAACAACCAAAGAAAAAATTGAAATGACACCAGATACATTATTTCATCCATCTATAGCATTAACAATGTGGTTTAGCAAAACATTCCTGGAACACATTTTGCCTTAATGTATCAGTGACAATAGCTGCAAAGAATTTCTGAAATCAAAGTCACAGATGTGGGTATGTTTTTATGAATTTGATTATAACAAAACAACTCTGACTAAAGGGTATTTAGTAGAAATAGGCTCCATTTGATCATCATTCTTTCTGCTATCATCCAAATCTGAAGACAAACGGACCTGGATCCAACACTTACTGACTGGTTACTTTGGTTATGTTAACCCTCCTAAAACCTTAGAAAACCTGCTTTAAGTTAGAACAATCAAGTTGGAGAGAAAATGTGTGACAGGAGGAGAAACTGGACTTGGAGTTTGACCACCAAGCCTCACTTAATGACAGAATAACATGGGACAAACTGCCAAACTTTTCTGAATCCTATTTCCTCATTTAATGGATATGGATAACAATATAGTGCTTACAGGATTGCTATGAGGAATTAGATGAAGATATTTCAAGTAAGATGGTTGGAACACAGTAGGTACTCCGAGGCTGTAAAGTATGTTCACACTTTCTTCATAAGCCTGAAAAAACTGTTCTTCATACAAGGCTCAGATTAAATGACTCAAATCCAATGGCTCAGCTCAATAACTAAGTATTAGTAGCAAAAACTGTTGTGAAAGTACTGTGTCAATGCTAGTTATTAGTGATGACAAAATTTAATAATGACGAGACTGACTTTCCCACTATCAAATCTCTAAAATTGTAAATCTCCCACCCTAAATCACTAAGACAAAGGAAGGAAGTCTTTTCAGGCATTGGACAATAGGCAGCACTGCCTGTGTCCAATGTCTGACAACTTGTTTCATGTATTTTGTTTGGTTTTCAGTTTTTCCATGTAGGATAATAAATCTAGTGCCCATTACCCAGTTATGGCTAGAAGTGGAGGCCTGACAGAGGTCTGTAATGAATTAAAGGTGCAATTACTAAGAAAATAAGAAGCATGGCTAAAAAGCTAGTGTAAGAAGTAAAATGGAATATTAAAAGATTATTTGACCCAAATGAAGGCAGGAAAAGAGGGAAAGAAAAAACAAAATCATATGAACTAACAAATAAACAAATAAAAAGCAATAGATTAAAACCCAGCTACATCAATAATAACATTAAATGTAAATAGAGCAAAATTTCCACTTAATGAGACTGGACAAAAGTCAAAACTATGGTGGATATGGAGCTGTTCTACTACAACTTCTTCAAGGAAGGACTTGCCCAGTCTGTCAGAAGTGAGCCTTCCTATTTGTCACTTATGCAGAAAACTGCTTCACTCAGAACATGCCCTTCCCAAAAAGGTCCATATCCAATTATTGATTAAGGCAGATGTATATTGACCTTTTCAGCCCAATGTGGGAGCTCTAAGAAGCCATATGTGCACCAGAGCTCCCTGCTGGGTGAGCTGAGGTTCTGCAAGACTGCAGTGTGGTTTGACTTTTGCTCTTCCAGATCCTGCTCACTCCCCTTCCTTTCCACCTTTGTTGATTCCAATAAATACTCTGCACAGAAAACTCCAGCTTAGCATCAGTTTTTGGAGAGTCCAACCTATGACAAACACGCAATTATAGGCTGTCCATAGGGATTTAAATGTAAAGACAGATTAATTAAAAGAATAAGAAAAAATATACTGTGCAAACACTTGAGAAAACTGATGTGGCTATCAGACAAGCAAGAACTCAAGAAGAGTGTTACCAAATTAAAAGAGAACTATTTTAGATGATTAAAGGGTAAATTCAAAATCACAAAAATCCTAAATATGTAGGTACTTAATAATAAAGTTTCAAAATATATGAAGAAAATTGACATAAATAAAAGAAGATAAAGATATGTCTGTAGCTGTAACTGGAGAGTTTATTTATTTTTTTAAAAGATTTTACTTATTTATTTGACAGAGAGAGACAGAGACAGCGAGAGAAGGAACAGAAGCAGGGGACGGAAGATGGAGAAGCAGGTTTCCCACTGCTGTGCAGACAGCTCCTTGTGCGGCTCAATTCCAGGACCCTGGGATCATGACCTGAGCTGAAGGCAGATGCTTAATGACTAAGCCACCAGGTACCCCATAACTGGAGAGTTTAACACCACTTCTCGGAAAAAAAAAAAAAATCAGTGTGAAATCAATAGTTTTGAAAGCGGTATCAAATGACCCAATTTTCATTTACAGAATACTATATGCAATAATGACAAAATGTACATTTTTTCAAGTGAACTTAATATATTCAGCAAGATATCATATGCAGAGTATAAAATGTCTTAAAATACTGAAATATTGTAGAGTACATTTTCTAACTACAACAAAATTAAATTAAAAGCCAATAACAAAGAGATACCTAGAAAATCACCCAAATTTGAAATTTGTTTGGAAATTAAACAACATATTTTAAAATAATTTATGGGTAAAGAAGTCACAGTGGAAATTAGAAAAAAATTTTCAGTTAAATGATAATGAAAACACATATAGCAAAATTCACGTGATGCATTTAAAGCAGCAATTGGAGTGAAATTTGTAGCTTTGAAGGCCTGTATGAGAAAGAGGAAAGATGTAAAATCAAATGTTTCCAGAAATCAAAACAAAGCAGGAACAAAGAAAAGTGACAAGCCAAAATCAGTTATTTGAAAACATTAATAAACTTAAACTCTAATAGAGACATATAGAAAAGAGAGAAGCAACACAAATTGACAATTTTAAAAATGAAAGAGGGGAAATCGAACCAGGAGACAAGATGGCGGGCAAGTAGGAGGAGGCGCCGTTTCAACCTGTACCCTAAAGTGAGCTGATTACCTACCAAAGAACTCCGATCACCCATGAAATCAGCCTGAGATCAGAATTGTACACGTCTGGATCTCTACAGGGGCAGAAGATGCCAGTGGGCAGGTAAAGCGGAGTGGGAAAGTCGGACTGATATCGGAAGATAAACAAAAGGGGGAGGGAGCCACCAGAGGGGACTGGTTGGAAAGTAATACCCCAATACGAGCGAGAGTGCCCTGCGTCTGGGGACCAGCATTAACTTGGAGACTTGTTGAAAGCACTCCAAAAGAGCAAAGGATCACGCGGAGGAGGGGGGGATTGTGGGAATCGGGGCGGCTAGGGACAGGGGCTTAAGTATCCAGACCCAGGACAGCCTCCCCTGGCACTGAGCCGAGACAGTGTGGCGGAGAAACCAGGTCTTGGTCCCTGAGCCGCCAGCGCACCCGAGATTGCATGGGGTCTGGTTCCTGTGAGGGGCTGGGAGCCTCACCAGCCGGCAGAAGGCCGAGTTGTGCTACAGAGCCTGAGACGTGCTCGCCTTTCACCCTCCCCTGAGAAAGGTGCAGGAAGACCCAGCCTGGCGCTCTCGGACCCCCGCGTGATACCAGAGCCTGAGGCGCGCGCGCGACCCACAGCCTCCCCTGAGAGAGGTGCACACAAGCCCAGTGCTCTTAGACCCAGAAAGACCAGGCACTCCCAGCTTGGGCCAGCGGGAAAATCTCAGCGTGCGATTGCTGCTTGGAACCTCTCTAGCGGTCTGGAGCTGCCCAGACAGCCGCCGCTGCTGTGGTTTTGGGTACGAGCAGAAGATCCTGCGTCCCTAGGGACCGCGACTCGGAACCTGCTCTGCCAGCGGCCAAGGGGGAATTTATATGGGTTCTGCAGCACCCACAGGGTACGAGGCTGAGGCTTCTCTCTGAGAGGGAGGTCAGGGTGCAGTTTGCTTTCCTCTAAACCCACAAAAACCATCAAAAGCAGTCAAGGCAAGAGGGGAAAAAAAAAAAAAGTGAACAAACATAAAAACCTCCAGAGAATAAAAGCCTGAAAAAAACTGGTTTCCTCAGAGCCCACCCCCTTGAGGGTGGCGGGAGGACTTAACTCAGGGAACATCATTGACTGAAAACCCACGTGGCAGGCCCTTCCCCCAGAAAACAACCAGGAAAGAAAAAGAAAAAAAAAAAAAAAGAGAATACAAGAGAACAACCACCACTACTTCATAGGACAACTTTTATTTTTAACTTGTTCCCACTATTCTGGTTCATTTTTTAAAATATAGATAATTTTTTAACCTATTTGCCATCACAGTGAGATGTCCAGTACATCAAATTCCATAATACCTTCTAACCTAAACTTTTTGATACATACACCTGTGTTTTTCTTTTGCATTTCTATTTCTAAATTTTTTTTTCTAAATTTTAGTTTAGTTTAGTCTAGTTTATTCCTTTTTTATTTTTATTTTCCAATATTCATATAGAGTTAAACTTCAGGGTAATCCCCTTTCAATCAATGCTACCCCTATAAGTAAACCAATTTTTATTCCTTCTTTATCTTAGGAAAGTTGAGTCCTTTAACAAAGATACCAAGATACATCCAGAAAGAATCAAAACAACCTCCCTCGTCCACACTGAGAATTTATAACCACTCTCCCATCTTTTTCTTCTGCCAGTGTTTCAGTGTTTGTCCTGATAGTATATAAATCTTATACTTGGGGTTCTTTTTGATGAGGTTCTTCCTTTATTTGTGTGTGTGTGTATATATATATATATATATATATTTCTCTTGTCATATACTTTTATCAGTCTTTTTGTTTGTCATATACTTTTATCAGTCTTTTTGTTTGTCTGTTTTTGTTTGTATACTTCATCAGTCTTACCTGGGGGCCCATTTGGGCTGAACATTCTCTTTTATCTTCCCTTTTTTCCCTGTCTCTCTCTCTCTCGCTTTTTTTTTTTTTCTTCTTTTTCTTTTCTTTTTTCTCTCGTTTGGGTGGGGAACCCTGATTGCTCAGAAGCGTTGCAGGGTGCACCTTGACTGCACCACGGTCGATACATCCAGCTACATCCGTTCAGTCATCTCTCACCAAAATGACTAGGAGGAGGAATGCCCAACAGAAGAAAAATACAGAGGATGGGCCTTCTGCAACAGAGCTAACAGCTATCAACATAGACAATATGTCAGAAAGAGAATTCAGGCTAACAATTATCCAGGCAATAGCTAGGTTGGAGAAAGCCATGGATGACCAAATGGAATTGACTAGGGCAGAACTGAAAGTGACCAGGGATGATATTCACAATGTTAGGGCAAAACTGGAAGCCACCAGAGATGATGTTCACAATACTCTCAATGATTTCCAATCTAATCTAAATTCTCTAAAAGCTAGGGTAACTGAGACAGAAGATAGAATTAGTGATCTGGAGGGCAAACAGATAGAGAGAAAGGATCAGGAGGAAGCCTGGAACAAACAGCTTAGAAGCCACGAAAACAGAATCAGGGAAATATATGATGCCATGAAATGTTCCAACGTCAGAATTATTGGAATCCCTGAAGGGGAGGAGAAAGAAAGAAGTCTAGATGGTATACTGGAACAAGTTCTTGATGAAAATTTTTCCAATCTCACGAATGGAACCAGCGTTCATATACTAGAGGCTGAACAATCTCCACCCAAGATTATAGATTCCAAAAAAAATCAAGGCACCTTGTAGTCAAATTGAGGAATCATAATTGTAGATACAATCTCTTAAAAGCCGCTAGGACGAAGAGGCTCCTTACTTACAGAGGAAAGCCCATCAGAATAACATCAGACCTGTCCACAGAGACCTGGCAAGCCAGAAAGGGCTGCCAAGATATACTCAGGGCACTAAATGAGAAGAACATGCAGCCAAGAATACTTTATCCAGCAAGACTGACATTCAAAATGGATGGAGAGATAAAGAGTTTCCAAGACCGGCAAGGCTTAAAAGACTATGCAACCACCAAGTTGACACTGCAGGAAATATTAAGGGGGGGTTCTATAAAAGAGGAAAAATCCCAAGAATAGCATTGAACAGAAATATAGGGACAATCAACATAGGTTGCAGATTGGATAAAACGACAGGACCCATCCATATGTTGTCTACAAGAGACCCATTTTGAACCTAAAGATACACCCAGACTGAAAGTGGAAGGATGGAGAAGCATCTTTCATGCCAATGGGCCTCAAAAGAAGGCCGGAGTAGCAATTCTAATATCAGATAAATTAGATTTTAAACTAAAGACTGTGGTCAGAGATACAGAAGGACACTACATAATTCTTAAAGGGACTATCCACCAAGATGGTCTAACAATTTCTATGCCCCCAATATGGGAGCAGCCAATTACATAAGAAAACTGTTAATCAAGATGAAGAGCCATATTGATATGAATACATTAATAGTAGGAGATCTTAACATGCCTCTCTCAGAAATAGACAGATCATCGAAGCAGAAAATCAGTAAAGAAACAAGAGCACTGAATGACACATCGGACCAGATGGACCTCATAGATATATACAGAACATTCCACCCTAAAACAACAGAATACTCATTCTTCTCAAGTGCACATGGAACCTTCCCAAGAATAGACCACATACTGGGTCACAAATCAGGACTCAACCAATACCAAAAGACTGAGATTATTCCCTGCATATTCTCAGATCACAATGCTTTGAAATTGGAACTCAATCACAAGGAAAAGTTCGGAAGGAACTCAAACACCTGGAAGTTAAAGGTCACCGTGCTTAATAATGCTTGGATCAACCAGGAGCTCAAAGAAGAACTTAAACAATTCATGGAAACCAATGAGAATGAAGACACTTCGGTCCAAAACCTATGGGATACAGCAAAGGCGGTCCTAAGGGGGAAATACATAGCCATCCAAGCCTCCTTCAAAAAAATTGAAAAATCCAGAATACACTAGCTGTCTCTACACCTTAAAGAACTGGAGAATCAATAACAAATTAAACCAACTCCACACATAAGAAGGGAAATAATCAAGATTAGAGCAGAGATCAATGAGGTAGAAACCAGAGATACAGTAGAATGTATCAATGAAACTAGAAGTTGGTTTTTAGAAAGAATCAATAAGGTCGATAAACCATTGGCCACACTAATCCAAAAGAAAAGAGAGAAAGCCCAAATTCATAAAATTATGAATGAAAAGGGAGAAATCACAACTAACACCAAGGAAGTAGAATCATCAGAAGTTATTATCAACAGTTATATGCCAATAAGCTAAGCAACCTAGATGAAATGGATGCATTCCTGGAAAACCATAAACTCCCAAAATTGAACCAGGAAGAAATTGACAACCTGAATAGACCAATATCTAGTAACAAGATTGAAGCAGTGATCAAAAACCTCCCAAAAAACAAGAGCCCAGGACCTGATGGATTCCCTGGGGAATTCTACCAAACTTTCAAAGAAGAAATAACACCTATTCTCCTGAAGCTGTTTCAAAAATTTGAAGCAGAAAGAAAACTTCCAGACTCTTTCTATGAAGCCAACATTACCCTGATCCCCAAACCAGGCAAAGACCCTACCAAAAAGGAGAATTTCAGACCAATATCACTGATGAATATGGATGCTAAGTTTCTCAACAAGATCCTAGCAAACAGGATCCAACAGCACATTCAAAAGATTATCCTCCATGACCAGGTGGGATTCATCCCTGGGCTACAAGGATGGTTCAACATTCGCAAATCAATCAATGTGATAGAACAAATTAATAAGAGAAAAGAGAAGAACCACATGGTCCTCTCAATTGACACAGAAAAAGCATTTGACAAAATCCAGCATCCATTCCTGATTAAAAAGCTTCAAAGTATATGGATAGAGGGAACATTCCTGAACTTCATAAAATCTATCTATGAAAGACCCACAGCAAATATCATCCTCAAAGGGAAAAAGCTTGCAGCCTTCCCGTTGAGATCAGGAACACAACAAGGATGCCCACTCTCACCACTCTTGTTCAACATAGTATTAGAAGTCCTAGCAACAGCAATCAGACAACAAAGAGAAATAAAAGGTATCCAAATTGGCAATGAAGTCAAACTCTCTCTCTTCGCATATGACATGATTCTTTATATGGAAAACCCAAAAGACTCCACCTCCAAACTACTAGAACTCATACAGCAATTCAGCAATGTGGCAGGATACAAAGTCAATGTACAGAAATCATTGGCTTTCTTATACACTAACAATGAAAATACAGAAAGCAAAATTAGAGAATAGATTCCATTTACTATAGCACCAAGAACCATAAGATACCTGGGAATAAACCTAAACAAAGAGGTAAAGGAACTGTACTCGAGGAACTACAGAACACTCATGAAAGAAATTGAAAAAGACACAAAAAGATGGAAGACCATTCCATGCTCTTGGATCGGAAGAATAAACATTGTTAAAATGTCTATACTGCCTAGAGCAGTCTATACTTTTAATGCCATCCCGATCAAAATTCCACCGGTATTTTTCAAAGAGCTGGAGCAAATAATCCAAAAATTTGTATGGAATCAGAAGAGACCCCAAATTGCTAAGGAAATATTGAAAAACAAAAATAAAACTTGGGGCATCACGTTACCTGATTTCAAGCTTTACTACAAAACTGTGATCACCAAGACAGCATGGTACTGGCATAAAAACAGACATATAGACCAGTGGAATAGAGTAGAGAGCCCAGATATGAACCTTCAAATCTATGGGCAAATAATCTTCAACAAAACAAGAAAAAATAAATAGTGGAAAAAAGACAGTCTCTTCAATAAATGGTGCTGGGAAAACTGGACAGCTATATGTAGAAGAATGAAACTCAACCATTCTCTTACACTGTACACAAAGATAAACTCAAAATGGATAAAAGACCTCAACGTGAGACTGGAATCCATCAGAATCCTAGAGGAGAACATAGGCAGTAACCTTTTCGATATCAGCCACAGCAACTTCTTTCAAGATTTGTCTCCAAAGGCAAAGGAAACAAAAGCAAAGATCAACTTTTGGGACTTCATCAAGATCAAAAGCTTCTGCACAGCAAAAGAAAAAATGAAGAAAACAAAGAGGTAACCAATGGAATGGGAGAAGATATTTGCAAATGACAGTACAGACAAAAGGTTGATGTCCAGGATCTATAAAGAACTCTTCAAACTCAACACACACAAAACAGACAATCATATCAAAAAATGGGCAGAAGATATGAACAGACACTTCTCCAATGAAGACATACAAATGGCTATCAGACACATGAAAAAATGTTCATCATCACTAGCCATTAGGGAGATTCAAATTAAAACCACATTGAGATACCACCTTACACCACTTAGAATGGCCAAAATTAGCAAGACAGGAAACAACATATGTTGGAGAGGATGTGGAGAAAAGGGAACCCTCTTACACTGTTAGTGAGAATGCAAGTTGGTGCAGCCACTTCGGAGAGCAGTGTGGAGATTCCTCAAGAAATTAAAAATAGAACTTCCCATGACCTTGCCATTGCACTCCTGGGTATTTACCCCAAAGATATAGATGTAGTGAAAAGAAGGGCCATCTGTACCCCAGTGTTCATAGCATCAATGGCCACAGTCGCCAAACTTTGAAATGATCCAAGATGCCCTTCAACGGATGAATGGATAAGGAAGATGTGGTCCATATACACTATGGAGTATTATGCCTCCATCAGAAAGGATGAATACCCAACTTTTGTAGCAACATGGACGGGACTGGTAGAGATTATGCTAAGTGAAATAAGTCAAGCAGAGAGGGTCAATTATCATATGGTTCACTTATTTGTGGAGCATAACAAATAGCATGGAGGACATGGGGAGATAGAGAGGAGAAGGGAGTTGGGGGAAATTTGAAGGGGAGGTGAACCTTGAGAGACTATGGACTCTGAAAAACAATCTGAGGGTTTTGAAGGGGTCGGGGGTGGGAGGTTGGGGGAACTAGGTGGTGGGTACTAGAGAGGGCACGGATTGCATGGAGCACTGGATGTGGTGCAAAAACAATGAATACTGTTACGCTGAAAAGAAATAAAAAAAAGAGGGGAAATCATTACAGATCCCATAGATATTTGGATTAAATTATAAGGACATATTAAGAAAAATTTTATGCTAGTAGATTTAATACTTGTAATGAACCAGTATTTTGAAAAACACAAACTACCAAAGCTCACTCAAGAAGAAATAGAAACTTTAGTTCTGTAATTATTAAATAAGTTAAATTCATAACCACAAACCTTCCCAGAAAGAAAATTTCAGGTCCTGTGCCTTAGCTGATGAAACCTATCAGTTACTAAAGAAGAAAAACAAGATAATACCAGTATTACAAAGCTCTTTCAGAAAATAGAGGAAGAAGCACATCCTAATTCATTTCATGAGATCATCATAAGCCTGATATCAAAACCTGACAAACATACTAGAGCAAAGAAAATTACAGATTGATATTCTCCATGAACTTGGGTGCAAAAATCCTTGACAAACTTTCAACAAGTCTCTTCTAACAATATATAAAAATGACAACACATCACGAAGTGAGGTTTATACCAGGAATAGAAAGGTGATTCAAAATAAAAAATATCAATCACCTTAATTCATCATATTAATAGGATGAAAGAGAAGCACTCTATGATCAGATGTAGAAAAAGTACTCCGAACATAAAAGTATCATAAAAGTATCAGCACACATTTATGATAAAAATTCTCAGCCATGTGAGACCAGAACAGATATTTCTCAGCTTGATATGGCTAACATCTTAGTGGTAATATATTGAACATTTTCCCTTCAAGACAGGGAGCAAAGCAAGGATACTCTCATCATTTCCATTCAACACTATTTTCTAGCAAATGAAATAAGGGAAAACAAAAAAAGCACATAGATTGGAAAGCAAAAAGTAAAACTATTTTTATTTACAGATGACATGATTTCATATACGGAATATCATAAGGAATCTATCAAAATAAAATCCTCTCAAAATTAACAGGTGAATTTAATAAGGTCAAAGGATATATACAAAATTATCAATCTGCAAATCAGTATACAAAAAGTTAGTTATGTTTCTATGTACTAGCACCAAATAATTGGAAAATGAAATAACAAACTGCTTTCATAAAAGCACTGAAAATCAGTAAATACTTAGGAATAAATGAGCAAAAGATGTATTTCCACTTGGGAAATTATCTTCAGGCTATCCCAAAGGTAACAGAACAAAATGGCTCATAGGCTAGTTAAAATATTTTTTTTTAAAGATTTTTTATTTATTCATTTGACACAGAGAGATCACAAGTAGGCAGAGAGGCAGGCAGAGAGGCAGGCAGAGAGAGAGAGAGGAGGAAGCAGGCTCCCCGCGGAACAGAGAACCCGATGCGGGACTCGATCCCAGGACCCTGAGATCATGACCCTAGCCGAAGGCAGTGGCTTAACCCACTGAGCCACCCAGGCGCCCCAAGCTAGTTAAAATATTAAATTAAAGCTCCAATCACATAATCTGGGAGTTCTGGTTTCCAGTTCTGCATGTAAGGAGCTAGGAAGGTGTCCCTGTGTCCTAATGACAAGTGAAAGCTTAACAGATTGAAAACTTAGCAATCTGAAAAAGACTACAAACTGTATGATTCCAGGTATATGATATTCTGACAAAGCCAAAACTATGGAGACACTAAAAAAATCAATCAATCAATCAGTGGTTGTGAGGAGTTGGTGCAGGAGAAGGCTGTGGGAGAAGGAGTAGGTGGAACACAGAGGGTTTCTAGTGTAGGGAAAATACTGTATGAAACCATAATGATGGATACATGTCATTATACATTTGTCCAAACCCATGAAAAATGTACAACACCCGAAGAGAAACACAGTGTTACTGGACTTCAGGTGATTATGATGTGTCAGTGTAGATTCATCCATTTTAACAAATGTACCACCTTGTAGGGGAGACTATGCAGGTGTAGGGGTAGGGAGGCATGTAGGAAATCTTCGTATCTCTCCCTCAGTTTTTAAAACTGCTCTAAGAAATTGTCTCAATTAAAAAAAGAAAAAATCCCACAAATCACATGGTTTACAAAATCAATTAACAATACGGTGCAAGAAAAAAAAAATAAGGGTATTTTAGCACACTTTGGAGAGTGTGCAGGCAGGTGGAAGGGCCCCATCCTGGGCCATGTTATGGTCACTTGTCCTATCCCTCTGCCTCATCGGCCTTCCCCACTGAGGGTGTGGGTATAAGGATATAAGGACAGGAAATGACGTTTGAGCCAGAGGACTCAGACAAAAGGTATCCTGGGCCAGTGATGCACCTAGGTCAATGGCAGAGAGGTAGGCACAGTAAAACCTGGCCATAGGTGTAGCTTGCTGTTAGCTTGTCAAACAGCCATAGGTTTGTTTCTCTTGAGGCCAGCATGGATGTCACTGACGGGTGGCGAATTAAGGCCTTTTGAATATTGAGTACTCATAAATATTTAGTGCATCCCGAATATGTTGAGCTTCTTATATATTTACTACTATATATGCCTCATACATGTTTAATAAATGATGAATATTTAGCACCTCCAGTGTATTTAGTGTATTATGAATATTTAGTATTCAGGTGCTGCATGAACATTAGGTATTTTTTGCTCTGTGCATCCTTTTTACCTATCTTTAGCACGTACATGCTTTACCTAACACGTTTTATGAATCTTAACATTTTGTGAAGTGTCTGTTCTAACAAAGATTTTGCTTACTAAGTTAACTATACTTAAAACATCTTTAAAGTTTTTGCCAGTATTTGACAAATTACAAGCACTTTCATCTTTTATAATGTATTGAACATTTTCAAAATTTAATGGACACTGCATGTGTAAGACCACTAGGCTGAAGTTATAAAATATTGTTGGGAGTAATTTAAACAGGTCTATATAAATGGGGATATATACTATGTTCGTATTTTGAAAATGTCAATATTGATAAGTTATCACATCTCCCCAAATTGATTCATAGATTCAACATTGCCAATTACAGAAATTCCAACAGAATTTCTTTGGAGGGGCATGGTGGGTAGAAATCCATAGTCTGATTCTAAAATCGATACAGAAATGCAAACTAATTTTGAAAAGGGAAAGCCACCTGGTTTCAAATCTTACTTCAAGTGAAACAAAACAAAACAAAAGTTACTTCAAGACTGAGGTATTGGGTACATGTGTAGAATAGAGTCTGGAAATAGATTCACACATACATGGTCAACTGATTTTCAACATGGTACCTAAGTAATTCAATGTGGAAAAATATAATATTTCTATAATTGGAACTGGTTTAACTGGATTAAAAAAATTGCATTGCAACCCACACCTTACACTATATATAAAATTTAATTTGACATGTATTCACCATAAAGTAGAGGCTAACAAGGAGAAAATTGCAATTGCATTTCACATTCTTAGAAATTCTTGCTTTCTTAATTCACTCTCTTCTATTTTTCCTCTGTAAGATTACATTTTTCTGATTTTGACCCTATTTCTCAGATTGTTCCTTTTTGCTTTCCATGGGGTTCCTCATTGCTTCAAGAAATACAGTTTGTCCTCAGGGCGCCCTCACAGGCTCTTCTCTTTCTCTCTCTCTTTCGCCTCCAGTTGGAAGTATCTTCTGTATATCTATGTGTCCCACCCATATCTGTGTCCTCAGCTTTATACTGGATGTCCAACATGCCATACTTAGTTATGCCACAGGCTACTCATCTCAAAACACACTAAGTGTTTTATATGCCTTTGCTTCAAACCAAACTTGCCAGACCTCTTGTTTGTCCTTATCTTGAAAAACCAGGGATCACCCTCAACAAATTGACTTCTCTTTAGATGGTCTCCCAGAGGGTTTGCTGGCTTCCAGCAGAGCTCCATGAAAGCTAGCTATGGCCCAGTTCTTGTAGCATTTGGTCCTGGGAGGGTGTCCAGGTGGTGAATGGGGAGGGAAGCCCTGGTCTACCGTGTTATGCAGTTACAGCTATGTGGACTTTACTGTCCGCTTATTTCAGGAAGACCTTGAAGATTCACAACAAAATAACTGAATGAAAAAGAATCTGGTATAATAAGAAAAATAATTTAGTTTCCAAACTGATAAATACCTCATTTTGAGCTCTTGGAGATGAGAATAAATATAAAGGCAGGGGAGATGGCCCAAATAGTGGAATTGTTTAATTCAATTTCCCTCTCATTGTTCATCGACATGGTTCATGGATTTCCAAACTAATCTCAGAAAAAAAGTAAGTTGTCTTTTTGGGGAAATATCTCACCCTGGGCCTTTTGTCATGTCAAGGCAGCAAAGCAAAACATCTGTCTAAACATAAAAGCAGTTAGAAAGACCACAACTATAGAAATAAAACTACTAGTGTTTATAATGATGGTATAAAGGAACCGTAGAAACCCATCTGGTCGAGAAGGGAAATGAAGAACAACTCAGGACACACATGGGATGCTTATAAAACTGAGAAGAAGGGAGCCCAAGACAGTTATGAAAATTATCAGGCACAGAGCTCAAAGAGATGAAAAATGAATATTGCAAAAACTGTCTCAATAAGGAGTTTTCAAATCACTGAATACAATACAGATAAAAGATAGCATGTCTTCACCAAATTGGTTTTTAAGGGCTCATTTCAGATTAAAAAGGAATGCTAGAGCAATGAAATGGTTACTTTGCATTTGTTTTAGAAAGGGGACAGAGAGAATTAAGATTTACTTCAGATCAAAAAGTCAGTGTTCTCCAGGAGCTATGGAAACAGAACTAAACAGGGCTTAGAGATAACAAAGCGATTGATGCTAAGAGAAATGCATTGTTTTGTTTCCATTTTCTTCTGACTGTGGGTTTTAGAGCAAAGCATTAGTGAGTTCATTAGAGACAGGGCTAAGTATGGAAGTAAATATGGAATGATGGATTTTCATCCTGGCCTTGTTACTGAAGAGGTCCTTGATCTTGGCTAAATCATTTCAACCCCCTGTGTCTCCTTGTTTTAAATCCACACACTGAGATTTGTTTTGTTTCTTTAGTAAGCATTTATGAAGCCCCCATTGTGTGCTAAAGCCTTATGGCCTTGGATATCCTTACAGCTATGTCTTCAGCAAGAGACTCTTCAGGCTGGTACGAGAGACTGTTTTTCCTTCACACACTTTAAAGATGGCGTCACCTGAGACCCAGAAAAGTTAAACAAGCTGGTTAAGATCTGCAAGCTAGGGAGAGAGCCGCTGGAAGACCCTGGCCTCCTGCTGCCAGAACCCCTCGCCCTGCTGCAGGCTGTATAGTGGAGGCTCCACTGATTCCACTTCCTGAGACATGGGAAGTTCCAGGTAACGTGAAGTTAAGGTGGATGGAGCGAAAGCTCCTATACTTCAGGTGGTAGAAAAATAATAACACTAAAGAGTTATTTTCGGTTTTAAAATGTGTCACAAAACCTCACTGCCTTCCATTGTGGTAAAATATAGACCTGTCAGAGGAGATTGGATACTTTAATAGAACTAGTTAATATTTGCTGAACACGCCTCCTGAGTGCAGAAGGGTATCAGTTCTGCGTTGCATGCAAAGCACTGTCTTGTGAGGTCGGTACCAGGCCTGTGAGAAAACAGAGACCCAGAGAGTGAAGGAACCTGTCTTAGTCATGGGACTGCCCCTTGAGGATGTCTGTGTTGTCTACTGTGTAAACCGCCGGGGCTCGGAAAGATGTGGAGGACCAGAATGGGGTGTCTGTAATTCCAGAACACAGCTCCAGTAGGGAGAAGGAGTTTAACCATGGATTGACGGGTCGAGGATGGAAGTGGGAAGAAAACGGAGCCTGGGAGGTGGGGATGGATGCTGAAGAGGCCGTGGAAAGGGACGACCCGGAGGACCCTGGGGTGAGGGGTGGCAAGCCAGGATTTGAACCTACTCTGTCCCATCCTGGGCTTATAGTTCTTATATCCCATTCCTTCTTCTGGAGGGACACACATCAGTCCCCTCACAGTCCAGGAAAGACTATATCACCCACCTGCGGTAAGAGTGGTGGAGTAAAGAAGAAAGGGCAGGTAAAGCCTGGAAAGAGATTAGAATCAGCATAAGGTATTTAATAGAGAGATTCTCAGTATGTCTTCTTGAAGCTTTGAATGTTTGCATGTGAAGGACCCTGGAGATCAATGTGTTTGGGGAGTCTTGGCAGCCCCCAAGTTGTTCCCGCGCCTACCAACCTTCCCAGCAAGAACCCCTGAAGTTCCAGGCTGCCCACGGCTGCCCTATCCGTCTCCTGGGTTACAGAGGTAAGCACCAGTGATAAATGGTATTGAAGGAATATCATGGTGTCCCTGGGGAGGTTTGCTTTCTAGTAACTCGGTGTTACCCTGGAAAAGCGATATGCCTTTCCAGAGCCTTCCTGTAACCAGCCCCCACGTCCGCCCCCAGTAGGAGGAAGAGGTTGAGGTGGAGGACCAGGAACCATTTTTTCAGCTTAGCAAAGTAAGAATGTTAACTCTGCGGTCTCTGCCTTGACTGTCTTCTGTGTGATCTGGAACTTTTAGCTTCACCCCTCTGAGCCTCAGTTCTGTCATCAGTAAAATGGGAATAATGATTTCTACCTCACAGTGTTATTGTGAGGATTAAACGAATCTTGCCAGTCCGGTGTTTTCTATCTCAACAGTCACTTAAATTGCTCAAGTCAGAGGCTGGGGACTCATCCTTAACTCTTTCCTCTTTGGCACAAATCCCATTCCTCATCCTGTCCCTACCTGTCTCAGTGAGAATCCCTTCTCTCTAACCTCAGGACTACTCCTGCTTCTCCCCCCTACTCATTGACTACTTTGCAGCCAGAGCGGTCTTTCAAAAATACAATTTTGAATATGCATTTTTATAATATTTTAGTGAGTGCTCACTTCTCTTGAAATGGAGCTGGAGACTGCAGGACATCATACCCTCTGAGGCCTCATGTCTCCTAGTCCCACCCTGATCTCTCTGCTCTGGTCGGACTAAGGATCTCTGACTTCTTGTACCTCCTATGACCCCTCTGCTGAGGTCATCTGATTGACTTTCTTGTCTTCCTCCTCTTTTGGCACCTCCCCTTGCATGGAGCATCTCCTCTTGGAAGAGTTCACTTAGCCCCAGATATGGTCCCTCTGGACACATGTCACATGTATCAGAGCTGCCTGTTTAGTGGTCCACATACCCCACTGAGCAGTGAGCACTGTAAAGTCAGGGGTGGTGTCAGGGACAAAGATCTCCAGCACCTGTGGTGCCCATAGGCTAGAATGGTACTTTGTAAATATTTGGCTTAACATAAATATGAAATGCCACGGGATGGTGCAGAGAGTAGGTGCTAAATAAATGGTAGTGGTAATTCTTTATTACCCCAACTCTAATATCCTGTGATCAGAGAAACCTAATTGCATAGCTGACATCTGGTTGGGATTGATCTTACTTCTATGAGACTCCAGATTTGCACAATTTAAGAATGAAATATAGACCACCAGGGCAAAGAATTCCCACTTACAAGTGGAGACATGCCAATGGTGTGCTGATGATTGGATGCGGAGGTCTGTCCTGACAGTAACCCCCTGTGGCTTACACTGTGCCCCTGGGCACCTGTTGGGCGATGTGATGCTCTCTCTGGTGTGCCTGCTCCTTCATGTGCCCTGTGTTTTTCTTCTCTAATTGTCAACCCATGATTTGTGCCCAAGAACCTTTCTTGATTTCCAAGCTAGGCATGATTTTCTCCATGCCCAGAGCACCTCTCCTTGCAATGCATTTTTATATTGGCAAGCTACAGCAAAGACAATTGGTGGGCACTGAACTCCTGCTAGTCTCTCCATGCAGTCATGAACATTCTGTGTCACGTATGGTTTGCATGTAATCCCAACAGCAACTTTTGAAGAGGATACCTTGTTTTCTGCCCTTTACAGATGGGAAAACTGAGGCTTGGACACTTGCTCAGACATCGAAGAGCCCTGGGTCTGTATTGAGCTAAGTTCCATGAGTTTCAACTCTTCCATAAGACAAGGTTGTTTATCGTCTTCCTTCCGAGTAATAGGCATAGTTTTATTTTATTTTTTTTCTGTTATGTGTTTTTTTTTTAACATAGACAATTGAAAATTATTTAATGCAGTTGAATCCCTTTTACTCCTCTAATTAATTTTTTAAAGACCTTCTCTCCCTTTTAAATGGCTCCTGGATGTTAAGTCTTTATTAGAAGAAGTCTTTTCCCCTTTGGGATAATGAAACAGTTTCCTAGGGTTTCCTCTGGCTCTCTTATAACTGTTTCATTTTTTTTAAGGGTTGAAATCTTTCAGACATCTGGAATTTATTTTGGTATAAAGAGGGAATTAGAGCTCTAACTTATTTTTTCCCCAATAGCTACTTTTGATGCAGATGTCCATCTTGTCCCCACTAATATGCAAAGCCACCCTCGTTCCTAACTAAAGGATTATCTGTAAATGGATTTATTTCTGGATTCTCTCTTCCCTTCCAGTCTCCTATCTATCCATGCAACATTACTACACTGTTAATATTTATAGCTTTGTAACATATGTAACTCTTTGGAGGGCTAGATGGCCCTATTCTTGTTTTTAGAAGAATTTTCCTCACAATTTTTGCCTGTTTCTTCTGTAGTTCTTCCTTTTTTGGGGTCATTTTAAAGAGGTTTTATTTATTTATTTGAGAGAGAGATGAAGAGAGAGACACACTCACAGAGGAAGAGGCAGAGGGAGAAGGAGAAGCAGACTCCCCACTGAGCAGGGACCCCAATGCTGGGCTCCATCCTAGGACCCCAGGAACGTGACCTGAGCTGAAGGCAGATGCTTAAGTGACTGAGCCACCCAAGCGCCCCTCTGTAGTTCCTCCTTAGAACTTAACTCTACATAAATGATGCATGCATGTACACATTAAGCACACTGATGGCTTTGCTTTGGGTTTCTGGATACCCATGTGCTGCCTTTAAGCTGTAATCTGCTTGCAGGTAGAAGAGATGCTGTGTCTGCTCTTTCTGGTGTGGAATTCAGGGCAGTTAACCAAGGAACGGGGACTGGAAGAAGAGACCAATCCACAATTGCTGGAGAATCAAGAATATGAGAGTTGGAAGGGCTTCTAGAGATTAACTTCTCACTTGATAGTTGAGAAAGTGGAAATATGTGGCATTAGTGTAAGATTTTACAATTCATTGGTGGAAAAATCAGGAGGATAGCCCCCATCTACTGTCTATTAGTTGAATCTTCTTTCTACTGCTCTGTGCATCACCCTCTCTCAAATCATTAGCACAGGGTTTTTGTTTTTTAAATAAAAGTGGGGGAAGACTTCTGTTCTTTCTAGTCTCTCCCCTTTAAATTGCCTACAAAAGGTACATATTAAAGAAAATGTGCCAGGTCTGAAAACTGCTGGATTTCTTTTCATTGAAAGCCTAGTTAGCAAGTGTTGAAGCATGAAATGAAAATGGAATTCTAGAATTCTTTTCCTTAACCTGAATTAGTAACATACACTTTATAGAACTATATACATCTCTACCTCTGCTTTTTATTTTTTTCCCATTGATAAAATATCCTAAACCATCTGGAGAGAGCTGGAGCTTAGTTTCATTTCTGTTCAGCAGAAATTAGGCTTTGGGCTGTGAGGGAGAAGAACTAAATGTCTCTGGAGTAATCATTTCCCTAGCCAATGATGCTAGGTCTAGAGACAACTTTATGTTTTTCTCTACAGTGATGGAGCAGAAGTTTGCAAATGGACCCCTCTGAGAGCTTGGTTGGAGAGAAAGGTCTCCCAAATGCATACTCACTTTGCAAGAAAAAAAAAAAAGGAATGATATTTTCAGAAGGCCAAGAGCAGAAATTGAAACTGGTGAAAAATAACTGAGTGTGCAGCTCAGTTTATCTTCCAGGGTTAAATGTGAATAAAAAAAATTAATCTCTGCATTTCATGCTTATTACTTGGGTGATATATCTCTGTGTTAATTATTTTCTATTTATGTGAAGGGAGGTTTAAAATGTGCTAAAATGTAAACCAAATGCAAACAGCTTTTCTTCATTTGAGCCAATTTTTTTTATGCCCCATTTTCCAATAATATATCTTATTTTGGGAAGAAGTCGAGATATGTGGCCAGAGTTAAGTATATTGGATATTAACTGTCTGTGAGTTGCATGTGGCTATTTATAAAATGTTCTATTTTTGCCGTCTGTTTCCACATTCTCTTGTCTCATTCTATGTCCTTCTTTTCCTAAAATGGTAGCTATGGCTCTTAAATTAATTTTCAAGTCCTTTTTTTCTTTCTTTTGGCTAAGGTTTCTTTTTGATATTTGATATCATTCAGGGATTTTAAAATACAATGTTATTCACTCTGCCCAACCCTTAATTTTATACCTTTGTTTTCATCCTTCCTTCCTGGAATGTCATGGAACCTCTCCTCTTTGTTTACCTCAGACCAGGTTGAGCTGGGGCCTATGGGGCGGTGCCGGAGGCCTCTTCCTGAGCTGGTGAGCCATGGGGACAGTCGTTCTTTTAGCTTCTCTTCCCAGGCCAGGCCTAACTGCTTCTTAAACAATCCATTTTTATTTTTATTTATTTATTTTTGATTCTTTAAAAATTTTTTAAATCTATTTATTTGAGACAGAGACAGAGAGAGCACAAGTTAGGATGGGGGTGGCAGAGGGAGAGGGAAAGGGAGAAGTAGACTTCCTGTAGAGGGCAGAGAGCCCAACCCAGGGTTCCATCCCAGGACCCTGGGATCATGACCTGAGCTGAAGGCAGACACTTAACTACTGAGCCACACAGGCATCCCCTAAATCCATCCTTAAATCACTGATTTCAGAAGAGTATTTTCTTAGAAATCACAAAATAGAGTCTATCCATTTTATGGATATGGAAACTGAGACTTAGACATGATACATGTTTACAGAAGGGTACCTGAGTACTGATAGAGTAGAATAATTTAATCTGTAGATTTTTACTCCGTGTTCATGACAGATTTAGAACATATAAGTGGAAAGTAAGATAACAAATCCTACAAACTAATAATAGTGAAACTCATGAACCTGTATTTATCCTCACAATAACCTTATATATTAGTTTGCTAGCGTTACTATAACAAAATAATGGGGACCAGGTGACCTACACAACAGAGGTTTATTTTCTCATAGTCCTAAAGGTCGGGTTCAAGATCAAGGTGTTGGCAGGGCTGGTTTCTTCTGAGGATTCTCTCCTTGACTTGTAGATTTTGGCCTTCATACTGTGTCTTCACACGGTTTTTCCTCTGTGCACTCATCTCCCATGTTCCTTAGTGTATCCAAATTTCCTCTTCTTATATGAGAACACCAGTTAGATTGGATTAGGGTCCACCTTAATAGGCTCATTTTAAATTAGTCACTTTTTAAAGACCTTACCTCTAAGTACAGTCCTATTTTGAGGCATTGGGGATGAGGACTTCAACATATGAATTTTTGGGATCACAATTCAGCCCATAACACCCTGTTAGGTCAGGATTATCAATATTCCCATTAAATGATGATGAAAGAATGACACAGAGATGTTAAGTAACTTGCCCAAGGTTGCACAGCAGATATATGGTGGAGCCAGGTTTTGACACAGACAATCTGGCATCTGAAAATCTGCTGAGAATGTAGTTCAGTGCTCAGTCCTTCTTAGAAAATGTTCCAAAAATATATTGTTATAATCTTAAGAATCTTCCCCTGAGCACTTTGTGCAACATAAAGATATTTTTCTACAAAGGATATTTTTTGTTCATTTGCCATGACTTATTCCAGTGCATTTAGTTCCTCACTGTATATAAGAAGGTCAGGGTCTTTGTCATCCAAGGAGTGTATAAACACAGCTGTGTTACCTGAGACTGCATGAGGAGGCATAGAAATGTACAGGAAACCTTCAAAGCAGATAAGAAATTTTCGTCAAACACCTAATCTTAGATCATCCATAACTAATTACATTTGAGATGAAGGGTGTATGAATAAGTAATTTTAATTCCAAAATTATCACTAAGGATACTTGACTATACCTTCATTTTGTAGAAGTTTCCTATAGCCAATTATCATAAGAAATAGAAGTGGTCCTATAATAGTCCTATAATCTGGAGAATATCTCCCAAGGAAATTCAATAACACAACCAAAGGAGACTTGAATATCTATTAAAGAATGATTTTCTCTATGGGAAAGCTGTAGACTCACCCTCATTCCTGGTCATCCTGTCAAAACCCTTCTTAATTGTAACTTTGACACATTAGTGACAAAAATAGCTGTCCTCACTTCTTCAGATCTTCCACAGGAAAAATGACCTGCCCGGGCCCTGCTATTATAAAATTTTCATGGTTGCTGTCGGCTGGATGAGCTCCTACAACATAATGTGAAAGCTTTGAAGAAGGAGTCAAAGCCTTTTACCTTCACTTAACACTTATCGTTGAAACAAGATGAAAAATGCACACAAATTTATGCAACAACAGGAAATTTTATAAAATAAAAGTAAGGTCTTTATCAGCCATTAATTTCCAAAGCTCTTAGGGAATTAATAAGAAAATACATTTGCAAATGCATTCAAGTTTTAAACCCTCTACTTCTCGACTTAGATGGTTAAGTGCAATATTGCAAAAGAAAATGTAAGCCTGTGCTACGGGAAAGCTGTCAATGGCAGACAAATTGATGTTTTATTTCCTCATTAATAATGGAATTTCTAAAATAAAGCAGGGTATAAGTATGTGTAACATATGTCTCCATTTTAATGATTGAAGTCTAGAAAAATTAGTTGTCTCTCCTTCATTGTTTTCATTGGTTGGCTTCCAGCTCTCTGAATGAGATCTAGCCTCCCCACAGACCCTATACAGGACCATAGGGATTGTCGCATCAGATTTCTAATTTGTTTATAAAAATTTTATGACTCAGGAATTTAGACTCAGAGTGTCTAAATCACACAACTGCTAGATGCTGGTAGAAACCCTACAATTGGAGAATCTGACCTCCCTTGTCAGCCCTCTGTCCACATCTGTCTTTATGGGAAGATAGTAATGGAAAGTGGCACAGAAACACTTCCCCCGGCACAGAGAACTTTATTGTCTTTTAATCTTAGAGAAATTATGATCCTTGTCCTAAGGACAGTTTTATCTAAGGTAATGATATCATCTCAGGTACTTCCATTAAGCCCAAAAATATTTTCCCCTTGTTCCTAAAATCACATTCATGAAGATATTTACAATTCTAAAACCAGGTGCGGCTTTTATATCTTGCACAATAATTAAGTATGGGAAGCAATCTGAAAAATCCCAAAGCGTGCAGGTTTTACTGCAGCTGCAAACTTGTAAATAGAGTGAGTGAATACTTAAACACAATTGCAGCTGATTAGTGAGAAATGCCAGCACACTTCTTTCTAAAAAGGATTTGAAGAGCAAACAAATACCTGCCCATGTAGAAACTTCCACAGAAAATAAGAGACATTTATGACATTATTAAGATGGTGCCTTTGATGATAAAATAATGAAAGGTAGATTGGATCTCTGCATAAGACCAAGATAGGTTTACAAAAATGCGCAAGCTCCTGGCATAAAACCCTGAAGTATGCTAGTCATCTGACCTTGATGTATGGCCTTGAGATCAGGCTACAATTCCACTTAGGGTTGTAGAGACCAGAACTAGCCCTTGGAATCTGCCCCCTGAAGCCTGTGCAGAATGAGATGTTTGACAAGAATGGCTAAACCTTTCCTGATTGCCCAGGTCTGTTTAAATATTGTTAATCGTCCATGGGCTACTTGTGGAAATGGAGCCATGTGCAATTAGATTATATGGAATTTGAAGGAAGAAGAGATTCTGCATGGGAGTACTGGGGAAGTAGCTACCCAGTTGGAGTTTGAAGGATTGTCCTTAAGGATGAATCTGGAGTGTTCAGTCAGGCAGAGCAGGGATGTCAGGGAAAAAATGG
Organism: Mustela erminea; assembly: GCF_009829155.1. Classification (NCBI taxonomy): domain Eukaryota; kingdom Metazoa; phylum Chordata; class Mammalia; order Carnivora; family Mustelidae; genus Mustela; species Mustela erminea. The sequence goes on along the minus strand of NC_045629.1, from coordinate 9,174,000 downwards.
GGGGGGGGCCTTCCAGGGGGCAAACTACCTGGGAAAGACATGTATGTGTTACAGTGCAGGGGCTGGTCAGCGATGGCAGGGGGTGGGGGCAGAAGAGCACAGGTAGCAGAGAATAAGGCTGATTGGAGCTAGCATGTAGCAGCCTTCCCTTGCACTCTCATGGTGCACCCAATGGGGAGGAGGCCACCAGGGGAGTTCCCACTGGGTTCTGTGATATCACTGTCTTCTGGTTCAGCAGGTGTCCTTTCTATTATGTAGGTCTGGAGGCCATGAATCAAATTACCAAGGATACTCAGACCCTGTGGCAACACACATTTCAAATTAAAGCCACACCCAAAACAGAAAGTGAGTTACCAATGGGCTTTCCGTTTGAGGGACACAGTGGTCAGTCTTCTGCAGAATGTACCTCCTTTCTAGTTATATGTGAGTCTAGGAGGTGAAATCATTGTCTTCTAGACTTTAGGTTCCTGCCCATTTGGATCAGGATCTCTGCATTGAGTGATTGCAGAGAACACTGTGACAGGCCCTTTGTAGCTCACAGAGAATATCTATATCGACATATATATACACATGGAAATATATAGCTATATGTATGTCTTTATTTCTATTTATCTTATTACTTCTCTTTCTTTGGAGAACTCAGACTGATATACTTCAATACCTCGGAAGGTGACACTTTTTGGAAATAAGGTGATTAAAGATATAATTGGTTAAGATGAGATGGACCCTAGTCCAACATGACCAGTGTCCTGATAAGAAGGGGAAATTTGGAGACAGACATGCACACAAGAGGAGAAAGCCAGTTGAAGATGAAGACAGAGAAGAAAGTAATGCTTCTCACAACATGGACTGCCAGAGGTTGCCAGCAAAGACCACTCGGGAAGACACAGAGAACAAAATCTCTCCCTCACAGCCCTTGGAAGGGTGTAGCCCTACTGACACTTAGATCTGGGGCTTCTAGCCTCCAGAACTGTGAGACAATACAGTTCTCCTGTTTAAAGCACTTGTTGTGGTTCTTTATTATGGCAGCCCTAGCAGATTGATAGGGGTCTACCAAGTGAAAAGAAGACCTGGCCTGGAGGAAATACCCTCAATGGCACAAGGGGTGCCTTGAAAGGTTGTTGGTGGAAAGAGGCAGTAACTTCTATATGTTGTTATTTTCCCCCCCCATAATCAATTACAGGACCCCTGCCTTCTCTTTGTGGAATTTCTGCTGTTACATTTTATCCATTTTATATGTCAAAGTTCTCTATGTTATGGAGAGGTTGGCTAATTTCAATCAAAGTCTGAACTGTGATGTATTTTTGGTTATTTAATTTTCTGTTGCTGTTGAGAATCTGAAAATTTCCTCATGTTGTCTAAACTAGAGCAGTAGGTCTAAACTAATTAGAGTAAAGGTTAAACTAGTTAATTCTTTATCAAAACTGTTATTGCAGGGACACCTGGATGGCTCAGTTGTTAAGGGTCTGCCTTCGGCTCAGATCATGACCCAAGGGTCCTAGGATGGAACCCTGCATTGGGCTCTCTGCTCAGTGGGAAGCCTCCTTCTTCCTCTCCTGCTTGCCTGCTTGTGTTCCCTCTCACGATGTCTCTCTCTGTCAAATGCATAATTAACAGAAGTGGAGAGGTGACAAAGTAGTGGGGAACTACTAAGTCAAATCTAAGAGTAAGTTGACCCTTTAACAAGGAGGACAACCCTCCAATTCTTCCCCTCACTCCCAAGCTTTAGTGGAACTGAATCATAGCACATGATCTAATCAGAACCAAGGCGAAATATTGTATTTGGAAGGGTTTGTATACTATTCCTTGGATTATCTTGGAACCATGAGCCATGAGGTATGACCATTATTTAGCATATGTAAGGGGAGGACATCCTAGAATGGTGCAAATAGTAATAAGGTGGATCTAAGATACACACAGAGAAACCAGGTTCTGGAGGTTTGTTTGTTTGTTTGTTTGTTTGTTTTTTAAGATTTTACTTATTTATTTGACAGAGAAATTCAGAGAGCACAAGCAGGGAGAGCAGCAGACAGAGAGGGAGAAGCAGGCTCCCCACTGAGCAGGGTTCTATCCCAGGACCCTGGGTTCATGAGCTGAAACAAAGGTAGGTGCTTAACTGACTGAGCCATCCAGGCATCCCTGAAGATCTTTTTAAATCTTGGATGACACTGTGTCTGGAGTGTGTTCAGTTACAAAAGGGAATATATCCCCTCCTTTGCTAAGTCGGTTTTGGTTCCGTTTTATCTCCCATATAATAGAAAAATCTTGAAATGGGAGGCATCTTTGTGATGGAGATAGAAGTCACGATTTGGATGGGGTAATTTTTAAGCTGAATGACCAAGGACAGAGATCTGAGAAATATCTGCCTTTAGGCTCTAGGAAGAAAATGGGAAGCTAAACATGAGGAACAGCCTCTTAGACATCAAAGATATGAATCTGGAGCTTCTCCACAACCAAGGCAGAAGAGGAAGACATCAGCAGTGTCAATTCATGACTCAAGGACCATGAGACAAGTGTGTCTGAAGACGGGGTGGGGGTGGGGTCATTGATAACATTTGGGAACACCTTCTCAAGGTAGTCATGTGAGTGACAATCTGACTTCCAAAACTCAGAAACACATTGGAGGAAAAAAGGAAAACGAAACAACTTTCTTTCTTTATGTTGGAGAAAAGAGGATTGGTGAGGGGACAAGAGTGCCACTTTGGGCAGGGCAGCCAGAAGGGAGGGGGTTGAGGTTAAAAGGAACTTTTTAAAAAAGAGAACACACGTAAAAAGTCTTGTATAGATAGACAACAGATGAGAGATACAAAACAGAGTAATTTAGTGGAGAAGCTTCTGGAAGTGGCTACAGGAAATGAGACCAAAAAGGAAGGATAGGAAAAGGAAGGACAAGAAACAAAAGGAAGAATAAAAGAGAGCTCCTTCTTATCTGGAGGCAGGGATAGAGGTGGGATGGAGCCAGGAGCAGTGAGTGGTCCACTTGTGCTCATTACATGGAGGGAAGACCTGGTGGAAATGAACGCGACAGAAATATTAACCAGAGGGACATACATGCACTGTCAGTTCTCAGCCACTGGGAAATAAAATATTTTTCAAGGAGATAGAGGAGGGATGAACGGTTACTTAGAGCTCCACTGTTTTGGACAATGGTACAAAGGGCTCTTGTGGAGCTCTGGGCAGCCGAAAGGGGCTGGTTTGCCTTATCTCAGGTGTCTCCTCACTTGCCTAAGTGCCTGAGGAAGCAACCCTGGTACTTGTTTTCCCAAGGGGAGTATTTTTGTAGGCAAGAACTTCTTGAAATTCTGTTAGTGCGCTCTTTGGGAGATACTAAATACCCACTTCCTTATAATGGCCTCCACTGGCTGCAGGTCCTTTCCATTTTCACTGGAACTTTTTTGATAATTCCTCCTTCAGATCCAACTAGGTCCTTTCTTCTGATGGGACAGTATCAGAGGGAAGCGCTGTCTTGATAGGTGAATGCATGCCAACACTAGCAGACCAATTTGGGTTTCGGGCAGAGGCTGCTGTGCCCCTGTGTTTCAAAGTTCAGTTCCACAAGAAACATAAGAACTCCTCATAATGCAAGATGCACAATCAAGGAAGAGCTCCTTTTTGCTGAGACAAGTGACACCATCCGTGTGCCACCTTCTGTGACACACGCTGTTTTTAGAAACACATTAGGGTGTGAGCTCTGGGGAATGTTTCTATCTACATCTAAGGCGATGCTAATGTTTGTAACTGAGCATCTAGCTGTGCAGTACGTTTTTATTTATATTCCTGGTTTTCAAAGGGTGCTGGGAGGAGCTTCTTTGGAAGCTCCAGTAGGGAAAGAGTGAGGAAGGAGCTGGGGAAGGGGCACTGCTGTTTCATAGGGAAGTTTTGGCATCTGAATAGCATTTTATTTAAACAAAGCTTCTAAGGGGGCGGGGGAAGAAAGCCACTATTTTAAATCAACCAAAGCCTGTTACCAAGTACATTATTAGCAATTAAGCAAGCAGACTTTTTTTTTTAAGGGCAGCTATTATCCTGGTCTTTAAATAAGAACCATATTGGATGATAACTTAAGAATGTCAATGCCATTAAAAGCAAACTGCTTTTTTTGCAGTTTAAAACCTTAGTGAACCCTCCAAAGCTTTATCTTTTCTAGCTGTTAAGATTGTACTCATCTTTTAAAGATATTTCTTACCTAGAAGGCCTTGCCCAAACACAGCACTTTGAATGGCACATCTCAGATCCCCAAGCTATCATTAATTCTCTCCTCTCCAGTCTTTCAGCAGCCTTTGTAAGTGTCTATATTACTCTACGAGTCACAGCACACACCTTGCCTAAGGTTTGCTTGTGGTTGTCTTTTCTGGAAGATTCTGAGCCTCTGGAGGGTTCTCATTCATCTTCATATTCCCCATTGCGCCTGTCTAGGCGTGGAGACTTGTAGCGAAGAAACCCTTAATAAATGTTTGCTTTCCTGAATTCTCAGCAGTCATAATTTTTTTTCAATAAGATAAGGTAGCTGAGCAAATATTCATCATAATGGAAATGAAATTGCTGCCCATAATAATGAAAAGTATTTAGAGGAATGTTCTCACCTATTTGGAGATGTCATGGATGACAAAAATCACTGTGGTAAAGAACAGGACGGAATCCTATTTAGGCCTAACCTCTCTCGACTATTCTGTTTCTGGAAAGTGCAAAAGTATCTAGTATGACAGGTACCAGGGTACCTCAGGTAGAGTTGACCTCTTCAAAGGACTCAAGGGCTTTGAAATATCTTCATCATCTTGAGTTATTGTTGACCAGGTGCTTATTTTTCTGTCTGTGTAACTCAGATGATCTTTGAGGTCCTTTCTAATTCTAGGTTTTATGGATATCTGCATTCTATGTCTCCCACATCTTTCTTCACCTTTTAAAAAAGATTTTAATTTTAAGTAATCTCTACACCCAGTGTGGGGCTTGAACTCACAATCTTGAGATCAAGAGTCAAATGTTCTACTGACTAAGCCAGACACACTCATTTTGATTTAGGAAGAAAGTCTTTGAAATTGTTTGAATAGCTGAGCTTGGAGATGAAAGTACAATATATTTGTATAAAATTTTCATTATGTAAATATGTGTCAGACAGATCATTTGTCAATGATGAGAAATCCTTGAGCTGGCTTTATTTTCCTATGCTTGTGGAGCTTTGGTAACATGTAAGAATCATTAACTTGTTTCAGTTGTGTCTATATTAGATTGGGTAGCAAAAGACTCTTGGGAACACTGGTGTACTGAATAATAGCCACCTAAGGATGGCCACATTCTAATGCCTGATACCTATGAATATTTCACCTAATATGGCAACAAGGACTTTGCAGATGTGATTACATTAAGGATTTCAAGATAGGGAGATCATCTGGGATTATCCATATGGACCCAGTGTAATCACAAGGTTCTTTATAAGAGGAAGGCAGGACACCAGAGTAGGTAATAGGAGATATGACGATGGGAACAAAGATTGGGCTCATGCAGTAAGGCCGTGATCTGTGGAGGGTGGACAGCCACTAGAAGCCAGAAGAAACAAAGCATAGATTCAGCTCTGGAGCCTCTAGAATGAACCAGCACTGACCACACCTTGCCTTTAGCCTTGTGAGACTCATTCCAGGCTTTTGATCTCCAGAACTGTTAAGAAATGAAATTTGGGGCGCCTGGGTGGCTCAGTGGGTTAAGCCGCTGCCTTCGGCTCAGGTCATGATCTCAGGGTCCTGGGATCAAGGCCCGCATCGGGCTCTCTGCTCAGCAGGGAGCCTGCTTCCCTCTCTCTCTCTCTGCCTGCCTCTCCATCTACTTGTGATTTCTCTCTGTCAAATAAATAAATAAAATCTTTAAAAAAAAAAAAAAAAAAGAAATGAAATTTGTATTGTTTGAAGGCACCAGGTTTGAGGTAACTTGTTATGGTAGCTCTAGGAATTATTCATTTGAAAGTTTGTTATGGGGTTGTACCATATATGTATATATATGTCTGTGTGTATCTAAGCATGTGTGTATACATTCCCTGTTACTTTTCCCTGAAGTAAGTTCACAGACCAAAACCTAAGAAAATGGAAATGTATGAATATCATAAGTTTAGTTTTTCTTCAAAGACCAGAAAAGCACTGGAAGTGAGACATACTGGCAAGTGTAAAATATATATATATATATATATATATATATATATATATATATATCCTTGTCTGTATCCCTTCCTTCCATTAGGCTTCCTGTATCTTTGATGGGAATGTTCCAGTTGTTGTTGGAAAACAGGTGCTAATTAGAAGCCTTACTCCTGAAATAATACAGAACTCTTGGTAGAATTGTTGATGTCATCACAGGATGAAAAAAAAGTGGGGGCACTTTGACATTTTCACAAAGGAGTGTGTTTTATTCAGACTATTTTGGTTACAAAAGACACAGATTGTAGATTCAATCAACTTAGATTGTAGAGTTAGACATTTTTGGTAAGTGGAAGTGGATTGTTAAGTATGGCAATATAAATTTTTTTCACAATGCTGGGATGAAGGAAATTAATATTTTTTAGTTTTTCTGAGTCATAAAAATTTGGCTTGATCCTCACTTGCCTGAGTTGGTAGGAAATTTACAACTAGTCATGATTGAACTCTTCTTTCTTTCCCAGAGTTCTAAGAATCTGGGAAAGAGTCCCAAGAATACAAATTCCAGTGTGCACAACTGTCTCTGCTTGCATCACACTGGTGTCTCATTGCCCAAAGTAGTCATACGGCTGTGTGCCCAGAGTCCAGTGAATAGAAGGTATTACACAAGTCCATAAACACTGATTGGTGGTGTTTGTTGGAGGGTGTCACACTCTAAACATTCAGCACAGACTGACCCAGTTCATTCACTTAGACTAGGTCACTTCAGGTTAAGTTTCTCTGTCATGCATTTTTTTTTTTTTTTTTTTTTGGCCCTTGGGGCCTATTGTCTTTATGTTCTATTAGACTGTGAATGCCTGAGGTAGAAACCATACGGGTCTGGTTCAATGCCATATCACTACCAAAAGGCACAGTGCCTGGAGCATCACAGGAAGAGGTCCTCTTGACCCAGTAGAATGTGACCATGTAGACTATTAGGTGACACAAACATGTCCCACTAGATTGCCCTATAAGCAAGTTTTCCTTAGACCTAGCAGTCTCTGGAATGGACACTTCTAATACAGAGAGCTTAGGAAGAAGTTTGGGGCAATAAGTCTTCAGCATTAATTGAGGGAGCTCAGATAAGGTTATAGGAGAATCAAGTCCTAGGGCAGACCAAGTCCCATAGCACTTTACCAATCCCCCCTATCAATAACCATCACATCCATAAAACAATTCTTGGATGCTCATTTGGTTCCCCAATGGGTTCCCAACTAAAAAGAAAGATTTCCCTCTTTATCAAGTATTACGTCCCTCCTCCCACATACAAATCAGTGTCATATGGATTAGTTGATACAATTAATTCTCCAAACTTGACCAATGACTTGTGGTTGGGAAGAAGCAAGGTAGAGCAGATTGAGGCTATGTAAGACAACCCAGGATGTGAACTTGGGTTCTGCTGCTTCTTAACTGCCTGGTCTTGGCCAACTTGCTAAACTTCTCTGGGTCTCAGTTTTACCAGTTGCAAATGGTTATAATAATAGCTTCCCTTTAGAGTTTTAATGAAGATGAAATTAATGACATAAATAGAACTACCTTCCTCCCCCATCCCTTTGCCTTCCCTTCATTTTCAGTTTGTCACACATTGACAGGTATTAAGGATTCTTGGAATGACAGATACAGGCATTGAGAAGACATATTGTGGTATTAAAGTGGGGACTGAGCATGAAGCATTTTAGTATACTTGATTAAGTCAGCTTTTTAAAAAAAGATTTTATTTATTTATTTAACACAGAGAGAGAGAGAGAGAGAGATATCACAAGTAGGTAGAGAGGCAGGCAGAGAGAGAGAGGGAGGCAGGCTCCCCACTGAGCAGAGATCCCGATGTGGGGCTCGATCCCAGGACCCTGAGATCATGACCCGAGCCGAAGGCAGAGGCTTTAACCCACTGAGCCACCCAGGCACCCCTGATTAAAACAGTTTTAATCTTAGGGAAGAAAAAAAATTAAAATAGTTAATTTTATAATCATTGTGAAGGCCGCAAGCCAAGAACAGGGTTCCCTATTTATTAAGTTAAAAAACATGAAATATGAAATAAGAATAACTTAAAAGCTTCTATGTACTGACCTGGGGTGATTAAGTACTCGTCTACATAAGTATTCTGTGGCTTTCTTGTAAGTGGTTGTAAAATATAGATAAAATTGGAAAGAGACACAAGTCCCACTCATACGAAGGAAAAGGAGTGTTATTTTGGTATGGAAAACAACACAATGATAATTTTTAGATTTTTATTTCAGTTTTTATTGAAGAATAAAATGGGAAGATTTTATGCTCAATCATCTTTTGAAGCTGATGGTTTTAGATAATGCATAAGATGTTCAAGATCCAAATGGCAAAGTAGACATGCATTAGAATGATGGCTGAAATTCTCTGGATGATTTTGGAAAAATCCTTTTTTTAAGTGCTTTGTCCAGGTGCCTCAAAGTCTGTATCATCAGACTTTGCACTTCTACTTGCACTTATTCCACTATATTGCTGCTCATATAGCTTTAAGAACTATTGTTTAGTTTAAATAGTTTCTTCCTCACATTTAGACTTGCATTTCCATGAACTTCTTTTGATATCATTTTCTTCAAGTTGGAGGAGTTTCTAATGAAACCATCACTAAACTATATGGGAATTATGTTATAAAATCACTGGAACTCAAAATGAAAAAAGAATATCCAATCAAAAATATTTTAGAAGCATTTTTGGAAGAAAGGATTTATAATGTTCCCAGAGCCTCTGTCTTTGCTTCTTATGCATGTCATTAGTCTTCTATTAGATAACTTTGCCATTCTAGATAATTCTTAGTATTTTCTAATATAATGTACTTATCTTCATGAACTACATATAGGTTGATCAATTTTTAAACTCTTTCTTTAAAAATTATTTATTTCCCCTGCACTGTGATTTATGCCTGAACATTTTATTTACTGTCCTGTTCCAGCAAATTGTTATGGTGGTAATGGACAGAATGAGCTGTGTCCTACCCCACCCCACCCTCCATGATGGTTTAGGAGGAGGGGCCTTTGGAAGGTAATTAGGTTTAGATGTGATCCTGAGGGTGGAGCTTCATGATGGAATTTATGTCCTTATAGGAGAAGGAAGAGGGCTCTCTTTCTCTTTCATGCGAAGGGACAAGAAAATCAACTGTTGCAAACCAGCAGAGGCCTCTCATTAGAAACGTAGGAAGTCAGCACTTTCATCTTGAACTTCCCAGTCTCTGAAACAGAGCAATAAATGTCTGTTGTTTAAGTCACCCAGTCTGGTATTCTGTCATAGCCGCCAGAGCTGAATAAGACATGGATTTTCTCTCCTTTTAAAGAAAGCTGGATTTGCTCAGCTGCTTGTTAACCATCCTAAGGGGAATGTAGCTGAGAAACAAGGGAAAATGTTAGTTAGTTCATGAAGTTGTCTAGCCAGGTGGGAAGAGGAACACAAGGTTAATACACACCAATGAAAGTTTGCTAAAGATAACGAGTGGATGATGTGAATATTCCCTGATAAAAATCTGAAGAATGATCCAGAAGTAATGTATCAAAAAAACACAATATTTTCTTCTCCAAATTAATGAGCCTTCTTATTGTTTTGGTGTCACCGTCATGGCCATTTTAGTATCTTTCTATGATTGATGGTTTCATCATCATTTTGCAAGTAAATTTTAAAAAAGTTGTTATATTTGATACACTAATGAACTTCTAAATGAGAACATCTGTTGTTTTCCTGTTATTCACAAATTCTGTTAATCTTAAAAATAGAGCTATCGAATTTGTTGGAGATGGTTTATTAATTTTATGAACTAGTGGTATTATTTTCTTATTACTTTGATATCCATCGGTAGGCTCCAGAGAATTAAATCAAAAGACTAGAAAGCTCTTCCCTCCTCCCCGCTTGCTCTCTCTCTTCCATTATTATTACTGTGTGGTCAGTAAGGTCCAGGGTCAGCAATACTAAACTCCCTTATAAATCTGAAAGAGATATATATTGATTTCAACTGTCTGGAAATACATCTTAAGAATGGAGATAAGCAATGAAAGGACAATTATTAAATAGTCAATAATGCCATTCCCTTGGATAGCAAACTGGGAAAAATCCCCCTTGGCTTATTGCAGAATTTACCACTTAACATTATGTGTTTGTGTTGATAAACGACTTCAGCCCTGTATTTTCCTTTTTGATTCACGCAGTTTTCCTGGAAGGAATGAACTACAGGGGAGGCAGGTTTTCCAGTTGAAAATTCCTTACAGTTGAAATTTTACGAGAATCTATAGTTCGTGCAAAAGTGATATAAACCATAAATAGTGTGTACCCTTAGGATTTGCTGGTGAAATAAAAATAGGAAAATCACCTTCAGAGATAATTTGTTGCTGATGAGACCAGGAAGAAAGCCTTTTAAATCATATGAAAAAATTCTCCAGGAGATAATATGAATATAATTTAATAAACTTGGTCTAATTAATGATGACATTTATTATTGTTGAGACAGGAGTGTGATATTTTGCATGGAGATTGGAAAAGAAATAAGGAGGAGGAGGAATTTTTCAATATTTCTTGAGTATAGTACAGTTCCAGGTGACTCAGGAAGAAATATTTTTCCTTAGAGCAGAGAATCAAAATTTGTCATGAAACTATATATCTTACCAGTTCCATTGCCATTGTAAATGCATAATTTTGGCTTTTTGGTTTCCAAATATGGATCGTGGTATATTAATCAGAATCCTCTTGTGAGCAAATGGCAGAAATCAACTCAGACTAAGGCAGAAAGAGTTCGTATGGGCTCCTTCTGCAGGCTTCATGCATTTGTGACCACGGACTGGTGCAGGTCCCACACTCAGGAGAGCCGTGCCCTTGGCGTGTAATGCTCTGTGGTTGCCACTGATATTCTTAATAATTTTACCTTTGAATTCGTGTTTGTAAATGAAACCTGATGGGGTAATGGAGCCTGGGCCAGATGCGTGGAGTTTTGGCTCACGGGTACCTCTACCTCCCCAGGATGAGACCTCCACTGCTTCCTTCTCTGGTCCCTGGTGCTCAGGTCTGGGATTGCCAAATTTAGCGTAAATAAACCAAAACCAAAATCAAAACAGGATGCCAGTTATTTCTGAATTTCGGAAAACAATGAATCATTTTAAAATGTAGGTATGTCTCAAATATTGCCCAAGACATAATGCAGGATGATCTGATATCCAAATTTCACTGGGTGTGCAGTATTTCATCTGACACCTCACTCCTGCCAAGTCACCCCCCAGGGCCTCAGCCACAGGCAGGCAGAGATGGGGAAGGGGGAGGGGTGGGGCAGGCGCTGTCCGTCCGCTCCCGGCTGGCGGCGCTGTGCGTTCCTGGTGGTGAGCTCGTCGCTCACCTCTCCTTGTGATACCCGGTGCGTCCTGGCGCGGAAGTTGCCCTTTGAAGAGTCCCCAGCTTACGGCGAGACGGGGAGATCTGAGTTCGTTTACTGTGAGATTGGGGTGTGACCCTGGACCTGAGTTCAGGCTCAATAGCCTTGACGGTCAGGGCTGGCTCGCCCGGATCTCCGCACCCCTCCCCCGACCCCCTGAAGAGGAGAGTGCGACATTAACCACCAAATAAAAAACAGCGTGACGGATCCAGAATGAGACTGCGGAAGAAAGGCAATTGCGCTATATTTTAGTACCTTTAATGACACGTTTTTCCTGCTTTTGAACAAGAGGCCCCGTAATTTTATTTTGCATCATAGCGGGTCCTGGGCTCTTTTCACCGAGAGGAGCTGTGGTATTTCTGAAATTTACCGCAGGTGGAGACAACATTGACAAATTTTCTCCAGCTCACTTTCCTGCTTCTTTATGAATTTACAGTTTCTTCTTAGAGCACAGCTGCCAGGACCTTCTGACTCTTAGAGCACTGCTGCCAGGACCTTACAGCTAGGACCAAAGGAGAAAGTTCCAGTTTGAATAACGTTGAGAGACAGTCTGATTACTCCAGCTTTGGTCCTCTGTGTCCCCTTGGACCATTCAAGTGAAGTGGCAATTGCACAGCCCTGAGTCCTGCCTGAGGTCACCTCTCTGTTAGCAGGAGAGCACTGGAAGAAGGGGTAGAACCAACCTAGTTATTTTAAGAAGTCACTGTGAGGGGTGCCTGGGTGGCTCAATGGGTTAAGGCCTCTGCCTTCAGCTCAGGTCATAATCTCAGGGTCCTGGGATCAAGCCCTGCATTGGACTCTCTGCTCAGCAGGGAGCCTGCTTCCTCCTCTCTCTCTGCCTGCCTCTCTGCCTACTTGTGATCTTTGTCTGTCAAATAAGTAAAATCTTAAAAAAAAAAAAAAGTCACTGTGAGATTATTTTTCTACTCTAATTTGATTTTCCTACATTTAGTTAAAATGACTCTCTTTCCTAGGGCTCTTTTACTGCTGAATTAATTCATACAATTAATTTTTTGAAAGTACAAAGTTTGCAGCAGGGTGCCCACCTGCTATGACCTAACTAAGTGCAAATGTCCTTTACAACCCAGCCAGAGGAAACTTCTGCAACTCTAACTGTCTCTTAAAAACTGTATACCTTGGGGCACCTGGGTGGCTCAGTGGGTTAAAGCCTCTACTTGCGGCTCAGGTCATGATCCCAGGGTCCTGGGATCAAGCCCCACATCACATTTGGCTCTCTGCTCGGCGGGAAGCCTGCTTCCTCTTCTCTCTCTGCCTGACTCTCTGCCTAATTGTGATCTCTGTCTGTCAAATAAATAAACAAAATCTTAAAACAAAACAAAACAAACAAAAACAAACCCTGTAAACCTTACATTTAGAGTTCCTCTAAAATTACGTTTGGGAGGACCCTCAGATGTACAGATTCCTATTCACCCTCCCATCTATGCTTTCATTTGTCCATTCATCAAATACGTAGTTTAAGCCAAAAACAAGTCTTGGGGTTGAAGCTTACTTGGAGAAGAAAATTCTGTAAACTGATAAATTTTATGAAAACGATTTAAAATGTCTCCTAAGACCACAGCAGAGGCACCAAAGACAGGTGGAGTGCTTATACTTTTCCCCTTGCTTCCTTCCTGTCTTCCTTCCTTCTTAGGATTGAAAGAAATGGGCTTTGGATCTGAAGTTAGAGCTCAGTCCAGCTGTTATTAAATTATTGACATTTTCTAGGAGGCGTGTGGAGGAAGAGGAGAAGCTTTGAGGGACCGAGTAGTGTAATTGTGCAGTTGCCATGGTGACTTGTGGCCAGGAAGATTTTTCTGTGTTGGTTCCATTGCACCAGATGTAGGTACAGCCAAAAGAGCATAAATCAGTTTCCTAGAAAATTATTTTAAAGGCATGTCCCTACTGCAAAGGAAGTCAAAGGCAGTTTTACTTTTCTGTGTCTAAGAGGGCACATTTCTTGCTTTTTCTTATGCACACATATAATGGCTCATTATTTTTGCCAGTCCTTTGCACACACACACAAAACAGGTAATACTTTGAGGTGTGAGAAATGTCGAATGGATTTTGGCTGACAGTTACTAAGGTCAGTCTCTTGATGCTTTTTCATTGTAAAGAAAAAAATACTTTTGACCTCAATTTAACTTGAAACTTCCCTGTGACAGTTACTGGATCAATTTATAAAGAATAAAGCATTAATGACAAGGTTCATCTCAGGGCAAGGTGCTACAAATAGTATTTTCCTTTTTTTGAGTGCTAATGTAAATGGTATTGTTTTTCATTTAAAATTTCCCTTGTTCATTGCTAGCATGTACAAAAATGATTTATTTTTATTTATTAACCTTGTATCCTGACTCCTTGCTATAATTACTCATTAGTTCCAGGAGACTTTTTTGATCATTCTTTTGGATTTTCTACATTGATGATCATGTCATCTGTGAGCAGAGTTTTATTCTTCTTTCCTGTTATGGACTGAAGATTTGTGTCCCCCCAGTTTCATATGTTGAAATCATAACCATTACCTCTCTCCCCACCAGACAGTGGTATTAGGATGTGAAACTTTGGAAGGTAATTAAGTCATGTAGGTAGAGTCCTCATGAATGAGATCACTGTCCTTAGATAAGAGACTCCAAAGAGCTTTCTAGCTCTCTTTCAGCCATATGAGACTACAAAAAGACAGCAGTCTGCAAGTGGGAAGAGGGTTCTCACCAGAACCTGATCCTCTGGGACCCTGAGTTTGGACTTCCAGCCTCCAGAATGATGAGAAATAAATTTCTGTATTTTGATAAGCCAGAATACCCAGTCTCTGGTATTCTGTTTAGCAGCCCAAACTAAGACACTTCTCAATCAGAATACTTTTTCTTTCCTTTTCTTGTCTTATTGCATTAGCTAGGATTTCCAATGTGATACTGAAAAGGAGTGGCGAGAGAGGACATCTCTATGTTGTTTGTGACAGTGAATATTTGAAGTATCATTTCAGAGGTCATCATTTAGCTTAATTAAAAAAAAAACTATTATGTATTCCATATTGACAAGGATGAAAAGATAATGCCCAGGTTTGGTGAGAATGTCTGGCTAAAGGTATTCTGCTACTCTCCTCATGAGATTACAAGCTGATAACATTTTCAGAAGACTTCTGATTTGGACTGTCTTCCCACATTTAAAATTTAACCATTAAATTTCTAGGCAATGCTCACACAAGTGCAAATATTTAAGAATAAATATTGTGATATTGTCTTTAGAAGCAAAGAATTTGAAACAACCCATCATCCGTCATAATAATGGATCAAGTAAATTATGATATATTCACACAGTGGAATATACTATTCAGCTTTTAAAAAGAATAATAGATTTCAACTATGTATTGACATTGGGAAGATGTTAGTAAAATATGTTATTGGGTTAAAATGCAATTTGCATTTTATATATACTATATATAGTATGATTCTATTTGTATAAATAAAGGATGTTTGTAAGTATGCTTATATAAGCACAGACAACATTTAGTACAACTTCTAAGAAATTGTTACAATTAGTTACCTCTGATTGGGAATGAGTAGATAACTGGAAAAGAAAGAAGACTATTTCTACTCATTTCGTATTTTCTATATGTCAATGGAAATTATGTAAAATATTTTGAGTGGGTAAAAAAAATTGTAATTTAAAAATTGTAATACATTTATGAAAACATTTGAGGCCTGTGCCTTGTAAATTACTAACAAAATATTCTTTCTCTACTGATTTGCCTCTGGCCATTTAAAATAGCAAAATATTCTTTTTTATGTATTTTGAAATCTTATATTCCTCATCAGAGCTTAGAAAGGATTTTTTTTTGGGGGGGTGATTCAGTAATATATATTAAAACATCACGGAGGCCTCCAGATATTCATTGGTATTCTTGTTTGTTTTGTTTTTAAAGTCTGCCAGGTATATTTAATCTGTTTTCCCTTTCTTTTCCTTGAGGGGGTTGACAAGTTGAAGGGCTTTTTTTTTTTTTTTTTTTTTTTTTTTTAGTGGGGGGAGGCTTAAATATGCTTACATTTAGGAGAGAAAGAGTAAGAAAGAGACAAAGATTAAAGATTAGGGTAGAATCCCAAGAATGGGTGGATGAATAAAGGCAGAGATTTTTTGGAGTGAAGAAAAGCAGAGAGAACTTTGGTAGATGATTATTCATCTGCTACTTGGGGTTCTGGCAGCTGTGGGAGCATATGAGGTATGTCTGGGCAGACTTATGCCTGTAAGTATCTTACAATGGGCTGTCTGGGAAAAAGTGTCCTGACTGTACTGTTAGGCCCATTTCTGAGGCATTAATGTCCCCATCAGGGACAATTTCAGGATACTAATGGTTTAACAATGGGTTTATCACATTCCTAGAGATTTATTAAACAGAATTCATGAGCTGGCAGACGGATGGAAGACATGAGCAGACATTTCTCCAAAAAAGATATACAAATGGCTAACAGATATGAAAAAGTGCTCAACAGCCCTTGACATCAGGGAAATACAAATCAAAATCACAATGAAGTACCACCTCACACCAGTCTGAATGGGTAAAATTAACAACTCAGGAAACAACAACTGTTGGTGAGGATGCAAAGAAAGGGGAGCTCTCTTATGCTATCGGAGGGAATGCAAACTTGTGCAGCCACTCTGAAAGATGATATGTAAGTTCCTCAAAAAGTTAAAAATAGAACTACCCTACAGCCCAGCAATGCACTACCACATATCTATCCAAAGGATACAAAGAGTGATTCGAAGGCACATATGCATCAAATGTTTATAGCAACAATGTCCACAATAGCTAAAATATGGACAGAGCCCAGATGTTCATTGATTGATGAATGGATAAAGAAGATGTAATATGTATAAGCAATGGAATATTACTTAGCCATCAAAAAAATGAAATCTTGGCATCTGCAATGACATGGATGGAACTAGAGGGTATTATGCTAAGCAAAATAAGATAGAGAAAGACAAATAACTTTCTCTCATATGTGGAATTAAAGAAACAAAGCATACGAACAAAGGGGAAGGGAAGGAAAAATAAAATAAGATGAAAATAGAGAGGGAGGCAAACCATAAGAGACTTTTAAATATAAGAAACAAATTGAGGGTTGCTAGAGGGGAGGGGGGAGGGTGATAGGGCAACTGGGTGATAGGCATTAGGGAGGGCACTTGAAGTAATGACCACTGGGTGTTATATTTAACTGATGAATCACTAAATTCTACCCCGAAATTAGTAATAATAATAGTAGTAATAATAATAATAAGTATATATATATGAACTTTGGAGGGGCCCAACTCAGCCTATAAATACATATCAATGAAGCAGAGTTGGCAGTGGGGGCTTAGGATGAGGCTGGAAGGGAGAGAGACAAGGTTGAACCAGACATTGATTATTTTATGTTGTCCTCCTTGCCCTGCCCACCCCCTACCTTCAGCTTGCCTAGACTACGCCTCATCCTACCAGGTGGTATGGTGCCTGGAGAAACTCAGGCATAAAAGGTACAGAATTCCAGATTGAGTTTATGCATCAGCAAGGCAGGTTTGGCCATGCTCAAAATGAGGAAATTTGGTAAGACAGGTAGAAAGCTGACAGGTGCTTTATTTTGATAGCGGTCATGTGAAGGTTTCTTTCTAAACTCTTCTCTGCACATTTTCTCATTGGAAATCAGCTGCACACATGAAGGTCACAGCAAACCACAGAATCCCACTGGGTTTCCAGGCCCCCGTGTCTGCTCTCCCATCTCAGTAGTACTTCTTCAAGTGTTGCTTTGCATGGAGAATGACAAGAATCAACATTCATCCTCTGTAAGCCCACTTGAATATATTTTCCAAAATATCATTGAATATCTGATTCTGTTTGAAATTATCATGAGAGTAAATTTATAAATAAAGGAGTTGCTATTTGCCAAATGTGGCTGCATTAAATTGACTTGATACTGAAGTACATATGTTATGGGGGAATTAAAAAAAAACATTTTATGTGAATCTCATTTGAAATATTTTGGGATAGCTACTTTGAAGTGTAATGCCTTTACCTGTTACGACATTTCCAGGACATTATTTTACCTGTCTTTAAAAAATTTTTTTAAATCAGTTACTGCTTTAGCAAAGACTTCCTTACTTTCTAATTGCCCTAAATTTCTTTTCTTATTGAAGACATGTTTAACAATTGAATTCATTATTTTAGAAATTAATAAGACTTTCGTTTTTTAGCAACTGCCCATCATGGCAGAGCTCCCACGGAAGTATTAATCCAAAGAAGTCTGTAAAAATGTTATGTATCTAATTAGATTCAGTGAATAGAGAATGAAATTTCAGACTTGAGAAGGGAGGGCTGTTACAAATTGCTGGAACTGAACTGTATAACTCCCAAAATTCATATGTTGAAGCCCTGACTCCCAATGTGATAGTATTTGGAGGTGGAGCTTTTGGGAGGTAAGTGGGGCTAGATGAGGTAATGAGGGTGGTGTCCTCAAAATGGGATTAGTACCCTGAAAGAAGAGAACAGAGCTTGCTTTCTCTCTTTCTCTAGGGCTCCTGAAGGGTCATGTGAGCACACAGAGAGAAGACAGTAGTCTGTGAGTTGGGAAGTGGCTCCTCAGCAGGAATGGAATCTGTCAGCACCCTGATCTTGGATTTCCCAACTCCCAGAACTATAAGAAATAAATGGCTAGTGTTCAAACCCATTCAGTCGACTTTGTTAGAGCATCCTGAGCTGATGAGGACACAAATATTCTTACATGATGATCATATCTGATAGCATTCTGCAGTTCCAAGCTTTCTGAACTTCAGGGTGAGGAAAGCGTCCAGTCCATGTAAACACTCTGTTCCTTATTAGCTCAAATGTAAATGCTGATCAGTCTGTTTGCTCTGTCATGATCCCATTAGCATCCCCCAAACAGGAACAAAGTAAAAAACATGAATCAGCAATGTGGCATTGAGATTTCTTTGTGTTCTATGCGTCTAGCCTTCTGTGAGTCACTGGGCATGCAATGGTCAATAAGACAAAGTGGTCCCTGATGTTGTTGTGCTTATATGCTTCTTGGGGAGATAATGAGAAAATAGACAATATGAACACAATTGTTCTGAAGGCAGAGGAGCTGGATGTAGTGGGAGATTCAAGAGCTCCTAGAAGGAGTATACAGAAAAGTTGAGATTAAATGTGGTCAGGAGCAGGAAAAGTTAAAGGGGCAGGAAGAGTTCCAGGCAAAGAACTATTTGAGAAACTGAAATAATTTCTTTTTGACTAGAACAAAGTGAGGAGAAGGTGTCATGAAAGATGAACCTGAAAAAATTACTCCCTTAGAGATGATGCTGATCTTTCTAAGCCACAGGAGTTTTATGTTATTTTAAGGGCACTGATGAACAACTGAAATTTAATGGCAAAGACTTGATCATATTGGCATTTTAGCAAGGTCCTTCTGGTTTCTATGTGAAATGGATTGGACTGGAAGAAGAAAAGAAGCTAATGATTCCCAGTACCTGGAAAAGTTGTTACAATCAGGATGGATGATAGAACTGGGCAGAATTTAGAGATATTTAGGAGGTAAACTCACTTTGGTAATTGGATGCTGGATGAGGTGAGGAAGAAGGAGAATTTAAGGAAGACATATGGATTTCTGACAATTACACATAGATCAAATAAAGGAAAACAATAACCCACTGGACTTTTTAAAAGGTCTATGGGGACCTTGTGAGAACCAGACTGAAATGGCCTGAGGAGTTAGGGGGAAGTGAAGAAATGGGGTTAAGCTGTGGGGGGCATTTTTCATCAGAGCACTGTTCACTAAAACCCATCATTGCCTACTTGCCACATAGTATATAGCTGGGAAAGAATGATGTGGGGGAATACCAAAATATCATGTTTCTATGATACAGGGCAGATGGATTTCTAGAATTGGGATTCTGTGAATTGATGATATTTCTTATGATATTCTTCTAGGTTCTGGTGAAGTTGGGACGGGGATTTTTTGACAGGTCTTTACTCCTGTCATTCCAACACTACTATGTTGATTAGAGTGGTCCAACTTAGTGATTGTTTACATTGAATCCAGAGACCCCAAATCACTGTTTATAACTCTCAGTGTAATTGAAAATAAAAAGATAGATCCTGGTTGAACATCTGGTCAACCAATTCTTTTGGTCTGATCGTAGGAAGGGTTGGGAAGAGGTATGATTTCTTCTGGCTTCCCAAAGAAGTAACACTGTTTGCTCAGAGAAATTTCAAAAGCCCTTACTCAATGAAGAGTCATTCGTTACAGTCTCAGTTCTTCTAAGACTGGAATGGGTATCTCAGAGGGAAGCTGTCCTAGGTAAATTTCTAGGGAAGGAGTCAAGTTCTGTCTTCCGACATGCCCCCCTACCTTTTTTTTACCCCAACCCCTTTCTCTGCCTACACAGTCCAGAGCTTGGCAGACAATTCCATTCCTTCCTCCAACTCACCAGTCCTGATGAGGTTTCTTTATGGTGCATGTTTTCCTCCTCTGGCCTGTCAGGCATGTCCTCCATTCAAGTCACTTGTCTTCTAGTCACTAATTCAGTGTGATCCCAGTCCGCACCACCAACTGTGGTATTAAGCTCTGCTCTCAGTTTGATGGTACTGGCATGTGTCTTTCTGACTCAATTTTGATTCTGTTCCCCTGGGGTTGTCAAGAACACACCCTGCCCTTGCCCATGCTTTGCATCTCTATGGTCAATTTGTATACTGCTATGTGGACTGTGGGGTTTCTGGAGACTTTTGTGACTGACATGATTTGGGTTTGATCATATAAGAAGATGGAAAGTTGTCTAAACCAATTAACTAGAGTTTAAATAAAAACTTGATATGTTAAAAAAAAAAACCCAAAAAACAAAAATAAGATTTATGGTCATTTAAGTTTAAAAAAAAGAGTGATCTAAACAACATCTTAGTTTTCTTAATTTACCTTTTTATTTGCTAGTTTTTTATTTACCTATTTATTCACTCATTTCATAATCATAGATTGGTGAGGGTCAGACATATCAGTTAGATGTGTTTTTGAAAGTTCTCTGCAGTGTATTTTAAAAATGCTCACATGAGGGCTTGGAAGAGGGTTAGTTAGCCTGGGGAACTTAAACAAAAGTCAAATTAGTAGTTCAAGTGAGAAGTAAGAAAGAATCAGTTTATTTGTTTATTTGTAAAGATTTTATTTATTTATTTTTGTGAGAGAAAGAGAACAAGCACCAGCAGCAGGGGGCGTAGGGGGAGAAGAAGAAGCAGTCTCCCTGCTGAGCAGGGATTCCCAATGTAGGGCTTGACCCCAGGACCCCAGGATCATGACCTGAGCAGAAGGCAGACACTTCACCAACTGAGCCACCCAGGTGGCCAACAGTCATTTTAATAGTTTAAGGTGAGAAATGATAAAGATGTGAAGTAAAGCAGCTGGAATAGATTTGAGACATTTCAGTGCTATACTCAGCAGGACTGGGTGACAGAATATTGGGAAAGAGGATACAAATAGTCGAAGACAAGAGGTCTTTAGCTTGATGTACCATTTACAATGGTGCTAACCGAATAGGATCTAAATGACAACGACTTAAGTTCTTTACATGTTGCATTTCAGTTGCTTATGGAAAGATTGAGGAGTAAAGTCTGGCCAGCAATCAAAGTGATCTGTATACAGTCAGGAAAGATAGTTCAAGGCTAAGGATTAACACTAAAATTTATTTCATTTTTTGTTTTTTGTTTTTTACATATTTACTTTTGTTTATACTTTCAAATTTGAAAATCAACCAATCTGAGACAGTTTGCAAAGATACTGACACACCATAAAAAAAAAAAAATTAAAATGAGAAATTTTCAGAGTGGATTTGTCAATAGACAACTGAAATGTAAGTTTTGAAAAAACCTAGAGTCTGAAGTACATACCACACACACACACACACACACACCCCTTTACATATTGCTAGAGGTAGGCTTCGCTGAATTTCCTATGACCCATTGCATAGTGGGAAACATTTGATTCACCATATAACTAAGACAGAAGTGCTCTTTGGTGTTATAACTATCCTTGGACTGAGGTCTGAAAGACAATTCTTCTGCGTTCTCTAGAGAGAACAGTATTCTTAATGATATCCACAGAACAATTTTAATAAGTGAACATATGTTTTTTTTTTTAAACCATGTAAAATAGTCCAGTGGCATAACACAAAAAGACAGTTTGTTCAAAGTGATTGCTTATGGAGAAGATGATGAAATCCAGGTTTACAAGCTGTCTGGTTTCAACAATAACAACAAAAAATAAAATCAAGATCTAGAAAGATCACAAAAGGTTGCCATAGACCATATCTGGTTAGTAGACATTGTTTTTGACATGTAAAATTTAGAAAATGGAATTATATGAATTATTTAAAAGATCATCAAGGATTTTCAAATTAAAATCTATATGATATGATATTATATGATATGATATATTTCTTGCTTCTCTTGAACCATTAGAAGACCTTGTACCATGGAGTCTGCTTCCTGTATGGCAGCCACTGGGTAGCTCTGTCTTTAGATGAGGAATGTGTTTTTTATTCAGCCATAGACCTCATTCATTTATGTTATTTACCTGCCCCCACAGATATGAAATTTGCAACTTTTGCTACAGAGAAAGATGTAGACTGCATGCCATATAGGCAATCCTTAATGTGTATTATTCATTGCAACTTTAGATAATTATTGTGTGACAGAGACTATAAGGTTATATACTATAATAAAAATTTGGAACACTGGTAGTATATATATCAACATTTTTTTTAAAGCAGAGCTATACATTAACAGCCAATTGCACTTAATTGTTTTGGATTCCCACTGACGTAGGAAGAATTATTGATGGAAGTCCCAAATGTCTAGGTCTGATGATGTAGCCTTAAATACATTGAAGTTGGTGTTCTACCCAAAGAACCATAATTTTGTTTAATGTAATTTCTTAATGAACCCTCCAATTAAGCAAATTGTATCTTAGATAATTGAATATATTGCTTGCTAGATATATTTACGTATTGCTTAAATTTAGAGAAATATTTACAACATTTATGATCTGGATGTAGAAATCTCAATCTACTCAGTCAAACACTGATTAGCTAGACATTAGGTTTTCTGTAAAGGCTTGACCTAATTCATGCCAGTAAGATAATTTTATCAGCACATAGAATTTTTCTTTCCTATATTAGAGTTGAGTTGGAAGAAAGGGAATGTACTCAGTTCACCCAAAATGAGTATCAAGTCCTTAAGATGCGAATTAACGAGAAAATATAGGGGCAGAACACATTCTTGTTTCACCCACTGGAAAGACTCACCAAATAATACTTGGTAGTCTTGCTGTTCACTGTATTTTTGCCTAAATCTCAACAGAGATGGAAGATAATTGAGTTTATACAGGGTATGAAACCAACAGGTAAGCCAAGGTCAATAATACTAACAATCTTATGCGATTCCTGACACGTTTTTCCTGAAGGCAATAGAGAATGGGACAGAAATCAGTAGTCAAATAACTAAACCCCAAATTTCTGATTTGTGTGGAAATTTATTCGGGTAATTCATTCTTGGATCATTTCAAAAAGAAAATGGGAACATATTTGGGATGGCATGTCTAATGAGTAAATGGTTCTAAAATCTGAGGGAATAGATGCTCTTTTATTTATTTTTTAAATAGGAACTTACATGTCTGAGCCTACTGAGTTGAGATATTGTTAGTACTCTTCTATGTACAAGAGTCATGAGAGCCTTAGAAGTGACCCAGGAGCTAACCTTAAGACAAGAAGAGGGCTGAGGAAGGAGCTTCGAGAATCACCACATTTTAGAGAAGTCCCACCAAGAGAGGAAGGGGAGAACACTGAAAGGTTGAAAGAGACTCAGTGGGGGAATCACACCCTTACTTGCAGCCAGAAAAATCAAGTGGTAGATAGAACAAAGAGGTCATTGAACTTGGGAATAAGCAACCTATTTAGATTTTTGAGACTTAATTCAGTAGCAGTAACATCTTACCTATTACTAAGTTACAGCCACTGAACTGGTTGATTTCTTTTCAGACTTGACTACCACCACCCCTTAAATGAAGAAAATTAGGTTGCAAGAATTTAATGAATTTATTTGTCTCTGGTAAGGTTCATTTATTCATTCCATCAAAACCCAAACCATGATGTGATCTCTACTCTGAAGGAATTGACATTTTTAAAAATTTATTTATTTTTGTTTTTGAATGAATAAAGAAAAGGGAGAAGATAAGAAGAGGAGGAAAAGAGAGAGAAAGGGAAGGAGGGACAAAAATTAAGGTTTTAGTTTTGTCTTGGGCAATTTTGACATGATGGTAGACAGAATGAAAACAGTCCCAGAGAAGATGTGAAATACGGGGTAGAGGAGTTGGAGTGATATCCTATAAACGAAATAAAAAGTCATGGATTCGTAAAACACAGGGTGAAGTTTAAGTCCTGGGAAAAGACATAGGGGTATCTTTTTGAGACAGTGGCAAGGATAGTTGTGAATACAGATAGATTCTGATTTTCAGGAGGAGGGCCAGAGTTTATGTCTTTTACTTGTCTGTGAGTTAGAAAGGCAGAGAGGGTTTCTGTTATGTGAAGGGTAGTTGCTACTTTATTTTGACACTACTGAATAACCACAAGTGGTTTCTTTGCAAGTCTCCTCCAACAATCCTGGCTTCCGACACGCATGTTCCTTCTCAAGGTGACCATTTCTCATCTCCTGTCTTTTTTATTTTATTTTATTTTTAAAAAACAATTTCTTTATTTATTTGACACACACAGAGAAAGAGAGAGAGAGAGAGAAGACAAGCAGGGGGAGCGGAGAGGGAGAAGCAGATTTCCTGCGGATGCCTGATGCCAGGACTCCATCCCAGGACCCTGGGATCGCTACCTGAGCCAAAGGCAGACACTTGAAGACTGGGCCACCTACGTACTCTCTCCTTTTTAAAGAACTTACTCTGATTGTCTGAAAAATGCAGACTTTTCCTAAAGTCTTTCCATTCCTAATCACTTTTTGTAAACCAGCTCTCAGCACAAATAGTTCTGACAAACTTCCAGTTGCTGTCCTACATGGTTACATCTTTCTTTTAAAATTCTGTCAAATAAATTCAATTCACACCTAGCGTAGCTGTGAATTTCATAGTCACTGATCACGTGGCGTGTCAGACAAGACTATTCTCAGGTAGCTGCATATTTATTTAGAGCCTATTCTCTCCTTTCGATATTCTTTGCTCATTATACCATTATTTGCTTGGTATTCACTGCATTTTTATTTATGGTTTACCAAGACACTTGTTTCTTTGTTCTTTACTTTCAAAATGAGGTGTTAATAATTGATATTGTTATTGAATACAAGAAAGATATTTTACAAGTATTTTTTATTTGTAGTTGTTATAGCATATTTCATTATAAGGATACACCATAACCTTTTCCCAATTTTCCCTGTTATAAAGATCTTTGTATGTCTATTTTAGGATATCTGTCCAGTCTAGTAGGTTCAGTATTTTTTTTTCCAGTTGATTTTTGGAAAACTGTGTTCTTTGTTTAAGGGAAGTAATGGAAATATATATCTCCTTAGCCTATTCCCTTATTGCTTATAATCTTGTTCTCTCTTTCTTTAATGAAACTTGGAAATATTTGCCATCTCAGGTGACATTAATATACTATTTTGTAGTTGTACTTTTTCCAGAGTCCTATATTTAACCTGTATGATCTGATTTGAGAGTAAGAGGTGTCCCTAGTAGTGAGCTGGTTATTCTAAGACCACTTATTGAAGGGGCCATCATTTTTCTACTGAATTAAAATTATCATTAGCATGTACTAAATTTACTTATATAATATGTACAGATTCTTTTTCTGAACTTTAAAATATATTCTTTTGCTGGTTGTACATTGTTATTGTAACTTATAACAGGTTGGGAGGGCAAAGTTCCATCACTACTCTTACTGAAAAAAAATACTTGGTTATTTTAGTGCTTTTACTCTCCCATATAAGGTTTATGATCATTTTGTGAAGTTTTATAAAATGTATTTTATAAAGTATAAAATATATTGTTTAGTGGTTCTGTTTTATGTTCAGTTATGTTTCTAGCTTAATCAGAGGCAAACTTCATTTTTCACCAAATTTAATTTTTACATTTAGGAATAGAACATGTTTTTCTTTTTAGAAAATTTCCCCTTAAATGTAAATCTTATTTGTTTTCTTTTTTTTTTTTTTAACCACTTTATTTATTTTTTTTTTTTAAGATTTTATTTATTTCTTTGGCAGAGACAGATCACAAGTAGGCAGAGAGGCAGGCAGAGAGAGGAGGAAGCAGGCTCCCTGCCAAGCAGAGAGCCAGATGTGGGGCTCAATCCCAGGACCCTGAGATCATGACCTGAGCCGGAGGCAGAGGCTTTAACCCACTGAGCCACCCAGGTGCCCCTGTTTTCAGATTATAATAACAATACCCACTCATTGTAGAGAACATAGAAAAACACAAATAGCCATTTCTTTTCCTCCTTGTTTTTTTTTTTTTTTTAAGATTTTATTTATTTATTTGAGAGAGAGAATGAGAGAGAGAGAGAGAGAGAGAGAGAGAACATGAGAAGAGGGAGGGTCAGAGGGAGAAGCAGACTCCCTGCCAGGCAGGGAGCCCAATGCAGGACTTGATCCTGGAACTCCAGGATCATGACCCGAACTGAAGGCAGTTGCTCAATCAACTGAGCCACCCAGGCACCCTCCTCCTTGTTTTTGAAACTCAGGTAGGGAGTTGAGCTAATCATACTAATGACTGAGCTAACTGTACATTGCTGGTTCATGGACTACTCCTCTAAAAGTCAGATAAAGCTAACTGCTGAAACAAACAACCCCAAATGTCAGAAGCTCAATCCAGTAGAAGTTTACATATTGCTTGTTTCCATTTTGGTTCAGGTAGGGAACTCTGCTCCATCTGCTCATTCAGGGATCCAGGCTCCTTCCTTAGTGTGACACCCTCCCCGTCCTATCCTCTTGCAAGCCGTGTTAGATGCTCCTGGCATAGTCTGTGCAGAGCTTTACTTTTACTACCAAATAATGTATAATTAATGTATCTGGACTTATTTCCCTATCAGACTGTATCCTTTAAGAAGGTTATGCATTTTATTCATTTTTATAACCCCAATACCATGCATGTCAATGGCTGTGATTTTCAAAAATACTTGTAAAATCACAGTGTAAAAAATATAAATTCTTACAGAAAAGACTAGAAAGAAGTGCATCAAAATGGATTTGTATTTTTACATTTAGCACATGTTACTCTTATAGTAATAAAGACAACTAATAAATTACTCTGAAAAGAAACAAGTGAATTCTTGAAATTTTTTTCATTGTTCCTTCTAATAGTTTTATCTGCTTCTCTTTGGTATTGATAGTAGTTTCTACACATATAGTTAGAGTTCATGCTCTATTTCTGTTTTGTAAAGGAAGGCTTTTATTTCTTTTTAAAAGATTTATTTATTTATTAGAGAGGGAGAGTAAGCAGGGGAGGAGCAGAGGGAAAGGGAGAACAAGAGAATCCCAGGCAGACTCCCCAATGAGTGCAGAGACCCACATGGGGCTCAGTCTCATGGCCCTGAGATCCTGATTTGAACTGCAACCAAGAGTCAGATGCTCACCTGATTAAATCACCCAGGTTTCCCTAGAGGAAGGCTTTTATAAACCAGTAGAACTCTTACTGAACTGTATAGAAAGTAGAAAATTTCCTTAAAACAAAAACATTACACTATTTTAAGAAAAACAATTATATAAAGCATAAACTCTACTTTTGTAGAAAAATCAGGAATTTAGACACATCATCTTTTTTTAACAGTACTTTTGTTAACTGACAGTTTTTCCTTTTATTAATGTTTAGAAAAGTTATTTAGATTTTTAACCCTCTGTGATCTGAAACAGCTCTTTGCTTTTTTAGTGGTTCTAGAGAAACATTCTTTAGCAATTTTCAGAAATAAGTAAGTGAAACATATCTTAGAAATTGATATAATTTCATTTTAAATTTATTTCAGATTTAACAGAATTCAGCTTTGTTTATTTTCAGGTTTAAATCATTTTATCTTGAGACTATACCTGAGAATATGGTCTTCTTCCCCATCTTTCTGCCTTAGACCCACAATGACTGCTCTCTTCCTAGACTTAGAAAGAATCAAGAACTCAGACATCTGTTAAAATGACCACAGTGTACTTTATTTAATGATTTTGGTACCTTGTGTTGCAATAAAATAAAAAAAAAATCTACAAAATCCAAATATATAAAATTTCAAGTTTTTTTTTAAAGTTTTACAAGAAAAAATCATGTAACCAAGGAAATTTGTTCATTATGAAGCACTACTTTCCACTTCATTTCATCACAAATTGCAACTTACTTAACAGACCAAAATAACTATGGTAGTATAGTACATCAAATACTCCACACACTGTGCTTTCAACTAGAGCACATGGGACCATGGCCTGAGACGGCGGCCTCCAGCCAATAAAGACACTCTTACAATCCGAACGCTAAAGGAATGTTTGGATACATGGAGTTTGAATATATATATTTACAGGAAAGAAAAAAATTAATAACTAGTTTAATTCTTCATTTCAAATAAAATTCCAAATACATTTGTACAATGTTTACAAAGTAAAAGCACAAGAAATGCCAAGGTTATCATTCGGGTCCAGGCACTGTGCTCGTACTGGGGGAAATGTCTACACCGTTCCCTAAACACACACGTTCGGTCTCTCAGACCTTCTGGAATGGTCATGGGAGAGAGAAGCACAGGAATGGCAATTTTGCACAATCAGAATGTCATGCAGAGTTGAAAACAGGGAACTGAGAAATGATTGGTCCATTCTCTTGTTTGATGTTCATCTGCCACCTGTTACATTTTCTTTTCAGAGATAGATTTAGAACAAACAAAAAAAATTGAACAGGGAGAGGAGCACAAAATTTTTAAGGCAAATTAAGCAAATATAGAGCAGCTTCTCTTCGTGTTACGTGGAAACGAGATTTTACCCCAATCGAACTTAGAAACAAACAAAATTAAGAACAACCTCCTGAGGTTGGGTTTCTTATATCATATACAAATTTTTGAAAATTGCTTTGCACCGAGTATCCTTTTGAAATTTTAAATGAAAAACTTATTGGTTACAAAGTGCATGATTTCATATTTCTAAATAAAAGAACGGTAGCTGAGGTAGTTAGATGTGAAAATTAGTTACTTAAAATAACTGCAGAATGAAGAACAAATGTCAGTAGCAAAAATCCTTGCCATTTGGAAGCAGTTTTATATTGTGCAATGGTTTAATGCTGAGCAAAATGCTCTTTTTTTTTTTTAAACTAGATGTTATTAATGAAATCAGAATATTAAGTAGTATTTGTTTCCAATTTGCTAGGTAAGGTGTCACTACAGACAAAGTCTGTATTCCTGGTAGTTTTGTTTGTGACTCATGTTTTCACCATTTCTGCATTGAAGCTATAACATAAAATGGCATTACTTATCATTACTAGAAACTTCTGATCTAAACTGTAAAAAGAATTCAATAAAAACCAAGGAAAGAACCAACAGGAAAGATGATGTTGCTCATGCTTTACAATGTTTGTTTGTTTGTTTGTCTTAGCCCTAAATTCCATGTACTATTTGGTTTCAAAGGTGTGGTAACCTCTGGCTCATTGGTTGCCCTCCTTGCTCTGAGAATGGGAAAAACCCAATTTGCATGTCTTACATCATCTTGCTCTCCCGGCTACTGAGCTGTCTGGTAACTGAGAAGAAAAGCAGAGACAGTTTAATAGAGGCAAAGTTCTTACCCAAGTCCCCTCTCCTCCTGCCACCTTCACTAAAGAGAAGCTTCAGGTGAGACCTTCAATAAATAATTTGCTGAAAACATTTTTTAGCTATCTCATACCATCTAGGTATGAAAGGAGCTTGGTGATAATAATATACCAGGGATAAGAGTGGGTATAAATAAGTTGGCAGGCATTACTTTGGAGCAAAAGAGAATTTTCTATGTGTTTTCTGCCACATGTTATGAGATAGAATTAATTAGAAGTAATAAAATTTGACAACTGCATTTATGAAGCATCACATACATGATAATTACATATTGGTTGGTCCATGACCGTATAGTCACATGTATCTTTGCTAAAAATTTGTTTCCTTATTAAGTCTACTATTTTGAAGGAAGACTGGCCAGTTTCATGTGGGCTTTCCAGACTTAAGGGTCAATATAGGGGGCTCAAATTTCCCTTTTCCCAGTAATTAGATGTATAGTTTCTGTCTAATAGCATGTTGTCTCCACCTGTTTTTTCATCTCTTTGGTGAATAATTTCATTTCTATCATTTCAAAGAGCTGTTCAGTTCTACTACTTTTAGACTCTGTTTTGTGCCGTTGTTGTAAAACCTCCCAATTATGAGTTATCCCCACTGCACCTGGCCAACCCCCCTCAGAGGCTGCCACACCTCTTCTTATTTGCATACCCCTGAATCTAGTGCAGTTAACTTCAGTTTTCTTGCACAAAAATAATAGAAAGACATGTATATTTCCCTTTGAAAACAAGGATATTCTGCTGCACTTTTGGTTTGAAAAATATTGATGCTTGGGACTGGGAAAAAAGATCAGAGAAATTCAAATAATCTTGACTCACTATTCTCATATTTTGAGTCTGAAAAATGGTATTTATCTTAAGTCTGATGTGGCAACATAAACATTTTTTTAATGGATCAGATAATTGCCTAGGTTAAATTCATGCTTCAGAAAATTTAATTCCATGCATTAGAAATGTTTCACCAATCTGAAATTTTAAGCTATATACCAGAAACTAGATTTTAGAATCCAGAAGAGATTATGTTGAATGTGTACGTTATGTTATCTCCAGGCACAACATGATTTTAAACCCACTTAACAAGATAAACTTTCTGAAACCTTAGTTCATATTTTTAAAAGCATGCATTTTTTTTGGCAAAAGAATATAATTATTAACTAAGGGCACAATGACAATATTTATGTACATCACTTTCTCCCGCGAAGTCACATCTTTCAAACACTACCTGAATGGTTAGTATAGTTCCACGGTTGTATTCCTGCTTTACAATATTGCCTCCATGACTCAAAAATGACAAATATTTATAACTCCAAATTATGTTATTTAGCACTAGTTCTTACCAGGACTAAATATTTAAGTAAGAAAAAGCATTTACTTTTGGGAGAAGTTGTATAGGATTTTCCCTATGGTTGTTTCCCCACCATCTCCTTTGTTCTATAGTTGTACACTCAGATCTATGCATGTGTAAGTATACTTGTAAATCACTATATAGAAGCCCTTGTGTAAACACTTCTCTGAAAATTTTAAAATTTATTTATAATCTGAAAATAAACCAACTCAGAAGTTCCAGGAAGAAATAAGGCTTCACATTCTTTTATTGGGTTGCAAAGGGAGAGATGTACCATCTTAGGGATGAAAAAGAATGTCACCGTAAACAACAAAATCTAATCCCAATAATATCTATTAAAAATGTTTCCTCCTGGTAGCGGATTCCAGAACACCCCTTGGCAATCATTAGTCCTGAACTCAGGTATTGTGCAGGCATTCTGGAAAATGCAAGTTGGGATCAGGCATGCGAATCAGGGATTAGGCATCAGAAGGAGCCCAGTCCTCTGGATATATTTAATAAATATTTAGCAAAATGCAGTTTGGCTAAGAGGAAAATTGCCATTCTATATGAAGCTTCTCAATGTTTGTATGAAAGGAGTTCATTTTTCTCATTAAAAAGCTGATAATTAAAAAAAAAAAAGTTCTCTATAGACCTTTGAAGAAAAGGTTTCACTTCTGTGAAGTGACCATGAATAATCATACTCTCTGCCTTGGTGACTTATTGCTGTCGTGTTGCTAGACTGTCTCCACCCCCCCACCCCACAGCCTTTTCAGGGCTGCACACAGGCCTCCTTTGTGCTGATGCTAGTTGTCAAGTGTCAAAGCACTTTATCAACTTAGTTCATCTTCACAACACCACTATGAGGTAGGTAGATAAAGATTCTCTCTCTTTTACATATGGAACAAAAGAGGCTGAAGAGGAGTTTCTGAGGCTGAAGTGACCAACCAGGAATGAAGACTCCAGTGACTCAGCTTCCAGGCCCCTGTGTTTCCACTGGTGGACCTGGGCCCCTCCATGTTCTTGTCTCCAGAAAGGAACAGACTTCATAGTGTAAAAGGATACTGCTTCAAAGAATATATTTCAGTATATTTTAAAAAGTCATTATATTCAACACAGGGATTTTTAGCTTTCTACTAAACCATTAATTCTATTCAATTACTACATAATAAAAGATAACTGAAACAAAGTGCTTGATGTTTTTGTAGTTGCCAACTGATTGTTCCCTCTTTATTGCCAGCTGACTGAAACATTGAACTAAATATCCTGTCGGTAACATGAAGGTACAAAGATTTCTAAGAGGATTGAGTGAAGTAAAAATCTCAAGGAAAAAGGAAAGCAGAGCCAAATCAGGTTGGTATGTACATCTGTGACAGGAACTAGCAGCTCTCTTGGCCTGGAAGGCTTTCACAGGTGTGGGACTAGCAAACCGTCCAAAGGAGCATCCAAAGAGCACCCAAAGGAGCATTGATGAAACACAGTTAGCACAGAGCAGTGACACCTAGCGGCTGGAAGCCCTTGCTACACAAGGTGGAGCACCCATTTTGATTTCAGGGAAACTTCTTCAACTAATGGGAGGAGGGAGCCAACAAGGATGAGGACAACTTACCCCATGAAGTCATTCTAAGTTGGCACTGAAATGGAGAGTTTGACACAATCAAAACACTACCTAAGAATGTACAAAACAAATATTTAGATTTTCTCCGGAAATCCTCTCATGACCTTTGCATAGCTGCATACCTTCTGTGTGCCTGCTTACAGTTAATGCCTCAGAGTGAGTTCTGCAGCATAAGCTCACAGAAAATAAAATCAGTCTGAAGAACTTGCCTGCGTTTCTCTCCGGCTTCAGAACAGTAAATGGGGTAAGCACACGATTTGAAGAAATACACTCACCAATCCAGAGCCCAATCAGATGAAACAAGGAAGAAATGTCCACAGATAATCACAAATACAAGAGTCGTGTGACTATCGCAACCTCCTTCTTTCCGGAAAGTGAACTTCCCTTTGATGACATTTTCTCTTTTCCATGATTACAAAGGAAACACTAAGGTTCCAATATGTATAACCAGTGAGTCCTTGACAATCAAAAGGACATCAACAAACCAAACAACAACAACAACAACAGCAATAAAACCAAAAAACGCTTTTACTTCTATCAACACCAAAACATGCACCATAAAATAACTGCATTGAGTCATTCACATTATTTTTCTGCTTGAAAGATATAATCCTTAAAATGAAAACTTCCTATTTGAAGAATAAAAAGTTAACAAACTTGTATTTCTCTTGAACAGTTCTGTCAAGTAGACTTTGGGAACAATGAAGATTATGTGAAGAACAGGAGGCAATTATAGAATGAGAAAGGATGGAAAGGAACGGAATAAAAAGTTTCCTTGGCAGGAAGAAGCAGAGTGGCAGGCCTCCAAAACAGTCTTTCTGAAGGAGGTCTGTGCCATAATCACATCTAAATACCCCTGGGACAACCTCCCAAACCTTTTCCATTCACGTGTCTGCCAAAAGTAAATAAAAATCAAATAGCATTTGCTCTGCATTATTTATTCCTCTTTGCACAACAAAGAGATTTTGAGCAGCAGAATATCACCAGCAATAGATTACTGCACGAGAAAGTTAAATCTCATTACCTACAACACCTGAGCATTTTCTGTCTATCTAGACAACACCAGACAACCAGATGAAAAATTCTATCATTCAAACACATGGATTTTCCTAAGTATTCAAATGTTTGATGTCACAAAGACCAAATTTACTGCTTGAGTGACTTACTTCTTCACTTTTCATTGGATATTTGCTTTCATGTGTACAGTCTTTATTTTTTAACAATGCCATAGTGTCTACTTCAGTTTAGTGAAGATGGTTTAGCGATCATTTGGAAAATTCAGATGTTGAAAGCCCTAAGTAAAAAGAAACTTACTCATGAGAAAAAAGAAAAAAATCAGAGCTTTAGGGCTATCAGCACTCTAGTGGTTTCGAGGATGGTGAAAAATTACTCAACTGTCCACTTTTTTTTTTCACTTCCATTATTCTAAAGATCATTCTCAAAAAATTATTTTTTTCCAAATTGGGGATAGATACACAGACCTAGGACATGTAAACCTGGTTTAGTGAATTTGAACACAGAGGCCATCATGATGTCATGATATATTTACAATGGGATGATGAGTAAGGCCATAGTAACCCTGAATCTGGTTGCTGTTGAAAAGGAGGGCTAATTCAGTGGTTCATGTTCTACAAGCAAGAATACTTACGATACCTTTAAATATCTCATCTTGTAGTCCATCAGAAGTTCTTGGCATGCAGAGCTAGCTAGCAGCATAGGGGCCAATGACCAAGGACAGCTGTTTCCTTAAAGACAGAGTTAGTCTCAGACATGAAGGCCCTGATATCTTCTCTGTCTTCTGCCTTGGCCCTTCATATATGGATGTATCTATCCTCATAGTTAGGGAATGGCAGGGGCTACTTTGAACCTCTGCTCTATAAAAAGGCAGATATTCCTGATGAGCAACTGGTAGACATCCTCTTCAATCACCTTCTGTCCCAACACAGCTTATAGCCTCTCACTCATGAGCCGTGCTTAAGAGGATTGTTTATTGCCCCTGCGTCCCCACAGTCAACCAGCTCATTGTATGTTACAGAGTGTCTTTGTGCCCATTTTGGCTTTGGAGTTCAGGAAATTAAATTTTTCTTCAACTTATTAGTTTTCATTGCCTTGCAATTGAAAATAAATTACATGGTAGTAGGCCAGTTTTTGCCATTAAATTTCAGTGCTGGTGCCAAGAGTTAGTTCTGAAAAATGACTTTGACAGAATAGAGTATGCAGCACAATCCTGACACTTCTAACTGGGACTACCATTCAGTAGCTCTCAAATCACTAAGATGGTCACTTAGCAAGGAGAAACATCTTTGAAACCCAAGAAAAAGGATCCCTGCTTCTTTTCTAAAATTTTTCTGCTAGGTTGCTCTTTGGATAACCCTTATGACTTTCACTCATTGATCTAGGGTTCACTCCTGAAATTGTTCTACTAGAAGGTTAGACAGAAACTTTATAAAAACATAAGGAAGCCTGATACTTGCAAACTCTGAGACAATGATGTGAAAGTATATTCATTCTTATCTTGCAACTCAAATCTTTCTTGGAAAACAGAGAAGCAAGTGGGAAAGAACCATGATTTTTTCAAATTATGAGACTATTAGTTTACTTTGAAACGAACATTTAGGCAATAAGAATCTCTACTTGATCTCAGAGTTTGTAACTGATGTTTGGTCAGGACTCAGAAACAACAGGAGGGCCAATACCGTAAACTTAGGTACCTCAGTTTGAAACCGGCAATGTCACCACCCAATTGTCGAAGGTTAATTGCAGGAAGGCGGGAATCAAATTACTTAACAGTTACATCCGTGCAGATTTTACCTCTGAAATGGAATTACAGATTCAATTTTCATAAATTTGTTATTACAATGCTGACAACAGTACTCTCAAGAAACCAAGTGAGGGCAGCCACGGTACTCAGATCAATCATTAAAGAGATAACAATGACTTTTTTTTTTTTTTTTTCATTTCCAAACAAGTAGATTTGTATTCATTTAAGGATTCTCCATGACCCAGTACCTATTCTCTGAGCTATGCAAGCCCCAGGAATCCATTGACACTTTTTTTCTTTCAAAGCAGCGCTTACTGTCAAAAACAAATGAAGTAGATGAATATTCATTGCATGAATGATGAGGAAGCAGGTAGCACGAATTCATTAGTGCTCTACTTCACAGAGGTCTTTCTCTTCAGGCCTGGGTACAGCTCAGCACAGAACGAGGGCTCCTTCCCACTAACTGATTAATTTTCCCTCGCAGTAGCTTGGCTACAATATTACAAGTCAAGAATTTGCAAGATTAAAGGGTCTGTTGCATTAATTAACGCAAATCACCTTCAGTAAAGCTTGACAAGTTCCAAGATGTTTCTGTAAAAAAAGAAGGGAATCGATACCATCAGCAATATACATCTTTGTGACAGTCGAGGCTCACATTTCTGAGTGACTGGCTTGTCCCCGTTCCCTTTCCTCATGGCACTAGAGAGATTTATTCCTCTTCCCAGGGCACCAAGCCTCTGATTCAGACCAAGGCAAAGGCTACACTCCAGGATTTCAGAATATATTTCAGCGATCCATTTCCTTTTCTATGTACAATACATTAGAAAGGTTAATAAGGAAAGTTGAATATTTGAGTTCTTTGAAAGAGGGATATAAAACGACAATGCTTTGACTAGCTGACAAATCTCCTTTGGTTACAGGATGGTGTGCTCTTGCTCCCAGTTTCAATAGAATAAGAACTCACAGTGGGGCCCACAGAAAGACCAGGTCAAAGGTTAATTGCTAACTTAACGTAACAGAACCCGACTCACTCATTTTCCAGAATCACAATGGACTGAAATGCTGATGTCAATTAAGACAACGTTTGCCTGGTTTGTAATCAAAATAGGAATTTCACACAATGATAGAAACCTGAACTATATTTTCAATCCACTCTGGGGTGATGTAGAACTTACTGATAAATGGATTAATTTGGAATAATAAGAGTGTTGAGTTGATACAACCCCATATCAGAATGCCACTAGAACAGTTAACTTAAATTAGCTCAAACACAACATCTCCATTTGTTAATATTTGTAGCACTTAAATGAAATAAGAATTTGATTAGTTCCATTTTAATGCAAATCAAGCGGAGAGAGGAGAGGGCCACTAGCTTCATCTGATAGATGGAAGTATAATAAAAACATGAAACTTTACATTTTTTGAAATTCTAATAACAGAGTTAGGTGACAGGTTTTAATAAGAACATAAGAAAACATTTTGTGTTGGTACTAGGCTGGTAATATTTACTTATCAAATTGATTAATTAGTTTTGACGTTGATCTGTTTTATTATCATGATCTTTGCTCTGCAAACATCATATCAACAACTGTACTCTTCTTGGCTAGTGCAATGGCTAAAATAGCAGTAATCACAGTAATGAACTACTTATAGTGGCTTGAACTTAGAAGCCATGCCTCACACTTCCCACCGTTATTACACCAACTGTTATATTGAGGCTTAACAGGACTCACCAAGGAATTCTTTGAATTATTATGCCTTATACAAATTTATCTTTTTTTTTTTCTCTTTCCTTTTACTTCTTAGAGAACCTTTGGGTTTATGCATTCCCTGATCAGAATTATTTCACTTGGAGCAAATTAGTTATGCAAGTTAATAGTTACCTTGAAGCAATATACTTCCTGCATCTGTGGGGAGCCAGCCACCTGGCCATATTGCAGGGAGAGACATGGTTGCATATGTCAGGATGGTTAATGAGGTGAGTCTGGCTGTCCTGACTTCTGAATGTAATAGGCACAGTGTTGCTCTCCTGGGCATGGGAAGCATGGCTTTAGACCAACCTCTCAGGTTGCAGTAATGGAGGCTTAGTTCTGAAAATGTGTTATTCCTAAATAAATACTATGCTGGAAATATAGCATAGGGGCTAATGAAGGGTATTTCTCTGGAAGATCAGAGAAGTAGCCTATTAGAAAAGTCTTCAGACTCTTCCTCATTTCATGCCTCTTGTTAAAAGGGGTTCTCAGGAATATCTCCAAAGATTATTCAGTTATGATTGCTTCGAGTCAAGTGCTATGTGCCAAAAAAGTATTTCAATTTCTTTTTGTTGCTTTGGGACCTTGATTTAAAAATGTCTAGTATTGAAGAGACATAAAAATAAATCATAAAATTACTTTTCTTTATAGACAGTCAACCATTGTCATCTTATCTTTATATGTATATCATGATCTTATGTTTGTCATTGTGTGTGGCCATTTTTTATTATGAAGCTTCCATAATATAATATTAGAAAAGCTATGTTACTTTTTTGCTCTAGTATGAAATTAAATGTAGATATTAAAAATAGAAGCTGTGTAATAGAGCAAAAGGAGTTGAAGTCTGAAGACTCCTATTCTGCTACTAATAATCAAGGTACAAGTGAGAGACTCTTTCTGCACTTGGCTGTGTTTTGCCTGGCAGTGTTTGTCCTGTGGGTGATGCTTATGGAACAGATGAGTGAAGGAATCCTGATTACAAAAACTACCTGATCTCTTTGAATCTTGGTAGTCTTATCCATAAAAGAATGTGTTGAAGTAACACTTAGATCTCTTTTAGATGCTACTGTCTATAAAAATTAGTGACATCGGGCGCCTGGGTGGCTCAGTGGGTTAAGCCGCTGCCTTCGGCTCAGGTCATGATCTCAGGGTCCTGGGATCGAGTCCCGCATCGGGTTCTCTGCTCCGCGGGGAGCCTGCTTCCTCCTCTCTCTCTCTCTGCCTGCCTCTCTGCCTACTTGTGATCTCTCTGTGTCAAATGAATAAATAAAATCTTTAAAAAAAAAATTAGTGACGTCTAATTCAACTTATCTTCATCAAGATCTGCTTAAATCTTATCAAAGTAGGAAGAGAGAAGATTTTGTATTTTTCATACATTAAAGTCAGACTGATCACTGTATATTTTTCTAATATAAACACCAAGGTTGAGAAAATTTGGGGTTTATTACTGGCTATTTGTTTAGAAACAATTCATTCAACATCACACACAACTTTCTATACAATGTCATCAAATGGGTTTTGATTGTCATCCTGTAGAACTCAGACATATTACATCAAAAGTGAGCTGGGAAAGGACACATCAGTCATTTTATAATCAATTCGACAAATATTTGGTAAATGTTTGCTTTATTCTTTACACCTAACCTTTCAATCTTAGCTAAGATTCCTCAATTTATATGATGGGTCAAGCTAATGGTATAATAATCCTTTTAAATATTAAATTTTATGAACTGCAAGACATAAAATTTAGAGAAAAATCGTGGCAATGGGATAGAATAATGTCACTTCAAATGTTTGTTCATCTATCTTTCCTCCCTCCTCCCTGCCTTCCTTCCTCTATCTCTTTCTCTGTCTCTCTCTCCGTCCCAGCGTCTAAGTAAGTATTGGAATTTGGTTATTTTTCCATGTGTCTGACTGGATGCCAGTATAGCACATGAATAGAATACAAGAGAAGAACCATCTGGTTAATTTATATTTATCTCTTACTTGAGTGTAGATTAGGGCCATGGAGGAGGTCAGTTGTCCAGAATGGAAGGATAGCACATATCTACCTACTGTGAATTAGGGAGTGGCAGTAAAATTCAATTACAAGTGATAGCAATTTCCATTTCTCATCACTGATTTTTATTTTTAACTTTTCATCTCAGAAGACATATTTGACTTTAAATGCAATTTGCTCTGGAAAATTTCATCATCAGACCATGATTTTATTTCTCCTGAAAACTTGCCAAATCAGAAATTGATGTTGGTGGGAAAATATTCCTGGGTTTTCTAGAAAAATTTGCAGTTGTTAAAAGTTGTTATAAGTTGTGTTTAATTCTCAGCTCCACTATTTCCTCGTTGTGGAACCTCTGGCGATTTGTTTAGCATCTCTGAGATTAGGTTTTGTCATCTGTATGTGGTACTTAACTCGTAGATGGTTGTGAGGACTCAAAGAGATCATATAGGTTAAGTTCTATAGCCCAGCACTGAGCA
This sequence comes from Mustela erminea, assembly GCF_009829155.1. Classification (NCBI taxonomy): domain Eukaryota; kingdom Metazoa; phylum Chordata; class Mammalia; order Carnivora; family Mustelidae; genus Mustela; species Mustela erminea. The sequence continues at coordinate 9,134,726 of NC_045629.1, read as the reverse complement.
TATGGTAAGTTCCTAGTCATGGTAAATTACCATCAATATGGGAAACTGAACTACAAGAAAATCTAAGGGTAAAAAAATAACCAAAGAAAAAATTTGAGTTTGTCAGTATTTTTGACATATTTGTCAGTATACTATTTGCAAGTAAAATATTTTAGCAAAACAATGAGGCATTTCAAGGACATGAAACCATTCCTTTACTGAGCAGAACATAGACCACAAAAGTTGACTGGAGTTTTTTTACGTTTTGGGTTTAGATCACTGCATGCCATGTAACAAGAGTCTGATTTCTTTTCTTATGGGATCTAGAAAAAGAGCTTCAAATGGATGATCAAACAACATGATACCTTAAACACTCAAGGGAGCATTTCCGAACCCCTCATTTCTGTGGGCAAATGGCTGCTTGCCATTTCTTCCACTTGGCTTTCTGCTGTGAGCACAGAGGCTGTGTTCGAGCTAGCCTAATTGCTACAATTAACAAAATTAAATGGCTCATTGTGTTTTTATACAATTCCACCCACATTTTTGAGGAGTTTTCCTGTTGAATGAGTAATCCTACTGTTGAGACTATTGATCGCAGGCCCAAATGGAATCTTTCTGTATGCCCATTTCTAGGATAGCAACTGGACCAGACATAGATCCAGAAAGAAAGTTCTGTGGTGGACAGTGCAGCCTGCTTGAGTGATCAGGGGAGATTCAACCCAACCTCTGAGATCACTTCACAGCCTGAGACAGGCCAGGGCCAGAGACTTGGAAATGGAGGTATGGTGCAGGGGGTGAGTAGGCGGTAAAAGGAAATGGTCCTTCCTCAGCCATGTTGAAATGCCTTAGCTTCAGATGGGGAAGAAGGGTGTTATGAGTCACAAGCTGGCTAGAAGTAATAATTTTGATTGTTTTAGAAGTGACACTGGACTGTTGAAGATAAATGAACATGAGTTGATCTGCATCCATCACTGAGTTTATAGGAACAACTACCTCAGATCAGCTGTGTTTTAACCATGGACTTCAAGCATCCTCTGAGCTCTATTTCTGAAAGACAGTCTGAGCTATTTTTAAAAAGGCTTTAAGGAATTCTCCTTAGAAACATAAAAATGCAGACATCTCATCCAAACTTTATATAGAAACAGTAATGGCTAATGGCAAAGATGTATGCAAGTGCAGGGGAGCATATATTTAGTCTAGAAAATGGTTCATTAAAAAAAATGGATCCTTGTCTAAACAGTGTGGGAGAACCTATTCCACTCAATGGCATTTGGTACATTGAAAGGCGAACATGTAGCCTTACACAATCCTGCTAAGAACACAAGAGTTTTTCTTGGCTCGCTTCAACCAGTTGGAAGAAACCGAAATGATTCAAGACTATCCTATTCAACTGTTTAAAAGATGAAAATTTTAGGAGTGATTCAGGTTATTTAAGCTCAAAGTGTTAAGTTGCATCTAGGTATTTCCCATCTTATAAGTATGTGGATGTCTTATAGACATTGACTGTAAGCTTGGGCTGAAAAGGAGGAGAAAAAAGCTTTTCCACTTAAATTCTTGTGTCGGTAACATACCAGTTAATATGCATGGAAGGGCAGTATATACTTCATCTTTTTCATCTCTGTTCCTTTAGTTGTGTGTGTGTGTATATATATGTAAAATATACATGTGTATTATATATACATACATAACATATATGCATGTCACAATATTTTAAAAAACAGTCATTGAGATTTCAATGATTCCCATTCAATTTTAAGTGGTCAGTGTTATCACCTCATTTATTCATTGGGTAAACTAGATTGTGCATTTAGGAATTAAGCATACATACATCATTATACATTTATCTTCGGGTTATCTTTGTATTTTATTGTGCTATTTTATTGTGTATTTTATTGTGCTAATACTTGAATTGTGTGTTCTTGCCAAGTCAGTAAGAAATCTATTTCATTTGCTGGGTTTGTGGCATTATCATAAGTGGATAGTAACTGAGTGTCTGCAAAGTCAGTGTTATCTAATGAGACAGCACATAGTTAAGTAGGACAATGTTAATGGCCAAGAGAATTTAAAGTACAGTCATTATGGGGGAACCAAACTTTGATTTACAAAGAAAAAAATTTTTTTCCTCCACACAAATACTTAAAAATCTCAGTATGGTTAAATATATATGTTCTTTAAGCTTAAATATGGTTTCATTTCAAAATGCTAATTTGAAAGTGAAAAAAAATGTTTAACATTTTCTGTCAGAAAATTTTATGGTCCTGTGCAAAAAGTGAGTGCTAACAGCAGAACCCTCTCCTCCCCCTCAGAGAATCCAAGTAGACTCAGGCATGGGAGGTTGGGTCCCACAGAGGAAGAATCCAGCATTTCCAATCTATATGTTAACCATAGCATGTTCTTTTTGGATTTTCCGGTTACTGTCTGTGAAGGGTTTCATAGCAGATTGAAAATGAAATCTCAGGAAGAACTAAAACACAAAGACAAAAATCAAACTTTGTTCCTTTGTACATTGACAATATCTTTTTAAATCCTAATACTTTAAACTCTCTGTTATCTGTGTACCTAGAAACTAATAACGGTTCTCATCACCACACCATCTGAGGACAATAAAGTGATTTTCTGAATCATGGAAAGAAGATTAGGTCACGATTTTCCTCAGAAGTAAATGTTTTTTTTGGTTCTTATAATCTTGAGAAAGTTCGGAATTTATGGTGGAAATGTCATTTCCTTAGCAAGAATTTTTGACTAACTGAAACACCAGTCTTCAAGTATGTTGGATAACAGAGTATTCACAGTATTTGGGAAATCACTGAGAAATGCAAACGTCTTAGACCCTCCTAACTGTATTCTTACCTCCAAGACAAAGCGCAGAACATTATTGTTTATCCATACAGCACTCATTTCCATTCTTCACATGTTAAATGAGGGATCAAATTGAGAAATAACTCAGGACTTACATGATTGAGGCATGGTGGGGCCTGCTGAGTTTGTGTTGATCGATCACTCTATCTGTAATCTGGTATTTACTCATGGAATCAAAGGTATAGTTCAACTGAGCCATTCAATTTCCAAAGATCATCAATTAAAAGTTTTCTTGGAAATAAGGAAGCTAATAACTCATGGTCCTGCACAAAAGTGAAGAATTTTTGCCAATATAATAATTTTTTTCCTTCTACAATGGGGGTGCAATGTTTTCACCAATTGCTGACAAGAAGAGCGTCTTCCTGGGCCTCTACTGGCGACTAGGTAATCTTTTCACATCCGAACAAGAGGTTATTATTTTTTAGTGGAAATCTTGCTTGGAGGATCAAATCATGGAGCACTAGGAAAATATGTCTACTGATAAAAAAAAACAAAAAACAAAAAACAGCTATTTTTAAAATATTGCTCTAGGGCTTTGTACCAAAGGAAGTCATAGGTTGAGCCCTCTGCCATTTCCTGTGGATGTGACGGGGACAGCAGTCTCTATGACGTACCCACTACAGCAGGTGGCTATTGAACATGACTAATTTAAGTGGATTGTACAGTCCAAATAACCGAATAATTAAGCTAAACGGACTTTTTCTCTTCTCTCCCTCTCTCTCATCATTTTTTTTTTTTTTTTTTTTTTTTTAGTGACTTGACTAATAGTTAATATATAAGTTGGGTTAATATAAAACCAGGGAAGGAAGTTTAAGACATCTTCCACTGTGGTCAGATTTGTGAGAATGGATGGATGAAAGTAATCATTTATAGCTTTCACATCCTGGGAAACATTGGCCAGTCTTGACAAGCCCTTTCTAGTTAAGCTGATTCTCTTGTCACCTGATATTCTGATAGCACCCCTGGCCAGGTTCCTGGGGGCACCAACATTGCAAAATTGGGTGATCTTGTAAGACACAAGCGTTCTTAATGTGCTGAGGCAGGCTGACGAAATTTGTGGATCAGTTTCTGACATCCCAAGTAATTATGATGCTTAAAGTATTTTAAACAATTCCAGGTCTATAAAAAAAGTGATGATGCCTATATGTATACCCTATATTTTTATTACAAAAATATTGAAATAATCCATGAGTTATTCCACTCTGCACCAACTATAAAAAAATACTATCAAAGTTTGACCGGCACTTTTAATGCAACAAAAAGCACCATGACCGAGGACACTGGGAACAGAAAGCAGGGAACGTTTACTTGCTGTACGGAGGTATTTAAAACCCAGAAGTTTGTTGTAAGAGTGCGACTGTACAAATGGTTCAAATACAAATCTTAGCTGGATCTAGTGATAAGCCCTCAATCAATTTGGAAGGTTTTCTCATAGCATATTCACTGCATTGTCTGCTTATACTTACTAAAAAGTGTCCCAAAGCCTCTAAAAGACACATCACTTTGACCTTGGATTGGGGGGGTTAGTCTGTACACAATGGGGAATGTGATGGTATGCTCTCACGTCCACGTTTGGGGGGCTCATGCCGCTCGTTCTCCGGTGTTTGGGACTTCCACGTCAGTCCTGTGGTTGGATGCTGTTTGGCACTAGGAGGGTGTGGCATGGCATGCTCCGTAGCCGTCACACAGAGCCACGCTTTTCTGTGTCTCGAAACACCCAGTTCAGCATGTTTCTCTCCTGCCGCTCTGCACCTCCCTGCCCCGGTGAACTGCGGCAGGCTGGGAAGTCAGATGCTCGTTTTTGCCTTGTTTCCCTGCTTCCTCTTCATGTACTTATTAAATTTTTGCAACTGAATACTGAACCATGATTTTCATTTAATTTACATCATGAAATCACTGAGCTCCTTGGTCTTGTCGAAAACCATAGATGTGCTGCATAGGATTTCTGTCAGAAAGGATGTTCTCGACTGAAATTTAAAATAAAAAACAAATCCTGAAATGTGTTGAAAATGAACCATTCCATTGATTTGAATACATATGTAAACGACAGTTGAGTTTGCTGTCCGTGGTGGGATTTGAACGCATGGTAGTGGTTTCCAAATGAGAATGGTCTATGAAATTCTTTTCTAAGTAGTACTATTTTTTGTTTTGTTTTGTTTTTTTCTGGAGTCTTGAAGGATATATTCTCTCTCTCTTTGTTTTTATATTCAGAATCAGAGCTTTGCATCTAGAAAAGAAATCATCTAAGCTATTTTGACAGAGGACTGGTGCCGTGTGTGTTAGCATGTGTGTGTATGTGTGTGTGTGTATGTGTGTATGTGATTGAGTATATTTTTATGCAAAGATCAGTTAACTCCATCAAAACACCCTATTGATTGGAGGCAATGTTTTCCGTGCTCATAGTACCCTCTGGTGGACACGCTAAAAGTGGGCAGGAGGGGCTGGTAGCAACAAGGAGTCCTACTGAGCAGGCACGGTTCGGTTCGGTTCTTTCCCTTCAGCTGCTCTTTTGAAAGGAGGCCAGCAGCAGGCGGTCAGCTGACGGAGGGTCCGACGAAGCACATTACAGCCCGTTGCCCTATTCTAGGACAGTTTCATTATTGCCACGGCCCTGCTGTTACCCCTTCACTGGAGGTTGTGGCTCCTCCGAGGCCTTCTATTTTATAAAGTGGTTTCATACTCCAACCGCTCCTGAATAAGGGCATCATCTTTGTACTGCAGCCTTGGAGGAGACGGGGAACATTCAAAGGCTAGAATGGCCTTTCGAAGGCTTCGGTCCAAAACGTGTCTCTCCCACGCCGGGTACCTATTCCTGAACAGGTCAATTTTAATGACAGATTCTTCAATCCGGGGTGGGCGAGAGGATGGTGTGGAGGGGGCAGTGGGCCTCACCTGAAAGACAGGTACGCACCCATCCCGCTCTGCGAATTTCTGGTCGCGGTCGCTGGCGACGCTGCGGTTGTTGGAGATGGACCGGAGTGTGCTCGTGGCCACTTCTGGAGGCAGAGTGAAGGCAGCGACTGGGTCCTCACAAGCACAACTTGGTGACTGCCCGAATCGGGGTCCATTGGGGTGAAAGAAGGCATAGTACATCAGCATAAAAACGACGCCAGTTAAAAAGCTGCTGAATACCACACACAGCGCTGGGATGGCAAATGCATCTGCAATCTGGGGAGCCTTGTAGAGGTACCAGAGGGCACTCAAGGCTGTATTTTCCAATAGGATCACAAAATAGTAAATGAAGAGCCTGCAGCGTGTCCTGCCTTCCTTGACGTTGAACCAGCTGAAGATGTAGATGATCCCCACCACCATATCGAACACAATCTCTTCCCATTTGGTGATGCAGAATTCTGTCTCACAGTGGACGATCCAGAAGGTCATGATGCACCAGTGGAGGACGATGAAGATCCCAAAGTACAGCTGGAAAACCGAGGCAAAGAGGGCGAAGGTGATGACTCTGGCGGCAATGGTAAAGAAGTGCCAGCAGAACTGGATGACAACCGCCATGTAGCTGATAGGCTTCTTGTCATCTCGAGAGTCCCGGAGGGCCTTCTGGTAGGAGGCCAAGGCCCAAGCCAAAGACACAAGGGAGGCTGCTGCTGTGAAACCTACAAAGGCAAAAAGGAAGACATTCTGTCAAAAGTGAGATGCAGTACTGTCCCCTGAAAATAAGGCACGTGGTACTGGGGGCTTGGGACAGGCTAGCTGTGACCTCAGCAAAGCTCTTTATTTCTCGGAGTTCTAGCTCAGATGGGGTTCCTAGTGTCTGTCCTCTGTGGGCCCAACCATATGGAGAAGTCATAACATTAAGTGGGAATGCTGCTCATAACACACATGGGGGTGTGGGATCAGGAAAGCAGGTGGGGGCTGAACTTTCCGTGTATATGGTGGAAATAGATAAACTTAGCAGGTGGTTTTGTGGAATTTGAAAACGACCATGGACTGGAGGTTGACACACTGGGTTGCTCTGTCAACTCTGTATGACGTTGGACAGTCGTTTAAACTGGTGTCCTCTTTTAGAAAGGGGATGTTGTGCAAGGTTCCTGACAGCTTTGAGATTCTATGGATGAAAGAGATAAATAATCACCGGAAACATGAGGGGCTAGCTGGTTTACCTTTCTGCTTCTAAACAAGAATAAATGCACTTCATTCACAAGAGAAAGTTTACTCTTCTTACAAATAAGAACAGGAGGCCATAAAACCTCCTTGGCGATGTTTCTTGTCTTACCTGGGATGTAGTTTGTCCTGCTATAATCTGAACATAATTCTTCCTACAGCTTTTGTCTGTTCCTTACTGCTCTTCCCTTAGAAGAAGGTCTGTCTGCACCATCACTCACCACTTACTCTTTTGTAGGGGGAAGATTGTACTTCTAGAGAAGTGTGTTTACAAATTTTGGGAAAGTAACTTTTATTAATTCCCTCCACTTTTCCTCCCTCTGTGGTGTCTGAAGCATCACTTGGTTGGTCCAGACATGGACTTGGTTTACCTGAAAACACACTGGCCTCCTTTGGGAGAGAGCTCGTATGGAGAATTCACTTTGCCACAGAAACATTAATCAATCTGCATACTACGCAATATGCTGTGACAAGACTTATCAAGACTAAGAATAGGTTTTGTGTTTTAAGGTCCAGCTGGTTTTCCTCCACAGATACTAATCATAACCAGGCCACATTCTAGTCTTTGGAAGAGAAGGGAAAAAGTAGAGGAAGGATTGCCAAGAACTTGTGGCGGAACTGGTACTTTGCTTTTATATTTTGATAGAGAAAATCTGTTGTCTATGATCCTTGAAAAATGAATTGGAAAAAAAAATTACTCTTGTGGGAACGAGGCACACTAATTGATGGAAAAAACAGTCAACCTCAACAATCATTTCTTACACATTCTCCTTGAGTGAGGTGAACTCCAAAAGACAATATTGACAAGAAAATATTTTCCAATGGCCACTTCTCATTTCCACCCCCAATCAAGCTAGCAGAATGCACACATCTTACTCTGGATCTTTCTGGCCAACACAAAAGTCTTCCAGTATCATAATTCTCTAGTGGTTATGGCAATATTTTAAGTCAGAGATCAGGACACAAAGGAATTTTTGATAATATTTTCGTGTGCTTAAAATATTTCTCTCTTTTGTTGTTGTTATTTTTAATGGTAATATAATTTCTATGGGGTGGAAAACACTGACATCAGTTGTAAAGCAAATTTGGAAGTGAAAAGAGAAGGTAGGAAGAAAAATTAGGAGAAAAAAGGCGAGACAATGGAAAATAAAGGTCATGGAATAATGACTTTGAGAACCATAGCCTTATTTTCAGTTTAGAACATAAGAACAAAAGGTGGTGCTATTTTAATCCCAACACCTTTGAGTGGCATAGGAGCTGCTCATGACCTCGTTCTTTATCTGTACCATCTTTTTCCGTAGCATTTGCTCTTTGGATTGTTCTGAAGAATACCCTGTCCTCCTTGTGTGTGTGTGTGTGTGTGTGTGTGTGTGTGTGTGTGTGTGTGGCACCCCAGCGTGGAGACGACACGGGAAAACCCCTTCCTTTTCAAACCCCATGCTCTGGGGACGTGCTCACGCACAGCGCCATCTTCAGGAAGATGGCTGCATTGCTGGTCAGGTGGATAAAGCATGAGAAGTGGTCATACTCCAGATGGTACCAGTTTTCACAGGCAGACCTTATTAAAGACTGGTTTTCAAATCAGTGACAAATAGTAAAAACAAACAAACAAACAAACAAACAAAAAAACCTTACATACACAGCATCATAAGATCATCTGTTGTCTCACTTAAAAGAATTGGAAAATTGGCTTAGTCCAGATTCCTCTGTAATCTTCACCCCTTTTATTGCATGTCCTAAAAAAGTAACTCAGCCTGCTCCAGAACACTCTAGGAACTTGGTAAGACAATATCCTTGCAGTAGAAAAGGAGAAATTTTCTATTAGCTTTGCTTTCTTTGTATCTTAAAATTTACAAAGTCAATTTTTTCCTATAGCCAAGGCAAAGTTCATGTCCATTGATGACCATCTCCTTTGTGAATTCTCTGCTTTAGCAACAATTAGAATTTCCCTGATTGATTTTACTTTCCCCCTTCTGTTTAGCAATTAATTTTTATAAGACAAACATATGCCTGACCAGAAAATATGGACAATCTTAGAGTTATTCTTTATTACAAATTCACATTACCACAAAATGCTTAATTTTTTGGTTGCCTACACAACTTATATCAGCTCAGTTGCTTCAAGAAAGAGTCCCTCAGTAAGGCACTGCATTATTGTTAAAGTAGAATTCTCTGGAACTTCTGGGGCTAGCACATAGAACTCTAAGTACCACTTTAGCTAACAATGTATATTTTAACTTTTTATTTGAAAATAATTTCAAACTTAACATAAGAACTGGAAGAATTTTAAGAAGTACATTGAACACCTATGTACTCTTTGTCCAGATTATCACTTGGCCTCCTTTGCTTTATCACTGCCCACCCCCGCCTTTTTCTCTCTCAACCATTTGAGAGTAAATTGCATACATCATGACAACTATGGCCTGAATGTTTCTGTCCCCTTCCATTTATATGTTGAAATCCTAACCCTTAAGGAAGATGGTATTAATAGAAGGGGCCTTCTTAAATTATGAATGGGATTACTGCTTTATAAAAGAGGCCCCTTAGAGCTCCTGATGCCCCTTCTGCCACCTAAGATTACAATGAGAAGTCTTTAACCCAGGAGAGAGCTCTCACCAGACCCTGCCAGTACCCTGATCTTAGACTTCCAGCTTCCAGAACTGTGAGCAATATATTTATGCTATTTATAAACTACACAGCCTATAATATTTGTTATAGCAGCTCAAAAGGGCTAAGACGATGGCCCTTTACCTTAAAATATATCAGTGTCTATTTATTATGAAGAGGTATTCTTTTAGATAGCTACAGTAAATTTATCAACTGTAGTCAATTTAACATTGATATAATACTTTTTTCTTATCTTCTGTATCCACTATCAATATTCCAGTTTCATCAATTGACTTTAACAGTGTCCATTATAGTATTTTTTCCTGTGGTAGAGAATTGAGTCTGGAATCAGATATTGCATTTAGTTGTCTTATCAGCTTAGTTTTCTTTAATCAGTAATATTTCCACCAACTTTTTTTCTCTGCCTTTTTGACATTGGCATTTTTGGGGTGAGTACTGTACCAAAAAAAAAAAAAAAGAAGAGTGTTCTTTGTTTTGGATTTGCTTGTTTCCTCATGGTTAGATATTCAGGTTACATATCCCAAGCTGGAATATTACACAAGTGACACTGAACAATTCCCCCCACACACCCTTAAGATATCAAAATAATAAGGATTCTTTCAGCAGTTCCAAGAAGTATAGGATGTGTCCCTCAGTATTTTGCTTCAAAATAATGAATAGCATATCAGTTACAAAACTTCATTCTAAAATCAAACTCTCAAAACAGCTATGGAGGACTCAGTGAGATTCTATTATTTATTAAAATGTTAAAATAGATAAGACCTCAAAGCTTATCTAGTGCAACGATCTCATTTTATAGAAAAGAAACCAAGTCTCCCTTAGAAGGGTTACATGATTTTCCCTCTTTTCTTCCCAAAGCTTGTTTCTGATGAAAATTTTCTTTCTACTTCAAAGCTAACCCTCTGCTTCCTGGGGAAAAGACCCAGTCAGTTATTCTCCTGTGTCTGTATACCAGCTTTTCCTCCGCAGGAGCTACCTCCCTGGGGATTACAAACTCCTTTTACCCCAACAATTGTCCTTCGCTTGACTGAATCTCTTATCCTTTATTTCAGACTTGTAGTTTTCCCGTTTTTCCTTCTATTTGTTTCTTGTTTCTCCTTTATCTGCTCATCCTTGAGCTACTGGCATTGGTGGGGATGTTGCTCCCGGGCCTCATCCCCTCGAGGCCTCTCCCTGGGAGATTCCCTGCTCTCCTGCATCTCCACCCAAATATTTCATCCACCTCAGCACTCAGGGAAACCATCCCTGCACCAGACTTCTCCGACCCCAGAGCTGTGCGTCTGATTATCTCCCTGAGAACCCACAGGCCTACAGTCTGAGTGCTTCGTGTACCCTTGATCGGATGCCTCAAAAAACTCTGGCTGTAGATGACAGTGCTTGCTTTCTTGTGGAAAGAAGACAATTCTTCTTCCTCTATGCCCCTATTGTTAGTGTAATACCCTTCTCAGAATGCGAGAGAACATGAATTTTTGGGTAGGCTGCCACAGTTCTAAGAAGATGATTCGGTAGGCAGCTTGACAGACGGACAAATAACCGGATTGTAAATCCATCCAAATCCAAGTGTTCACAATATGTGCCATTTGGTTGCGTTGCATATGAAGGGGTCCAGAATAAACCACTGCGGCGTAAAAATTATTTTGAGCCGAAGGCATTTGAGTTCCTGGAATCTCTTATCTGCCTAAAATCAGAGCATCTTAAAAGAACTCGACTGTCATAAATGCTCTCCTCCCCAGGAGCAACTTGAATCTTCTTGGAGAGGAGAAGTTGGCACCACACCCAAATAGACTATCACGAAACTATTATATCTCCCATCTACTTTCTTAAGTGCTTTACCACTCCAAAAGTCTTTTGTTTTTCCATAAATGCCCTTTCTCCCCTGCTTTTAAGAAGTCATTTGTTCTCCCAGAAGTGTCCTCTACCCCACTACATCCCCTATTAAGATAAACTCCAAAATCTAATGACCTCCTTGGGGTCACATTTCCCTGAAAACTCCTGCGTGTATATACATAATTACATACATAATTTACATATTTATACACATGATTACACACGTGATTATATATGTAATTAAATCTGTATTTTGTCTTGCTAATCTGTTTGTCGATTTAATTTGCAGGCCCTCAGACACAGAACCAAGAGGATAGAGGAGAAGTTGTTCCTTCCAATAAACCCCTGCCACTGAATTGAGTCCAGCTGACCCCAGGTGTTTTGTTTTTGTTTTCTCATGGCAGCCCAAAAAATTGATCTGACTTTGAATAAGATAATTCAATGACCATAAAGTCAGGGTGACAGTTTATTCTATCATTTTGAGCTGAATATCTATATATTTGGATACGGTTTGGTAAGGGATGTAATACCTTTGGAAATATGATCTAAGAGTTTTCTTTAAAAACCTCTAAATGGCGTGGGGACTACTTCTGGCTTCCAAGAACTGTTATAGACATTGCTTAGTAATTCAGAGACTAGTTCCTCAGAGGAAGACTGAGGTATTTTTCCATTTCGAATAAAGATTTTTTTTCAGAATGAGGATTTTGAGTCTAATACTAGCTAGTCAGCTAATTAGCATTTCAAAGGAAACTGATGGAAATCAATATCGTGTGGTCTAAGTGAACAACAAAGTTTTTGCTTTTTTCCCTCTTTTCTCCTTACTTCTTATATATGTCTTTTCCCTACTGGTGTTTCCATGTCTCTTTTATGTCCTCTTCCTCCTTCTCTTTCTTCTCCTGTCAGTCAGTCTGTCCTTCTCCCCTGCTTTGCTTCTGCTTTGTTCTTCTTCACTTTTTTCCCCCCATTTCTTGGGGGAACATGACATGGGGTAGAATTATTTTTTAAACAGTAGTTGTATTAATGAACTAAGGTTTGATGTTGCCCAAATGTAACCTTCCAACTGTTCCTAAAACTCAAATAAATTCAGAATGAGAAAGGAAGTTACTCTATTTCAATGTCCATGGTCTGTTCTACCTGCTTGTCTCCAGCCCTTACTCTGAATCCCATGGCTTTGATCCAAATCCAGATTTGCCTTCAAGGAGTTCCCATTGAAAGGTTTCATCACTGTTAACTTTTTTTTTTTTTTAAATAATAAGTGACTCGTTTTCTTATAATTTTGCTCTAAGTTGGATCTAAATGTAGTCTTTTTTTTTTTTTTAAAGATTTTATGTATTTATGTGTCAGAGAGAAAGAGAGCACAAGCAGGGGGAGCGGCAGGCAGACGGAGAAGCGGGTTCCCTGCTGAGAAGCCCTATATGGGACTGGATCCCAGGATCCTAGGTCATGACCTAAGCAGAAGGCAGAGGCTTAACTGACTGAGCCACCCAGGTGTCCCCTGAGTGCGATCTTAATGACAGCTGTAAAAATTTTTTCACATTTTGTTTAGGACAAAATAACAGCTCAGAGTATGGTTGATGGGGGATATGGAAGGAGGTGTGGGTAAAACCTCACCATCTCGATTTAAACATTTCCTTTCTGAAGGGATAGAAAGAAAGGGGGCTGATATGGGATATAAGAACTTTGAAAATATTATCATGCAAGAAACTGTTTTGATTTGGGGACCTCTAGACTAGGAGAGGCTAATTCTGCCTCCTGAGTGTAAATTCATTCTCTCTACAAACCATGTTTTGTTTTTTTTTTTAAAAGATTTTATTTATTTGACAGACGAAGATCACAAGTAGGCAGAGAAGCAGGCAGAGAGAGAGGAAGGGAAGAAGGCTGAGCAGAGAGCCCAACGCGGGGCTTGATCCCAGGACCCTGGGATCATGACCTGAGCCAAAGGCAGAGGCTTTAACCCACTGAGCCACCCAGGCGCCCCCAAACCATGTTTTCATGTAAGGTATGCCATACTCTTCTTTCAGGGCACATATGCTGGTCTAAAATTATGTTTGATTTTGTGCTTTAATCTATATCATGTTAATGTTAATTATTTAACTTAAATTTAATTTAATTATGGTGTTGCTTGCTAGAGTGGACATTCAGGTAAGGATGAGTACTCTGCTTCATTTACCTTCCTGTCCTCTAGTGCCTGGTATGGTGTCTGGAATCATGTTAAGAATTGGCACTTCGAGGGGCGCCTGGGTGGCTCAGTGGGTTAAACCTCTACCTTCTGCTCAGGTCATGATCCCAGGGTCCTGGGATCGAGCCCCACTTCAGGCTTTCTGCTCACTGGGGAGCCTGCTTTTCCCTTTCTCTCTCTGCCTGCCTCTCTGCCTTCTCATGATCTCTCTCTGTGAAATAAATAAATAAAATCTTAAAAAAAAAAGGAATTGGCAAGTGGCACTTTGAGAGAGAGAAAGCAAGGCAGAAGGAAAGGTAGAAAGGAAGGGAGAGAGCAAGAGAGAGGAAGAAATAGGGAGAGAGAGTGTTCCAGATATAAAGCTGGAACCACAGAGAGGATGAGCTATTCAAAAAATGTGCACAATTCTTCATTGCTCTCCTCTGCCTTTTTGCAATTTCAATCTGAGCTGCAAATGCCAAAACACTGAGAAATAAAGTCTGTACTCCTGTCATGTTGTTTGTGGTCTGGGTGTAAACAATTCTTGGAAATCCCCAGAGAATGCTTCATAGGATTTATAGCCCAATTCTCCAGATGTAGGAGGTTCGGGGAATTGAAGCAAGTACTCTAACTCTTTGATTCTTCAACAAACAGAATGAGCCTGTCTCTTTTCTCCTCCTGAGGGAGGGCCATTGCAACCCTTCCCCTGCAAAAGGCCAGCCCAAGGTTCGGGTCTCAGGGAAACACCCGACCACTGACATATGCTTATAACCAAATTGCCACTGGTAAGAAGGGGCTCTTTTATTTTTAACTTAAAACATTCATTATTATGCAAAATTTCAAGTATCTACAAAAACAGAGGGAATAATACAATAGAGGTACCGTTTCTGGAGAATCAGTAACCATCACCAGGGAAGATGAATTTGGCCAGCAGGGGACGCTTCTGGACGTCCCCTTGAATCCGCTCCTTCTTGAATGTGAATCTTCCTGCGTCCTCCCTTTCCTGAACGTCCCTTTCCCTGTATTGACTAAGATAGAAGGCCAGAAGGCAGAAGGACTGAGCTAGAAACTAACTGGCTGATCCCTGATGTTTTACCAGCACATTTTGGAAAGCGTCGCCCAGTAGCTCTCAAGACCACCCGACCTCCCTGTCTCATCCTGTCCCCTCTCCATGCTTCAGATAAACTGCCTTGTCTCCATTCTTCACATGCTAAAAAAGACTGCATTTTCAGGTGCCTGGGTGGCTCAGTCAGTTAAGCGTCTGCCTTCAGCTCAGGTCATGATCCCAGGGTCCTGGGATCGAGCTTTGCTTCAGGCTCCTTGCTTAGCGGGGAGCCTGTTTCTCCCTCTATTCCCCACTTGGGCTGCCCCTTGCTATCTCTGTCTCTCTTTTGCAAATAAATAAAATCTAAATAATAATAATAATTTTTAAAAGATTGCATTTTCTTCCTAGAGACAGGAAATGCTGGGCGCCCTCTTGAAAGCTACTTCTTCCTGCATCACTCCTTAAGAAAATCTTTCCTACCCTCCAACTCAAATCCTGTTACTTGTCACCCAAATCCTGTCATCTTCCATTTGTTCTTCGTGCTGCACCCCAGCATACCTGCCGTCATTACATCTTCATGTAGTCAATGATGGACATGTCTACCCAAAAGGGCTGGATCTGTGTCCGATGGCTGACCATTGTCCCTGACATCTGTCTCTCTTTCGTGTATCAGTTTCTGAAATTAGTGCATTTGTCATCCAGTAGGCGCTCTCATATTATGTATTTGCCCATTCTCTTGATTTCACACATCTCGATTTCCCTTCCTTTCATCCCATTTTTTCATCTTGTCAATTTCAACATTTTTGATGGAAATTTAAGGTAGTTCCTCACCAGTAATTTGGCAACGGATGACTTACAAACACCACCCTTCTCAGCTAAGCAGGTGAGATGATCATTTAACAATTCATACCATGTACTATTTTACCATCACTCACACAACTTTTTCTCCTAGAAGTTCAGTCCCTAACCAAACAAAGGAGACATTGAATTTTAGATGGCCATATAATATTGATTTCCTGAAGTCAAAAACCATTATGGTTTCCTTAGCACATGTGAGGCTCATAATCATTAACAAATAAAGGAAGAGCAAGCATTTTTTGGGCCCTTGCTTTGTGCACTGGGGTGTGCTGGGTATCTACGTCCTTTGTTGCATCTGAAGTTCACGATAACACTTTGAGGCAAGTGCTGTTTTGCACTCAGGGAAACAGAGATGCAAAGTGTTAAGTAACTTGCCCAAGGAGGGCAGGCAGTGGGACTCACAGATTCTAAACTCTGTCCACTATGAAGACGGGTATGGCTATCTGCAACAAGGATGTGAGGTATGAACAAGTGAAGTGAGCTCTCAACTCTCTCACGGATGACAGCATGGAGAAATGGACACGACCCTGGAACAGTGCCACCTCTTCAGGCAGCGGGCTCCCACAGGGTTCCTACCATATCTGCTCCATCAGGCTCACAATGACCGTATTTGTTCCCAGGCTAAAGGATCCCATTTTGGATTTTTTTTACAAAAAGGATCAGAAACATGAGCACTAGGAGGAAAATAACGCTTTTCTTTCCTTTCCATTTTCTGGACTAAAACAGCGCTCCTGGTTTCCCTGCATTTTCACCTGAGGAAAATCGTTTCCCAATTTCAGTTGATTATATGATCTAAGAGTAGGAGGTCACAAAGTGAAGATCCACAACCAGAGTGGTTTCCTATTTCTTTAGCATGCTTATAATTTGTCTTAGTTATAGATATAAAAGCAGTAAATCCACTTGGCTGGACTCATGTTGAATTCACCTGGTCGGAAGAATGTGATAATTGAAAAAAGTGGAAAGCCCTCTGTGCTCTGATCTTTGCTGAGTACGGTGAAGGTAAGTCAGTAATACAAACTCCACTGGGTCTTGGATGTTCCAAGTCTTACATTGAAACCATTTATCTCTGTCTTAAACCTTGTAATAGTTCCGATTAAAAATATTTAAATGCTTAATATGTTTAGTTTTGGTAGGGATATGCATACTTCTCGTAATCCATTCTGAGGATTTCAACTTCTTTGCAAGGCAAATTGTGAAGCTGCTAAGGTGTTGATAAGGGAAACACTGAACTGAAATTTAAAAAAGTGTTTTAATATGAAAGTAGTTGAAGAAAGTTGTTAAGAGAAACAAAGTGCCTTAACAAATGTGGGAAGTTATTTCTTTCTGATCGGAAAAAAATCCGATGATTTCACATAGCTCCATCCACTTGATAATTTAAAATTCTATTATTTTTAAATTTTTACTAATATTTCCCCAAAAGACAAACATTTTATGTGGGGTACTTTGAAAACATCTCATGCTTTATCTAGGAAAAAAAGTTCTGTAAATAAGAGAAGGCAAGAAGTCACCATTCTCTGTACAATATTGCAAGTTGCATGGTTAAAGTTATACTGAAAATAAAATAATGATAGAAATTACTACTCAAAAGACATAAAATAAGTAACCTGATAAAATTCAACAGGATTGCATTTTTCTTTAGGTTTATTTTCTATCCCTTTAAAAATGTTTTAATCACCACACTATTTTTTTTTCTTTAAATTTTTCTCCTTTGGAGGGTAGGAGGTGAAATGGGGCAAAATGAAGAGAAATAGAGAGGGAAACAGGGGTAGAGACAGACGTCTCCTATCCATCAAAGAGGGACCTGGTTGGACAACAGCAAAACTAAAATAATAATTTAAAAAATCCCAGCATGTATCAATCATTGCTATGTGACTTTGTCACAGTCATTATCTTATTTATTTCTCTCAGTATCACTTCTTTGATGTATGTGATTTTGCCCATTTTACAGATGGGGAAACTGAGAGGGTTGAAATGATCTTATCGGGCAGATGGCAAACTTTTCCAGTGAAAAGCTAGACTGTCAATATGCTGGGCTTTGTGGGCCACAAGGGTCTCTGTCACAATCATTCAGCTTTGTCAGTGTAGCAAAAAAGCAGCCATAGACAATTCTTAAACGTATGAAAAACTAGGCAGTGGGCTGACTTTGGCCCATGGGCCTTCATCTCTGGGTACTCCACTAACCCATGGGCACATTTTTAAAAAGTAGCAGAGTTAAGATTTACACCCACATTTTTCAGACTTTAAAGTCCTTTTCCTTAAACTCATTTGAAATATTTTGGGCCAATCATGAGACCCAGTAACGTTGGGAACGCTTTTTTAGGTGGTTACAGGGTGAGCTACCAACCAAATGAACAGAGAGAATTGTAGGAAACCTCTTGGTCTCAGTGTATTGAATACACAGGGTGAAGCTGGGTCATGAACAAGATTTTGCACCTGGAGTGATGTGATGAGAAGCACAAATACCACACCTCAAATGTTTCCTCTGTCCTTTCAAGGAAAGCAGGTAGCATTTGCAAATGAAAGGGCACATGGCCCGAGGGCAGTTTGGGCTGGTCTGGAAAGGCCAGCTCCAGCATGTGGCCTGGACAGTCAGTCACACCAGCAGAAGCATCTAAAACAGGATCTTTTAGTTGTTTCTCTTCCCTTATGTTCCCAAAGTGCCTTTGTGGTCTGCCACGTGTGCGAAGTTGATGGCTCACATCACCTGCGAGTGTCCCTGGTATTTACAGTTACCAGCCTACTTAGGGGGGTCTGGGATTCAGGGCCTCTGTGGGAGAAGGCCGATCTGAATTCCTGGGGTTTATAACCAAGTGTTAACTCTAATGGGGACTACTGTCTAGTCCCCCACATATATAGTTATTCTTGCTCAGAGGACTTGGAAGGGACCCAGAAGATGGGTGCCAGACACGGAGGACACCAATGCAGTCCCTAGAGGAAATGCAAATCAGTGTGGGAGACAGACACAGAGTCACAAGCCCATGATTATGACTTGGTGAGCAGAGTGTGGAGAAGATAGAAGAAACCGTCTTTGCCTAGAGGTTCTGTCCTGCAGGGGAAGCAGCCCAGGTAGGGGCAGGCAAATGCTAAAGCTTCCAGGTGTGGTGAGGGACTTTGTGGGGAGTCTGTAGGAGGACCGTGGACACAGTGTACCAGACATAAGGATTTGTACCCGGACTGCAAAAAAAAAAAAAAAAAAAAAATTTTGTACCCTGGAGGCAAAGGCACCTATATGGCAGGGTGTGTACTATCCCTGAGGGGCAAGGTGAACTAGACTGGGGGGAAAGCTCAGGCAGGTGTGGGAGGCTTTGCCACACATCTGAGGAAGGCAGCAGTGTGGATGGGGGCTGCTATAACAGCCAGCCGTGGGACTCTGGGCAAGTCACTTGATTTTACTTATTCTTCAGAGGCTTGAGCAAGGATCAATGAAATAGTGTCTATCCCAGCATTTTGTGAGCAGAAAAAGTGCTATATAAAAAAATAAGCCATTCTGAATCCTAGCTTCTCTCCAAATTTTGCTCCCTTCTGCTCATCTCCTGTCTCATTGTGCCCAGGAGCTCTTCTATACCTGAATTCAGAGGAAGTTTTACCAGAGGAGGTTGGCTTTAACAGAATAACAGGACAGAGAAAGAACAGGATTAGAAGTAAAATCTGTAGGATAAGGAAACATTTTTTCCTCCTCTTTACAGATAATAAATAATTTTTTAACAGGATCCAATTTCTAAAAATCATTTCAAAAGAGGAAGAAAAAATAATTAGTATTATTTACCTAACTGAAATATGTACTTCATTTTATTTGGATTAAAGGGCAATAAAGCAGAGGCCACTTGGTTACAAGGAAGGAGGGGGCTCAGAAGAAATGGTTTCAGGGTTTGCAGAAAAGTAGGAGGCAGGGACGGATTTTGCTGTCATGCTCTTGGGAAAGCCCAGGTCACTGGGACACTGTTGGCGCACAGGATTTGCCTGAATTGTATACATGAAAAGAGGGTTCTCAAAAAAGGGTAGTGCACAGGCCCTCTGGAACCCTAGCAGATCTGGGTACCAGCTGGGTCCTTCCTAAGACTGGAGGGGAGGTAATGGAGACAGGGCAGAGGTCAGGGAAAGGGGCAGCCAGCTAGAGTAAGACAGGGAAGGAGAGGAGATGGTTGCCCCCAAAGCATGTTGAGGTCCTTGGGAAGTGCAACATACACTTCATTTTGTAAGGACTTACTTAGCAAGAGGCTTTCATTACAGTTAAACTGTCCCTGCTCCCCTTCCCCCAGGGGATTTACTTGGAGACAAGTCCCGGAAACCAGCCTCAGGTAACAAAGCTCAAATACAGGGGTTGGGCAGCCAGGTGGAGACCTCTGATCAGTGGGGGGATGCATACTGTCTCCCTAGTTACCAAGGAGTATGGCCCCCACCCTTTGGGAGCCTTTTGGACGCCAATCCCAACCAAGGGGATAGGCTGGGTCAAATGTCTACTAGGGTAAATTGTAACTCAACTGGTCACCTAGCATCACTGTGGAATTTCCTGTGTGTGTTACAATCTCATGGCCACCTGTGCGTGGCCAGGCCCAATCACATGGCCTTTGCCCTTAAAAGCTAGTCTGTGAAACAGAGAACGGTCACCCTCTCTTGTAAGAGGTGCGTCCCCGAACGTTCAGTTAGATTCTTGATGCTTGGCACGAGATAAAGCTTTGCTTGACCTTCGCTTTGTATCGGTCTTGCTCCTTTAATCATGGACCCATTATTGGGGCATAACATATTTATCTGCTTTTGATCACTTATTTTTCTGGTTTCATGCCTCAATTTCAGCACAAATGGATATGCTTTAAAAACACCTTGCCTTTTTAAAAATTTTATTTTTTATTTTATTTTATTTTTTTATTGGATGTAGCTTTCTCTAATTCTTTCCAACCTCTGATTGTTTCCTTGGCCTGCAGGGTGGGAGCAGAGCAGGAAGAGGCCATGTGGGAGGTGGAGCGGGTGGGGGTTAAGGGTGGGGGCTGGAGTGCCCTAGCTTCTGCCCTATTTTCCAGTGTCTTGCCCTTTGGGTTGCCTCATTTTTATTTTGTCAATAAAAAAGACAGTGGCTTGCTGCTGGGACCATTTAATAATGCAGCAATAAATTGTGCTTTCAAGCCCCGAAATACTTTTCTAGGTGATTTACAAAGAATGACTCAATACCCTGAGGGCACGGATTTGTAGCATTATCTGTTCTTATGGTTGGACTGGCTCAGAGGAAGCTCACCCTGGGAGGATCCCCAAGGGTTCACAAATGGCACAAAGCCAGGGAGCCTGGGTTCAGCCTTCTCAGCTCCCCCTCCCTTAATCCCTCCTCAGGCCCTGGGACCTGTGTCCTTTCTCCTCTTCTCTTAGGGGAAGGAGCTATCAGTTGGCACACCCCTCTGTGAGACGCTTATATCTTTGGGACAAGAAAGATGAGTGTGTCTCAGAGAAGGGCTTTGAGAGCATCTAATAAGATGAGGAAGTCTGCCCAGGAGAAGAGGGTAGCTGGCTGCTCTATTTCCAGGAGCCCCAGCAGGTTTGGGGGACACTCCTCTGCATCCCCACCTGCCCCTCCTCACTGGGCACAGCCTCCCACCTGGCCTGGTCTCCAGTTCTCCACTCCAGTGGCTTTTTTCACTTTGTGGATGAAGTGAATTGGCTACAGCGTACATCTGATCATCTTTCCTGCCGAAAATCCTTCAAGGCTTCCTTTTGCCTCACAGGATAAATGAAGAAGCAAACTCGTCCAGAACCCGCCCTTTTCAGTCCCTTCCAGATCTTCGTCATTTCCTGCCTCACACACCCAGACCCTTCCTCTCTCTTGCTTGGGTCTCTGTGTCCCCTCTTCCAGCCCCCGTCCCCCATAGGATTCATGCACCAAGGGCCCCCGTTCCTGGCTTCCTGGCTGGGAAGGCTGCCTGGTTCGCTCCCCATCACCCGAGCATTACCTTCCTACTACATCTGTTATGGCCAGGGGACCTGCCCCCCTTCCCCACAAAGCCCTCATCCCTACCCCTCATCTATAAGACAAAGAGGATGGTGCCATTCTGCCCGTGGTGTGTGGGTGCTTCTGTAGATAGGTTCAACTCCCAAATCCCAGGCCTGTGGCTAGCAGTAGGGACAGTGGCTTTGGAAAGGCTTTGTAACCTGTAAAGATTCCTGAGAAACATTGTGAACATTTTAATACATCTGTGGGTATGAAAGAGGCTTCCCTTCCCAAAAGGATAGACTGTCAGACCTATCAAGAATCCTTCTCCGCTAAGTGTCTTAGACGACAAAATGCCTGGTACTTTGAGTGTCCTCAAAAACTTGTGAGTGATAACTGGCTTCCAGCTCCTCTGTGCAGGGGTGCTGAGACCAATGGAAACATCTTTTCTAGTATAATCTTACTTTAGAAATAAGTAAACCCTTCAACAGCTCAGACAAACTAGTTTTATTTGTACCTTATGTGATGATGGCAAGGTTCCTCACAATAGTCCCTCCTGAGAATACAGGGAGTTGCCTCTAGCTGATCGGTCAGAGTCTGAGGTGCCTTGTTGGTTCCTGCATGTCTGAACCTCAGAATTTCATTTAGGAAGACACATTTACTTGAAATTACCTACATTACTGCTGGATTATGGAAACTGACTCACAGAATCAGTAAAAAGGGGGAAAAAAAAGAAGAAAAGGGAGGTAAAGAAATTTAATTCAATTTAAGAATTATTCCTGGAAGTATGAGTTCTCCTTTCAGTTTTGGCTCTGACAGGTTTAGGGCACACAACCCCAAAATGTGACACCTGGACATATTGTTTGTTTCAAGATGAAAGAATTGTTGAAATAGCAGATACAGAAGGGATTTTCTGACCTTTCCCTGAAGCTAGTCATAAAACTCTTTGGTAAGAGGTGTCCTCCCTCTACCTGGAGGAAAGGAACCTCCTTATTTCTGAAGACGGGGGGACTCGAGAGGAACCTGAATTAACAGGTCTTGCTAAGTTTCCCTCAGTTTACTAAAGATCCCTAACTCCTCCCTCCTGGCTCCCTTTCCCATTTCCCCATGACTTTCCCATAGCCATAAACCTAGAGTACAAATATGCAGTTTTATTTCTTCTTTGGGTTTCCATTTCCTCAGAGAGATTCGTGTATCATGTAAAACTTTTATTAAATACATATGCACATTTCCCCTTGTTAATCTTTCCATCTAAAAAAATTCAGAAAGGTAGAAAAAAAAAGATGTTTTCCCTCTCTTATAGCTCCTAAAAGTCAGCTTTTTAAAGCAATGTAGTAAGTGGTTACAAAGATTGATAGTAGCAGGTGAGAACCTGGGTCATGTGACATGGGGTGTCCTGAAAGCGCCCGAGTCCTGTCCCTGCAATAGGCAGGATCTTCATCAACATGGGAAGCGGGGGAAAGCAGTGCTCCTGAAGCTGTCCTAGATGATGAAAAAATGGTGACTAACATTTCTTAGTCTGTGGATGGTTTGATAGGGACCTGTGACTAAATGGAGTCAAGTGACATGAACAGACATTGGAATATTTCATCTCCACCCCCAAAAGCTTATATATTGAAGGTGGCTTTCAAAATTTTTTCTATTGCCTCCTTTCATTGAAAAAAAAATGGAGGGTTGCTTTTATGCAGAATTTCTTCAAAATCAGGTCGATACACTAATCCCCAGTTTAAACCAGTCTGCAGCTGAAAGTGGAAACCATTTAGAGACTCAGTTAAGTCAATAATGATCACCTGCTAGTCAGTAGTTGTCATGTGCTTCTTTTTAAATTCCTTCATTTTCTCTTGTTCAATTCCATAGACATTTACTGGGCTAGGAAAGTTCCCAGCTAGTGCCTGGACCACTAATCTCCCTCTCTCTTGAAACCTTTTTTTTTTTTTTTTTTTTTTTTAAATGTGTATCATGTTTTCCTGACTACTCTGTGATGTCTGAGCCATCCTCTTTGGGAAGTTATCCTACCCCCTCTCCACTGGTGGCCAGAAGCTCCTCTTCTTGTTCCCTTACTTACCACCTCATGTATACCTTTATTTTATTTTATTTTTAAAAATGTTTTTATTTATTTAATAGAGAGAGACACAGCAAGAGGGAACACAAGCAAGGGGAATGGGAGAGAAGGAAGCAGGCTCCATCCTAGGACCCTGGGATCATGACCTGAGCAGAAGGCAGATGCTTAACAACTGAGCCCCCCAGGTGCCCCCACACCTTGATTTTAATTTTCAATTATTAGCCTTTCTTTTTTTGTGGAATTTGTGGAAGTATAGATTGAATTCTATTCATAGTTATATTCCCAGAGACTCAGAAGATGCCTAGTGCACTTGATAATTACTTGATAAATTGCACTGAATTCAACTGAACTGAATTTGGAGATGTTCTAAATTGAGGTATTGCTTGGATGTTGTTGTTGGCTATAATAAAGAGATACAAATGACCTGGATCTGGGACTATTTATTAGTGTCCTGGGGCTGAGGTAGCCTGCAGGGACGGACTCTATAAAAACACAAATCATCAAGATTCCAATGTGCGTTCCTTCCCTGACCCAGACATGTTCTTAATAGGACAGAAGTAAATTAAATGCATGCCACCACTAGGTGTAGAAGTTTTTCAATTAGGATTTTGTATGCTAGCGAGCAGTAGAAGAACAGTAATTTCCCAAGACAGAGACTTTTAAATGGAAATGACCAACTCCAGATTCAAAACTCTCTCCAAATCTTCCAAAGTTGACCAGAATAAATTAGTTTAAGCTTTCTAAAACACAGATAGGGGCGATTTTAATTGTATGAAGAGAAATATAAGTCTGAGTTCTCATCAAAAACTCTGGGGTTATAGATGTCTCAGGATTTTTTGATTAGTACAATACAGGAACTGTACACTTTGGGGATACTGATATCCAAAAAGGCCTTGAAGCAAGTACTTGTAAAATAAACATATCTAAGTAAGTTATTAACAGAGAATAATGATAATAAAACAGGTATACCACAACAATAGAGAAATATTATTATTCTATCAGAGCATGGAAATTTATGTCTAAGCTTCCAAGATGCTAATTAAAAAAGAAAAAAATATGGGTTAAATTATTTTCATTGTTGCATAAAAACAAGTCATACTTGTCCTGGTAAAATACTGTGTAAGGAGTGAACAATCATAGTCTCTGTAGTTTTCATGTGTTCAATCCTGGCTGGGCTCACAGACTATTGTTTCCATTATAAACTTCCAAAAATCTAAGCCAGCTCGGATACACAGTAGGTCTGTTCTGCATGTGCTTTTCCTTTCAGGAATGACACATAGGACAGGATGGACCTAAAGTTTGCATTAAACTGTGCACGAGGGGAGGAGTCAAAATGGCGGAGAAGTAGCAGACTGAGACTACATCAGGTAGCAGGAGATCAGCTAGATAGCTTATCAAACTATTGCAAACACCTACAAATCCAATGGGAGATCGAAGAGAAGAAGAACAGCAATTCTAGAAACAGAAAATCGACCACTTTCGGAAAGGTAGGACCAGTGGAGAAGTGAATCCAAAACAATGGGAAGATAGACTGCGGGGGGAGGGGCCGACTCCCGGCAAACGGCGGAGCAACGGAGCACAAAATCAGGACTTTAAAAAGTCTGCTCCACTGAGGGACATAGCTCCAGAGGCTAAACCAGGGTGAAGCCCATGCAGGGCCAGCGTGGCCCCAGGTCCTGCGGGGTCACAAAGGATCAGGGGTGTCTGAGTGTGGCAGAGCTCGCAGGTATTAGAGCGGGGAAGCCGGCTACACAGACAGAGCCGAGGAGTGAGCTCTCAGCTCAGGGTTACCTTGAACCGATTGCAGCTGGGTGGGTGAGCTTGGAGAGTGGCCAGAGGCCAGGGAGACGGGAGTGATTGGGCTCTTTTCTCTGAGGGTCCACTGAGGAGTGGGGCCCTGAGCTGTGGGGCCCTGAGCTCTGGGCCCCTCTGGGCTGGAAACTGGGAGGCTGCCATTTTCATTCCCATCCTCTGGAACTCTACGGAAAGCGTTCAGGGGACAAAAGCTCCCGGAAGCAAACCCGAGCAGATTACTTAGTGCGGACCCTGGTAAGTGCGGTGCTATTTCGCCTTGGGCAAAGACGCTTGAGAATCATTACAACAGGCCCCTCCCCAAGAAGATCAATAAGAAATCCAGCCAAGACAAAGTTCACCTACCAAGGAGAGCAGCAGAATTCCAGTGGATGAGAAAGCAAAGCACAGAACTCATGGCTTTCTCCCTATGATTCTTTAGTCTTGCAGTTAATTTAATTCTTTTTCTTCTGCTAGTTTTTTTTAACTTTTACCCTTTTCTTTTTTTTAGCTTTTTTAAACTAGTTTATCTAATATATATATATACATATATTTTTTCTTTATTTGTTTTCTTTTTTTAATTTTTTTTTCTGAACTTCTTTGTATCCTCTTTCTCCCTCCCATGATTTGGGGTCTCTTTTGATTTGGTTAAAGTGCATTTTCCTGGGGTCATTGCCACCCTTTCAGTATTTTATTTTCTCCTTCATATACTTTTATCTGGACAAAATGACAAGGAGGAAAAACTCACCACAAAAAAAAGAACAAGAGGCAGTACTGAAGGCTAGGGACCTAATCACTACAGACATTGGTAATATGTCAGATCTAGAGTTCAGAATGACGATTCTCAAGGTTCTAGCCGGGCTGGGAAAAGGCATGGAAGATATTAGAGAAACCCTCTCTGGAGAGATAAAAGCCTTTTCTGGAGAAATAAAAGAACTAAAATCTAACCAAGTTGAAATAAAAAAAGCTATTAATGAGGTGCAATAAAAAATGGAGGCTCTTACTGCTAGGATAAATGAGGCAGAAGAAAGAATTAGTGATATAGAAGACCAAATGACAGAAAATAAAGAACCTGAATGAAAGAGGGACAAATAGCTACTGGACCATGAGGGGAGAATTCGAGAGATAAGTTACATCATAACACAAAACAACATTAGAATAATTGGGATTCCAGAAGAAGAAGAAAGAGAGAGGGGGGAGCAGAAGGTATATTTGAGAGAATTACTGGAGAGAATTTCCCTAATATGGCAAAGGGAACAAGCATCAAAATCCAGGAGGTGCAGAGAACCCCCCTCAAAATCAACTAGAATAGGTCCACACCTTGCACCTAATAGAAAAATTTACAAGTCTTGGCAACAAAGAGAAAATCCTGAAAGCAGCCCTGGAAAAGAAGTCTGTAACTTACAATGGTAAAAATATTAGATTGGCAGCTGACTTATCCACAGAGACCTGGCAGGCCAAAAAGAACTGGCATGATATATTCAGAGCACTAAACGAGAAAAACATGCAGCCAAGAATACTATATCCAGCTAGGCTATCATTGAAAATAGAAGAAGAGATTGAAAGCTTCCAGGACAAACAAAAACTGAAAGAATTTGCAAACACCAAACCAGCTCTACAGGAAATATTGAAAGGGGTCCGCTAAGCAAAGAGAGAGCCTAAAAGTAGTAGATCAGAAAGGAATAGAGACAATAAACAGTAACAGTCACCTTACAGGCAATACAATGGCACTAAATTCATATCTCTCAATAGTTACCCTGAATGTTAATGAGATAAATGCCCCAATCGAAAGACACAGGGTATCAAAATGGATAAAAAAACCAAAATCCATCAACATGCTGCCTACAAGAAACTCATTTTAGACCCGAAGACACCTCCAGATTTAAAGTGAGGGGGTGAAAAACAATTTACCATGCTAATGGACATCAGAAGAAAGCTGGGGTGGCAATCCTTATATCAGATCAATAGATTTTAAGCCAAAGACTATAATAAGAGATAAGGAAGGACACTATATCAACTCAAAGGGTCTGTCCAACAAGAAGACCTAACAATTTAAAATATCTATGTCCCTAACGTGGGAGCAGCCAACTATATAAACCAATTAATAACAAAATCAAAGAAACACGTTGACAATAATACAATAATAGTAGGGGACCTTAATACTCCCCTCACTGAAATGGACAGATCATCCAAGCAAAAGATCAACAAGGAAATAAAGGCCTTAAATGACACACTGGACCAGATGGACAACACAGATTTATTCAGAACATTTCATCACAAAGCAACAAAATACACATTCTTCTCTAGTGCACATGGAACATTCTCCAGAATAGATCACATCCTGGGTCATAAATCAGGTCTCAACCTGTACCAAAAGATTGGGATCATTCCCTGCATATTTTCAGACCACAATGCTCTGAAGCTAGAGCTCAGTCACAAGAGGAAATTTGGAAAGAACCCAAATACATGGAGACTAAACAGCATCCTTCTAAAGAATGAATGGGTCAGGGGCGCCTGGGTGGCTCAGTGGGTTAAAGCCTCTGCCTTTGGCTCGGATCATGATCTCAGGGTCCTGGGATCAAGCCCCATGTCGGGCTCTCTGCTCTGCAGGGAGCCTGCTTCCTCCTCTCTCTCTCTCTGCCTGCCTTTCTGCTTACTTGTGATCTCTGTCAAATAAATAAATAAAATCTTTTAAAAAAAAAGAATGAATGGGTCAACCAGGAAATTAAAGAAGAATTGAAAAAATTCATGGAAACAAATGATAATGAAAACACAACTGTTCAAAATCTGTGGGACACAGCAAAGGCAGTCCTGAGAGGAAAATATGCAGTGGTACAAGCCTTTCTCAAGAAACAAGAAAGGTCTCAATACACAACCTAACCCTACTCCTAAAGGAGCTGGAGAAAGAACAAGAAAGAAAGCCTAAACCCAGCAGGAGAAGAGAAATCATGAATATCAGAGCAGAAATCAATGAAATAGAAACCAAAAAAAAAAAAAAAAAAAAAAAGAACAAATCAATGAAGCTAGAAGCTGGTTCTTTGGAAGAATTAATAAGATTGACTTATCAATCGGCCAGACTTATCAAAAAGAAAGGAGAAAGGACCCAAATAAATAAAATCATGAATAAAAGAGGAGAGATCACAACTAACACCAAAGAAATACAAACAATTATAAGAACATACTATGAGCAACTCTATGCAAACAAATTTGACAATCTGAAAGAAATGGATGTGTTCCTAGAGACATATAAATCACCACAACTGAACCAGGAAGAAATAGAAAGCCTGAACAGGCCCATAACCAGTAAGGAGATTGAAACAGTCATTAAAAATCTCCAAACAAACAAAAGCCCAGGGCCAGATGGCTTCCCGGGGGAATTCTACCAAACATTTAAAGAAGAACTAATTCCTATTCTCCTGAAACTGTTCCAAAAAATAGAAATGGAAGGAAAACTTCCAAACTCATTTTATGAGGACAGCATCACCTTGATCCCCAAACTAGACAAGGATCCCATCAAAAAAGAGAATTACAGACCAATATCCTTAATTACAGATGTGAAAATTCTCACCAAAATACTAGTCAATAGGATTCAACAGTACATTAAAAGGATTATTCACCACGACCAAGTGGGATTTATTCCAGGGCTGCAAGGTTGGTTCAACATCCACAAATCAATCAGTGTGATACAATACATTAATAAAAGAAAGAACAAGAACCATACAATACTCTCAATAGATGCTGAAAAAGCATTTGACAAAGCACAGCATTCCTTCCTGATCAAAACTCTTCAAAGTGTAGAGATAGAGGGCACATACCTCAATATTATCAAAGCCATCTATGAAAAACCCACCGAAAATATCATTCTCAATGGAGAAAAACTAAAAGTTTTCCCACTAAGGTCAGGAACACGGCAGGGATGTCTATTATCACCACTGATATTCAACATAATACTAGAAGTCCTAGCCTCAGCAATCAGACAACAAAAAGAAATTAAAGGCATCCAAATCAGCAAAGAAGAAGTCAAACTATCACTCTTTGCAGATGATATGATACTATATGTAGAAAACCCAAAAGACTCCACTCCAAAACTGCTAGAACTTGTACAGGAATTTAGTAAAGTGTCAGGATATAAAATCAATGCATGGACATCAGTTGCATTTCTCTACATCAACAACAAGACAGAAGAAAGAGAAATTAAGGAGTCAATTTCATTTACAATTACACCCAAAACTATAAGGTACCTAGGAATAAACCTAGCCAAAGAGGCGAAGAATCTATACTCAGAAAACTATAAAGTACTCATGAAAGAAATTGAGGAAGACATAAAGAAATGGAAAGATGTTCCATGCTCCTGGATTGGAAGAACAAATATTGTGAAAATGTCTATGCTGTCTAAAGCAATCCACATGTTTAATGCAATCCCTATCAAAATCCTACCCATTTTTTTCAAAGAAATGGAACAAATAATCCTAAAATTTATATGGAACCAGAAGAGACCTTGAATAGCCAAAGGAATATTGACCAAGAAAGCCAAAGTTGGTGGCATCACAATTCTGGACTTTAAGCTCTACTACAAAGCTGTCATCATCAAGACAGCATGGTCCTGGCACAAAAACAGACACATAGATCAATGGAACAGAATAGAGAGTCCAGAAATAGACCCTCAACTCTATGGTCAACTAATCTTCGACAAAGCAGGAAAGAATGTCCAATGGAAAAAAGACAGCCTCTTCAATAAATGGTGTTGGGAAAATTGGATGGCCACATGCAGAAAAATGAAATTGGAACCTTTCCTTACACCACACACGAAAATAGACTCAAAATGGGTGAAGGACCTCAATGTGAGAAAGGAATCCATCAAAATCCTTGAGGAGAACACAGGCAGCAACCTCTTCGACCTCAGCCACAGCAACATCTTCCTAGGTACATCGCCAAAGGCAAGGGAAGCAAGGGCAAAATGAACCACTGGGATTTCATCAAGATCAAAAGCTTTTGCACAGCAAAGGAAACAGTTATCAAAACCAAAAGACAACTGACAGGATGGGAGAAGATATTTGCCAATGACATATCAGATAAAGGGCTAGTGTCCAAAATCTATAAAGAACTTAGCAAACTCAACACCCAAAGAACAAATAATCCAATCAAGAAATGGGCAGAAGACATGAACAGACATTTCTGCAAAGAAGACATACAGATGGCCCACAGACACATGAAAAAGTGCTCATTATCACTCGGCATCAGGGAAATACAAATCAAAACCACAATGAGATACCACCTCACACCAGTCAGAATGGCTAAAATTAACAAGTCAGGAAATGACAGATGCTGGCGAGGATGCAGAGAAAGGGAAACCCTCCTACACTGTTGGTGGGAATGCAAGCTGGTGCAACCACTCTGGAAAACAGCATGGAGGAACCAAACGTAGTGATCCAAAGAGGCACGTGCACCCGAATGTTTATAGCAGCAATGTCCACAATAGCCAAACTATGGAAAGAACCTAGATGTCCATCAACAGATGAATGGATCAAGAAGATGTGGTATATATACACAATGGAATACTATGCAGCCATCAAAAGAAATGAAATCTTGCCATTTGCAACGACATGGATGGAACTAAAGGGTATCAGGCTTAGTGAAATAAGTCAATTGGAAAAAGACAACTATCATATGATCTCCCTGATATGAGGAAGTGGAAATGCAACTTGGGGGGTGGGGGGTAGGAGAAGAATCAATGAAAGAAGATGGGATCAGGAGGGAGACACACCATAAGTGACTCTTAATTTCACAAAAAAAACTGAGGGTGCCCGGTGGAGGAGGGTTGGGAGGGGGTGGGGTTATGGACATTGGGGAGGGTATGTGCTATGGTGAGTGCTGTGAAGTGTGTAAACCTGGCGGTTCACAGACCTGTACCCCTGGGGATAAAAATACGTTATGTGTTTATAAAAAAATAAAAAATAAAAATATAAAGATGAAAAAAAAAACACAAAAAGCTGCACGAGACCAGCTTTTATTGACTGTTAGTAAGGAAAGAGGATGGCAATCAGTGGATAGATAATGGACTAGTGTGCACATAAAATGATCTCTGCTTCGCAAACATGATGAGATTTTGAACAAAATCAGTGTTCTGTGCAAGGGGAAAGATGGGGAGTTGGCTTTCCTAGGGCTTTGTCAAGGTTCTTGATAAGGCATTAAAAAAAAGAAAAGAAAAGAAAAGAAGAAAGAAAAAAGCGGAAGACTCAACGACATTGCCACTGGCAGGTGATGACTGGACAAGGCATTGGAAGACAAGCCTGTTGTGCATGCCTAGCATCCAGTTGTTCCTTCTTACAGAGGTCTTAATGGGGCACATGGGGCTGGTGTGTGATTTCTATTGTCAGCCCTTCAGCCACATCTATTTGGTCTCCAAGTGGTAAAGATCTCAAACCGACTCAGGAGGTTATTTTTTCCTGCTTTATCCAATTGCTTAAACTTTTTAAGGATGCTGTGTGGGCTGATAGAAATCATCAGTTGAGTTGCACCTGTATTTTTTGCCTTCATGGGAGTGAGGAAAGCCCAAAACCTCTATCAGAATACAGATTGTGCACTGAGAGAATTCTCTTCTGCCCTTCCATTGGGCCAGGTCTATGGAATGGTGGCTACTGGTCTGCTGAAAGCAAAAGTCAATCCACAAATCCATAATTGGGTAAGGCATATACAATATAACCATTATCACAGCCCTGGAAAAAGTTGCTTCAAACATTCAAATATACATATTTTTATATAGGAAGATTATTTAACAGGTAGTGGACATGTCCTGATTTGGAAGAGATTATTTAAAGTATTTTGGTGTCTTCCTTAACTTCTTAACATTTTAAAAAATATTACATACAAACAATAAGAAGACCAGCAAGGAAACAGAGGACTTGGAACAATATGTGCCAATTGGACCTAACATACATATACAGTGTATTCCACCCAATAATATCTGAATATCTATTTTTGCCAAAGGCACATGGACCATTTTCTGGTATAGACCATATATCAGGCCACTAAACAAGTCTCAAACAATTTATAAAGATTAAAATTATGCAAAGTATCTTTTCTGCTTATAATGGAATTAAGGTAGAAAGCAATAATAGAGGGAAACTTGGAAAATTCACAAAGACATGGAAATTAAAAAATACACTCTTAAATAACCTATGTGTCAAAGAAGAAATCACAAGGAAATTAGAAAGTATCTTCAGACAAAATGAAAACAAAAATGCAACATACCAAAAATCATGGAAGACAGTAAACCAGTGCAAAGAGGGAAATTTATAGCTACAAATTCTTACTTAAAAAAAAAAAAAAGAAAATTATAAATGGAAAAATCTGATTTTACACCTTAAGGGACTAGAAAAAGAACAAACTAAATCCACATGTAGCAAAAAATAATAAAAAATTATAGCAGAGGCCTACAAAATTGGCAGCCCTTTAGCTGATTTTATGGAAATAAAAAGGATTGTTAAGAGACTACTGTGAACAATTGTATGCCAACAAAGTGGATAACCCAGATGAAACAGACAGATTCCTAGAAACACACAACCTGCTAACACTGAATTATGAAGGAATAGAGAGTCTGAACAGACCTATATAACTAGCAAGAAGATTAGATAGTGATCAAAAACCTGACAAAAAAGAAGCCTCGTACTAGATGGTTTCATTGTTTAATTCTACCAAACATTTAAAGAAAAAATAACACCAGTCCTTGAAAGCTTCCAAAAACTTGAAGAAAACACTTTCTACTTCATTCTATGAGGGCAGCATTACTCTGCTACCAAAGCCAGACAAAAACCCGACAAGAAAACTACAGGCTGATATCCTTGATGAATATTGATGTAAAAATCTTCAACAAAATACTAACAAGCTGAATTTAGCAGCATATTAAAAGGATTATGCACCATGACCAAATGGTATTTATTGCTGGAATGCAAGGATGATTTAATATATGAAAATCAATCAATGTAATACATCACAGTAACAGAACAAAGGAAGAAAAAACCCCACATGATCATCTCAATTGATTCAGAAAAACATTTAATGAAATTCAACACACTTTCATGATAAAAAATAATTTCAACAAACTAGGAATAGAAGGAAACCATCTCACCATAATAAAGGCCACATAACAAAAAGCCCACAGCTAACATCATACTGACTGGTGAAAGACTGGAAACTTTTATTCTAAGATGAAGAACAAGACAAGGATGCCCACTCTCACAACTTCTGTTCAAGATAGGATTAGATGTTCCAGATAGAATGATTAAGCAAGGAAAAGAAACAAAAGACAACCAAGTTGGAAAGGAAGAAGTAAAAATCATCTCTGATATTTACACACACACACACACACACACACACACAGACACACACACACACACACTGTTGGAATTAGGAAACAAGTTCAGCAATGTTGTAAGGTACAAAATTAACAAGCAGAAATCAGAGACTTTTCTAATAGTGGCCAATCTGAAAACGACATTAAGGTAACAGTTCTACTTATAATAGTGTGAGAAAGAATAAATTACTTAGGAATAAACCAACCAAGAAGGCAAAAGACTTATACATTGAAAACTACAAAGTGTTGCTGAAAGAAATTAAAGAAACAAATAAATGGAAACACATCTTGTGTTCTTGGATTGAGGACTTAATATTGTTAAGGTGGCAATACTCTCTTGATCTATGGATTCATTGCAATCCTATCATGATCCCAGAGATGTTTTTGCAGAAATGGAAAAATCCATCCTAAAATTCTGAAAGGGCCCTGAAAAGCTTAAACAGTCTTCAAAAACTGTAAAGTTAGAGGACTCACACTTCCCACTCTCAAAAGTTACTACAAAGCTATAGTAATCAAAAATGTGGTACTGACATAAAGACAGACGGAGAGAAAAAAGAGCCTGGAATTAAACTTTCAAATATAAGATCAAATGATTTTTTAATTGTTTTTAAAGACTTCATTTATTTATTTGACAGACAGAGATCACAAGTAGGCAGAGAGGCAGGCAGAGAGAGAAGGGGAAGCAGCCTCCCTGCTGAGCAGAGAGCCCACGGGCTTGATCCCAGGACCCTGAGATCATGACCTGAGCCAAAGGCAGAGGCTTAACCCACTGAGCCACCCAGGCACCCCCGATCAAATGATTTTTAACAAGGATGCCTATACCATTCCATGATGAAAAGACAGTCTTTTCAACAAATAGTGCTCGGGGAAACTGGATATCCATTAGCAAAATAATGAAATTGGACCTTATCTTACATCATGTACAGAAATTATCTAAAATGAATTAAAGACCTAAATGGAAGAGATTAAAAAAAAACTCATAAAAATGTTTAAAAATGTAGAATTCTTAGAAGAAAACATAGGAGAAAATCTTTATGACATTGGATTTAGGGATGGTTTCTTAGATATGACACCAAAAATGCAAGCAAAAAAAGAAAAGGCAAGATAAAAATTAGGCTTGATCAAAATTTTAAACTTTCATACCTCAAAGGAGAACATCAACAGAGTGAAAAGGCAATCCACAGAAGAGAAAATATTTGCAAATCATATGTCTGATAAAAGATCAATACCCAGAATGTATTAAGAACATCTACAACTCAATAACAAAAAATCCCCTCAAAATCCACTTAAAAAATGGGCAAAGAACTTGAACAGACATTTCCCTAATTTCTGTAAAGATGTACAGATAGCCAATGAGCACATGAAAAGTAGCTGAACATCACTGATTAGAAAAAGAAAAGTTAAAACCACAGTGAGATACCACTTCACATCCATTAGAATAAATTTTACCAGAAAAAAAAAAAAAAACAACAACAATCCAATGAACAGAAAATAACAAATGTTAGCAGGAACATGGAGAAATAGGAGCACTTGTGCCCTGTTGTTGGAAATGTTCAATGATGCAGATGGTATGGAAAACAGTCGAACAATCCTTCAATATATTAAACATAGAATTGCCTGCCATATGGTCCAACTACACTTCTATGTGTATACTTAAAAGAACTGAAAGCAGGGTCTTGAACAGACATTTGTCTGTACACCAGTGCTCATTGTAGTATTACTGATAAGAGTCAAAATGTAGGAACAAAGCCAGTGTCCATTGATGGTTGAATGGATGAATGGATAGCAAATGTGGTGTATCTATACAATGCTATATTATTCAATTTTAAAAAAGAAGGAATTTCTGACTCATGCTACAACATGGATGAACCCTGAGGATGTTATGTTGAGAAAAAGCCAGTCACAGAAGGACAAATACTGTATGATTCCATTTTTATTAGGTACCTAGATTCATTAAAGTCTTAGAAACAGAGAGCAGAAGCGTGGTTTCCAGGGGCTAGAGGAGGGGGGGAATGGAGAGTTAGTGTTTAATGGGATGATGAAAACAGTTGGGGCTGGATGGTGGTGATGGTTGCACAGCAATGTGAATGAGCTTAGTGGCATTGGACTGCACACTTAAAAGTGGCTAAGATGGTAAAGTTTATGATTTGTCTGTTTTACCACAATAAAAACCATCGGGTGCTGCTCCTAATAGTTAAAGTAGAAGTTGCACATTAATACTGGGTATGATTTTGGCTCCAAATACATTTAGATTTCTACACTGTTTTTTAAAAATACATTTGATTTTGTTGCTTTATATTGACAGGATCATCCAACCAGCCATAAGCTCCAGAATTCCCTACTGTGTTATGTCTTGTCTGTTTCATGTAGCTCATTACCTGCTGGGGCCCCAAAGTTATATGGGTTGGAGACCTCTGGAACTCCACCTTGCATCTCTTATGTTACTATCAGCTTGCCAGCACAGATCTGTTGGGTGACTAGCTCCTCTGAGTTACTTGCTGGAACGTGTGGTAGAATGGCATGAGATTGGATTTTGGACTTTAGCTTAGACTTAGAAAGGAAATCTAGCTCTGCCCTCATCACTTCTATGGCATGGGGAACTTCAGTTTTCTTATTTGCAAAACAGCATCGACAGCATTAATTTAGTAGCATTTTGGAAAGAATGGATGAGATTGTAAACACAAAAACACATAACACGTGCCTATCAGGCATCAAAGGGTCCAGCAAATGTTGGTTTCCTTCTTCTCTTTGCCTCCTTCTTCTTTTTGCATCTTTCCTGCAAAAGGAAATGGTGTTGGTGCCATGTAATTCTCATAGATTAGTGGTAGGAGACCACATGGAGAGTGATTTTGGGATTTTGCATAAGGGTCTCCTGTAGTGAGCCCAACTACAAGATCCTAGAGACAGGGACTGGCCATCCTTGTGTTTCAGTTAGGGTACCAACATGCTGCTTAATAAATGTGTAGAGAATAATGATTGAATTTTGTCAGCTTGGGAAAAATAAACATCAAAATGGCATTCACCTCAATTTGATGACAATATCAGAAAGAATAAAAATAGGTCATTGGACCTTTGGGGATAGAATATGGCTTTCAGTACTGGGGAAGATAATGTTTTAGGCTTGCAGAAATATGAGAAAAATTTAAACTAGTTAAAAAGAGAGAGAGAGAGAATTCAAGGGTTACCAGCTTATTATTTCTTTTTTCCTTTTTTTTTCATTTTCATCTCCATTTTTCTCATTTCTTTAAGTCTTTTGGCCCAATTTACTTTTTGCAAAACTTTTGACCAATTTGCTCCTATATCTATCTGCCCTTCCTCCCTGTAGCACAGAGCATCCAGGGGACACATTTTGGGCAGTAATGGTGTTTTCTGTCACCTTTTCTCTCAAACTCTAGAGAAGAAGGAAGGACTAAATGAAAGAAGAAAATGAATGTTATCGAGTTTTTGACACCAGCTATTAGTTTTCTTCCCTTACTTTCAAGAGACACACATGTTCTATTTCATATCAAAACAAGGAAGGCATAGCTAGGGATTGATAAAATCACAAAACTGCAGGAAAGTCTCTGGACTCCATCCTGAATTCCAGCTGTAGCCCAAACAAAACAAAAACAAAATGAGAAGGGAGAACTGTGGGCTAAAGATGGAGCAGTAGTGGACATTAAGTCAACTACTGCATAAATAAATAATTAGAGACCAAATTACTGTTATTAGTGCATGATAGCTTTCCCTGTCAAGCTGATGCAATCAGTTGCTTTGAATTCCCCCAACCATCTTTGAAAGTTTCAGCTCCTGGACCTGATGGGCCCTGGGGGGCTGGCTCATACTAGGTCTCTCAGCTTACTAACAGACCACATTGCTGGCATACTTTTCAAGTTCTTAACTTGTAAATTCACAAAAAACAATATGAGAAATGACATTTTACCATTCTTTTTCCAAAGATGAAGTCCTCTGGAGCTGAGAACTCGTTTCCCAAGGTTGCAAGGACTAACCAATGTGTCACATGGTAGGTGGGAAATGATTTTCAAATGGCAGGAAGAATGACCTTGAGAGAAAGTTGCTTTAATTTAAGGAACATGTTAATAATCCATTTCTTTAATGGACCACTATACTCTAGGCATTTTAAATAATGATAATGACCCCTCGATTTCAAGTAATGTAGTAGTATTTCCAAAGTGTTTTTTCATACATTAAAGTATAGACTATGGTTTGATATTTTTCTCATTTAACATTTAACTTTGGTGCCTATAGTCACCATAAGAGTATTATCTACAAGTCGGTCAATATTCCTGGATTCTAAAGATATTTGTTACATTTTCTCATCTAAACAAGATGGCATTTTGCTTTATGTTTGATTCAAATAACTGCAGAAAAATTTGTCGATGCTATATTTATTGCCTGTCTTCATTCCAAGTTTTGCCACCTAGAAAGACACTTGAATAATCCAGCGTTTGGTCAAAGCAGGGCCTTCAAGTCACACTGTCTTGATTTGAGTCCTGGTGCTATGACATTAAAGAAGTCACTTGCCATCTCTGAGTCTCGATTCCCTCATCTACAAAATGGGAATTTGGCTATTCAGCAAATGTTCCAGAACTCCTACTTGCAAGTATCCAAAGCTAGGGATGTAGAAGTGAGCAAAACCCAAATCGTCCTTGCTATCCTAAAGTGCAATTTTTGGAGGGAGGTAGCAGTAAACAAAGACCCATGATGGTGACGGTATTCTGAGGAAAATTACATTGGGCAAGGGGGCCAGAGATTGATGGGTGGGGAGCGCTAGATCTCTGAGATGAGTGGGAAGCCCCTATAGGATGACATTTGACATAGCCCTTAGCGAAGGGGAGATGAGCCCCATACAGGTCTGGGGAGTGACTGTCGCATACGGAGTAAGCTGTCACTGCAAAGTCCTTAAATAGGGCCAGAGTGCATGTTAGGGGAAGGCAAAGGAGGCCAGGAGGGCAGAAACCAGAGCAGTAGGAAGGTGGGGTCCTGGGAAGGAGGGTGTGACAGAAGCGTTAATTTTGCCCTCCCAGCGGCCTCGGACACCCAGCACTGCAGACAGCGGAGGCCCCGGAGGCTGAAGTCTCCGTTCCTGCCAGCTGACTGGGATCAGAACCTGTGCGATGCCAGAGGGGTGGGCAGGGGGCGCCTGAAGATCAGGGTGCGGAGGGCAAGGCTGAAGCGTGGTCTTCCACAGGCGCCAACCTGGCTGGACCATCGCGTGTGGTGCAGGCGGGCCCCAGGGGCTGGGGGCTGAGTGGAAGCTCCTTGGAGAACTGGATCAGCTCTACGGGTCTTCGCTTAGCTAACACACAGCCAGAGATGAAGTTGTTAAACTAACAGACAGTGACTCAGTGCGTTAACCCCCCAAGCAGGGGGTCCTGCACTGGTGGTGCCCAGAGCAGCGGACCCTGGGGGGTGTAACAAGGGGGGACAGCGAAGAGGAACCCTGCAGATTGCTTGCGGGCCAGCGCGGGAGTTGGGGATTCTCTCTGCAGGGCAGGGGGAACCTAATGGGGCTTGTACTTTAAAAGATCTGGATGTAGTGAAAAGAAGGGGCACCTGCACCCTAATGTTCATGGCAGCAATATCCACAATACCCAAACTATGGAAAGAGCTGAGATGCCCATCAACAGATGAATGAATAAAGAAGATGTGGTACATATATACAATGGAATATTATTCAGCCCTCAGAAAGGATGAATACCCACAATTTGGATTCACATGGATGGAACTGGAGGGATTATGCTAAGCGAAGTAAGTTAAACAGAGAAAGACAATTATCATATGGTTTCACTCCTATGCAAAATATAAGCAATAGCACAGAGAACCACAGGGGAAGGGAGGGAAATCTGAAGGGGGAGAAATCAGACAGAAAAATGAACCATGAGAGATTATGGACCCCAGGAAAAGAACTGAGGGTCTCAGAAGGGAGGTGGGTAGGGGAAGGGGTAACAGGGTAATGGTTATTGAGGAGGGCACCTCTTGTGATGAGCACTGGGTATTATACGTAACTAATGAATCATTGAACACTACATCAAAAGCTAATGATGACCATGCAGTGGCTAATTGAACAACAACAACAACAAAAGATCCCTTTGGCTGTTGTGGTCACTAGACTTTGGGGGATAAAGAAGGAAGCGGGGAGACCAATTTAAGAGGGAGTCCTTGGAATAATTCAGATAGGTTGGGAAGAGAAAGCCACGAAATGTAAAGATTTCAAATTTGCAGTTTGCTAATGGATTGGACGTGTTGGGGGAGTGAAGAGAAAAATCAATGATGATGCCAAGGTTTTTGGCCTGAACAACTAGAGGAATAGAGTGTGTGTTTTCTGAGGTGGGATCTTCATCCCTACTGGGATGAAATAAAGATAATAACGGGACCTACTATGTTGGATTGTTTTGAGAGTAAAAAGTCAATAAAGCAAAAGTTTAGAATTGACCTATAATAAACATTCAGTAAACAGTATTTTCCCCCAAAGCTATAGCACATTAAAAACCACAAACAAAAAGTTAAAAAAAAAAAAAGCTCATATTTATTGCTGTGGTCTATTTAAAAACATATTAAAATAATAAAATTCCCCCTTTAGCAGTTTTGTAGGATTATCAGTGACTTTTTCATAATTATATTTTGATTAGCACATACAACTTTATAGTCAGTTTCTCTTTTGACTTTCAGTGTTCAGGTTAAGTACTAAAGTAATAGGGAAATAGCAATTTGAAAAATGGACATCTAAGAAAAACTACTCAGAATCTTGATTTTAGAACTTAAACATATTTTTCACTGATCATTGAAGATAAGAGAGACACTTTCATGAAGGAAATGCATTCATAAATTGGTCTCCTTATCTGGTGCATATAGAATGAAAGCATCTACTTAAATTTTAGCTACAGGTTTGGGGAAATTTATGGGCAAGCACTTACAGGTTTCATTTTGAGATGGAGATCACCTTGGAAGGAAGAACAGAGTGGGTGACTGGCATGAATATTTGCCTTAATTTCCCCCCATCCACAACTATTCAGATCTACTAAATAAACCTTATTATATGAAATGCTATTTTATCTTGGGATTATAATTTTGGTTGAGGTATGTATGACACATAGATATTCTAATAAAAATTACATTCAAAAACCATAAAGATTGCTTTTAGAGTCTAGCTTTCTGCTTTAGTTTGTAAGGAGGATAAATGATAGCGTTACCTATAATAGGTTGGTTTGATAATAAAACTGTGCATTGCTTGTGTAAGAAGTACTCTGCAACCTTGAAACATTATTATCAATGCCCCTAATTTTAAGGTGAATAATCTGTAGCTCAGGAGGCTGACTGTCTTAAGATCCCACCCTTTGGAAGGGACAGAATCAGAATTTGAACCAAGATCTCTGGCTGGCTCAAAGACTGATACTTTTCTAAAAACCACAATAAAATTTTCTCTTCTTTTCTTTTTCCTCTCTTTCTTTCTCTCTCCCCTTCTTTCCTTCCTCCCCCCTCCCTCCCTCCCTTCCTTCCTTCTTTTGGCTGCTTGTTTCGTTTAAAGAGATGACTTATATTATCATTCCTTGGTCCAGGAACTGGCTGAGATGCTGAATACGAGAGTGATTCTGGTGGATATGGAAAGGTTTCCAGAGTCTTAATCTGTATCCATCAAACATTAGAGCTTAAAAGATTTCTCCTTAACCCGAACAGCTCCATCCACTCAGTATTCCAAATCCTATTGCCCTCATTACTATTACTTAATGCATATCAAATGCCTACTGCTGCCCTGGGTTCCTTAAAGAACACATTATCAAAGCTTCCTACTGCTGGCCAAGCTTCCAGACAGCCAGCAGGAGAGCACTGATTGAAAAACTGAATTAATTTGTAAACAAACATTTTTGAATTCATATTCTCATGTTAATTTGACCTCAATGTTAAGCCTGTGGCAATTTTTCTTAAATATTTCTCATAGGGTGATTTTGAGGTGTGAAAACTCATGCATTTGATAAAGAACTTGCTTTACAGTGAATAGATGGATACAAAGGTTATTAACTTTCACAGTGTTTGGGGACCGTAAGTAATTAATATCATGGTGAGTGGGAAATCAATACAATCTTTGCTTTATCCTTCCCTGAATGGAAAAATGAGAACTGTGTGGGTGGGTGGCATTCTTGGATAAAGGGCAAAATCACCTTTACAGTTTGCTTTTGCAAGATCAGTCTAGACATAAGTTGGCTTTTCATTCT
Source organism: Mustela erminea (assembly GCF_009829155.1). NCBI lineage: Eukaryota > Metazoa > Chordata > Mammalia > Carnivora > Mustelidae > Mustela > Mustela erminea. The sequence goes on along the minus strand of NC_045629.1, from coordinate 9,092,923 downwards.
ATTGTTTATTAATAAATATAAAAACTGCAATGATTTAGTGTGAACTTCCTATGTGCCAGACACTTTTCCAAGAGCTTAAAAACTGTAGATTCTTTAATTCTTGCAGTAACCCTATGATGAGGTTATTATTGCCATTGTTAGTTTATGGATGAGAAGGTGGAGTAGCTGGCCCAAAAAACTGTGGTAAGTATTGTCTGTTGACGAAACCCCATACTTGCTTTTTATACTCTCTTCTAAACCACTGTGGATGGAAACTTGAAAACTTCATTTTTCAGACTCCCCGCTTAGCTGGTGCCCAGGAGAGGCAGTAGGAGGTAGTCATAACTAATTAAATGTAGAAGGAAAATAGAAACTATCCCATTTCTGGCAGTGACAGTTGGCTGCAGACTAGCGCAAGTTGCCAGCAGTTCTGTAGCACCTGACCATGAGCATGAACTCCTGCAGAGGCAATAGCTAGCAAAAACCTAAGTCTTCTGAGCCCACATGCTGTGTTAGGGCAGAGGAGTGTGGGCTCAGGGGATTATTACATCCTTCTAGGATGCTGTGACTTTCTGGAGTTTCTGATCTCTGAAAACCACCAACTTTCTCATTTTTTGTTTTCAGCCCCCAGACTTGGTCTCTTAATTTCCTAATTTAAATAACTTTCTGTTTGAGACACCTATGGTGGTTTGTATGTCCCCAAATGAACCAATATCATCTCCATTTGGCCTATTTTATCTTCTCGTGTCTTCTCACAATCTCAGTGTGGAGAGGGAGTGCCTTGGCCAGTCTCAAAGAGCTGTGGCTGGCATATTCACCATTGCCTTCTACTGAGGATCTCATCTGCGCTGTCTGTAGCACCACTCTTTCAGGTTGTGCAAGGGAAGTGTTTGTAAATCTGTGAGGCCCTATGTCAACAGAATGACTTCAGACGTGAGAGCTGCGGTTTTGACAAAGCCACGTGAAATATCAACAATCCAGTTGAATATCAATATATCAGTTGTAAGTCTTGAGGCTGAAGATATGCTGAATTCCATAGAATTTAAAGACGTTTTTTTAAAGACATAAAGATATGTATATCTATATCTATATAGATCCGAATTTGAACCCAGGTCTCTGGCTGGCTCATATATCTATATATCTGTACCTATATACCTGATATATCTATATAAAGATTTATATCTTAGGAACAAAAAAAATGCAGGATCTGATTAATTGATTCACCTTCACTGGAGCTGTGGACTTCTGTGAATAGACCGAATACTCAAGTCATGTGTCTGTTATGAATCTAGGGTTGTGGGCTAAGTGACACTTTTAAGTTGTGGTTCATTCACATTGAAATTATAAATAAGACTCAGTCAGTCTCATCAGCCCGGCAAAGAAGAACAGTGTTGTGTTTAAGGTCTGTTCAACTCAATGGAATGGCCATTGTCTTCCTTAACAGGTGAGAATCTTTCAAACAGGAATAAGTATAACAATGGCTAAGTGAAGTAAAATGGTTGCATTAATATTTCAGGCATACTTACTTTGGTTTGAACTTGATAAATATTAGCTGTTGTTATTCTTGTTATGATTATTACAACTATCATTAACTGTTAATTGGTTTCAGATTCAGTGGTAACAGAGGGTTTGAATTTTATTCAAAAATCATATTAGTTCCAGGTGTATAATGCAATTATTAGGCAGTTGTGTACACTGTGATATGATCACCACGGTATGTCTAGTCACTATCTACCACCATAAAAAGTTACAAAAACAGATTATTTTTTTCTTGTGATGAGAATGTTCAAGATCTACTTTTCCAGCAACCTCCAAATATGCACTTACAATACTATTGGCTACAGTCACCATAAGGCCCACCAGACCCCATGTCTCATTCATCTCATGTTGGAAGTCTCCCCCTGACCTCCCAAACCCCTCTTTCACCAGCGACAATCATTCTGTTCTTTGTATCCACAAGTTTTATTTATTTTTGTTTTGTTTTTAAGATTACACATGTAAGTGAAAGCATGAGGTATTTATTTTTCACTTAGTGTAATATCATCTGTGTTTTACAAATAACAAGATCATTCTTTTCTATGGCTGAGTTGTATTTTTCTGTGTGTGTGTGTGTGTGTGTATTTTTTTTTTTTTCAGTGTACAGGTGTCCCACCTTTTTGGTTAAATTTATTCCTGGGTTTTATTCTTTTGCTGCAACTATAAATGGGATTGTTTTCTTCATTCCTCTTTGAGATAGTTTGTTTTTAGTATATAGAAATGCAAGAGATTTTTGTATGTTGATTTTGTACCCTATGGCTATACTGAATTTATTAGTTAAAACAGTTTTTTTGGTGAAATCTTCAGGGTTTTCTATATATAAAATCATGTCATCTGCTGATAGTGACAGTTTTATTTCTTCCTTTGCAATTTGGATTCGTTTTTATTTCTTCTTCTTGCCTAACTGTTCTGGCTAGGACTTCCAGTACTATGTTGAGTAAAAATGGCAAGAGTGGGCATGCTTGTGTTGTTCCTGATCTTAGGGGAAAAGCTTTTTACTATTGATCATGATGTTAGCTGGGGCTTGGCATTTATTATGTTGAGGTACGTTTCTTCCATACCCACTTCATTGAGTTTTAATAAAATAAAGTGATAGTAAATTTTGTCAAATGCTTTTTCTACATCTATTGGGATGATCACATGATTTTTATTTTTTATTTTTGTTAATGTTGGGTATAATGTTGATTGATTTGTGGATATTGAACAATCCTTGTATCTCTGGAATAAATCCTACTTGATTGTGGTGTATTTCTTTGTAAAGTCTTATTGAAATCATTTTGCTATATTTACTGAGAATTTTTGCATTTATGTTCATCAAAGATACTGGCTGTAGTATGTGTGTGCCTGTGTGTGTTTGTGTGCATGTGTGTGGTATTCTTGTCTGGTTTTGCTATCACGGTAAAGCTGGCCTCATAAGATGAGTTTGGAAGGGTTTTGTCTTCTTCAGTTATTTGGAAGAGTTTGAGAAAGATAGATATTAAATCTTCTTTATATGTTTGGTAGAATTCAACACTGAAGCCATCTGGTCCTGAATTTTTGTTGGGAGGTTTTTGATTACTGATTCAATCTCTTTACTAACAATCAGTCTATTCAAATTTTCTATGTCTTCATGATTCAGCCTTGGAAGATTGTATGTTTCTGGGAGCATATTCCTTTCTTCTAGGTTGTCCAATTTGTTGATGTATAATTGTTCATAGTAGCCTCTTACCATTCTTTGTATTTCTGAGGTACTAGTTGTAACTTTTCTTTCATTTCTGATTTTATTTATTTGAGCTCCCTCTCTTTTTTTCTTGGTGAGCCTAGCTAAAAGTGTGTCAGTTTTGTTTATCTTTTCAAAGAACCAGATCTTAGTTTCATTGATCTTTTGTTTTATCAGACTTACTGTTTAGTGTACTTACAATTTTTAAGAAAAATGACTTTGTAGAAAGACAGTCTTACAACTTAAGTATGTTTCCAAAATTTGACAGACTACTCAGAATTGGATTTTCCTTCTTGCCATAAATGACTAAAAACCTAGACAAAATATATTAGACAGGTGTTTCAGGTACTGGACAACAGGTAACACGGGTCTATAGCCTAGCTAGAAAAGAAAGAAATAAGGCAAGACCAACAATTGCTCTGGCTTTTTGCCTGGAGGCACTTTCTAAAACCAAGGCATGGGAAGGGGAACTCAAGTATAGTGCTGCTCTGAAAGACGTATTAGCGTTCAGGAAAGCTGACATGGCTGGAATTTGTGGAGGAAGAATACTGGAGAAAAGAGAATGATGTAGAGAAAGAGCTCCAGATATCTGCATAGGCATTCCCTCGAGTTTTTTGCTGAATACTAAGCCACATGTACATGAACCAGACAAAAATAGACCACAGGGGAATTGTAAGCTGAATTATTGCCAGAGGTTATATGGGGCTAGGAGACTGTAAATTCTGACCAGTCAGAAATAAAAGACCTGAATAAATGCTTTGAACATACAGAAAAGATACCAGAATGGACCCTTATAAAAATAACGTTCTACCAGCCCCAGAATAATGCATTCTCCAGACTTGGTCTAACAGTGCTTAAAAACAAGCCCTGAAAGTATCATTCTCATCCATAGGTAAATTAATTGCCTGCCAGGTCAAAGTTCAACATTCTTCAAAGAAAATAACAAAGTTCAGAGTCACAACAATATCCTGCATCCAATAAAAAATCCCTTGCCATGTGGGGCACCTGGGTGGTTCAGTGGGTTAAAGTATCTGTCTTCAGCTTGGGTCATGATCCCAGGGTCCTGGGATCAAGCTCCACATTGGGCTCTCGGCTCAGCGGGAAGCCTGCTTCCTCCTCTCTCTCTCTCTCTGCCTGCTTGTGATCTCTGTCAAATAAATAAATAAATAAAATCTTTGGGAAAAAAAATCACTGGTCATGTAAAGGTACAGAAGAACGTGACCCATAACAAGGATAGAAACCAGTCAATAGAAACAGAACCCAAAATGACAAAGATGTTGGAACTAACAGGTGCTAGCTTTAAAAATGCCATTATAAATTGGCTTAAGAATAAAAGAAAACATGAGCAAGCTGAAGGAAAAATGGAAGACATATAAAACACCCACATGAAACTTTGAAGATGAAATATATGACATTGGAAATAAAGAAGTACAGCAATAAGGTTAACACAATATTAGGCCTTGAGAAGATAAAAATTAGTGACCTTGAATACATAGCAATAGAAACCATCTACTGGAAGAACACACACACACACACACACACACACACACACACACACACCCCATAAACACACACCCCATAAACATTCACCAAAGCACTTCACAGTCAAATTGTTAAAAAGCTGCGATAAAGGAAGAAATTGTAAAAACTGTCAGAGACAAAAGGAATATTATATGGATAGGAACAGAGGTAGGGATGAGTGCTGGCCCTGGAAACAACACAAGCTAGAAGAAAATGGAATGCCATCTCTAAAGTGCTAAACGAAAAAAAAAAAAAAGCAATTGACAAGTTAGAATTCTCTATCTAGAGGAAATTTCTTTCCAAAATGTAGCCAAAATAATGACATTTCAAATAAATACAAGCAGAGAGAATTTGTCAGCAGTAGACTGGCACTATAAGAAATGTGAAATGAAGTTAGAGTGTAGGGAAACAATATCAGATGAAAAACTTGGATCTGCACAAAGCAGTGACAAGTGCTAGAAATGGTAAACATTTAGGTAAATACAAAATACTTCTCGTTTTAAATTTATTTAAAAATAACCAACTGTTTAGACAAAAATGATTACAATATATCTTGTGAGGTTTAGAACACAGGTGGAAATAAGTGTTTGATGACAATAGCACAAAGGCTGGGAGGGGTAAATGCAAGCACCATTGGAAGATTTCAAAATATGCATAATTAGGCAGAAAACGTATCATTCTAATCTATTTTTAGGAGAGTAAAATCAATCTTCTTCTCCTGGTTAGAAACAAATCACAAGATAAATAAATGTAGGTGAGGTGGAAAGAACCTTGTTAAGGAGACAGAATTATGGTCATCTCAATCAGTGCAGAAAAAGCATTCCGTAATGCTCATTACTCAGTCCTGTTTAAAACAAAACTCTAAGCAAACTAAGAGTCAAAGGGATTTTTTTAACCTCACAAAGTCTTAAGATAAAGTTTGCTGCAAATGGCAAAATAAAAGAAACAGTGGATCAATAATCTATTGCTTACTCAAATGAATGTGGGCAATCCCTGGCCAGCATGGCACCCCCAGGAGCATCAAACACCAAAGCTGCTTCTGCTGTGATTTCCTATCATCCTTCCACGTTAGAGTTCAAGATGGCTGTTTTACCTCAGCTATCTAGAATGTGATACTATCAACAGAAAAGACTAGGAAAAGAAAAGACAATAACATTCCCCTTCCCTTTAAGGGCATCCACCACCTCTAATTATACCTTACTGGCTAAAGCTTAAAGATTACTATACCTACTGAAGGCAAGAGATACTGAGAAATGTAGTATGCATCTTGGGCAGCTCTATGATCAGCTAAACTTCTGGTTTTATTTTTGAGCAGAACTCTCCATGGTTTCTTACTGTAAAAGTATTTCCATGGTTTTGTTTTGTTTGGCTTGGTTTGGTTTTACAGAGAGAGTGTATGGGGGGGGAAGGGCAGAGGGAGGGGGACAGAATCTTAAACAGGCACCATGCTGAGTGCAGAGTCCAGTGCGGGGCTTTATCTCACAACCCTGGGATCGTGACCTGAGCCAAAATCAAGAATTGAACTCTTAACTGACTAAACCACCCAGGTGCCCCTCTCCATGTTTTCATTATAAATATACTTAACTGATAATAAGTACTGAAACCTTCTATGTGGAAAAGTCAGTAAGAACATTTTTAGAGGGTGACACTGTTACTTTATATATATATATATGCCATATATAAGACTAAAATACAAAATTAAAATATAAAAAATAAAAATTTTTAAATTAATGTATTATTTGTTTCAGGGCTACAGGTGTGTCACTCATCAGTCTGTTACTTTATATTTTTTAAAAATGTAGTGGATTTGATATTTTTGAGCAGTTTTAAGTTAATAGAAAAATTGATTGGAAAATACAGGGAGTTTCTTTAAGCATCTCCCACTTCAAGTTTCCCTTGTTATTTGGAGTGGTATGGAAATTTGTTACAATTGATGATTCAGTATTGATACATTATTACTAATTAAAAGCACATCATTTACAATGTAATTTACAACATGGTTCACCAGCAGTGTTGTACATTCTGTGAGTTGTGACATGTGTCCATTATAGTATCAGAATGCTTGCATTGCTCTAAAAAGCCTGTGCTTTAGTTATTTATTCCTGCCCCCGCCCATGGCAGCCACTGGTCTTTTCACTTTGTCCACAATTTTGCCTTTTCCATATGTCATATGGTTGGAATTATACAGTATGCAGGATTTTCAGATTGCCTTCTTCCACTTAGTAATAAGCATTTAAGGTTCCTCCACGTTTTTTCGTTGCTTGATAGTTCATTTCTTTTTAGCACTAAATAATATTCCGTTGTCTGGATGTACCACAGTTTATCCACTCACCTACTGAAGGAAATCTTGGTTGCTTCTGAGTTTTGGCAATTATGAATAAAGCCACTATAAACATTTGTGTGCAGGTTTTTGTGTAGACGTAAGTTTTCAGTCTATTTGGGTATGTACCTGGCGGTTTGATGGTTGGCTCATTTGATAAGACTAGGTTTTACTTTGTCATCAACCTCCAAACCCTTGTTCAAAGCAGGTGGACTACTTTGCATTTCTTCAGCAATGGACGTGAATTCCACACCCCTCTCTACCCCTGCTGGCTGCATCTTTGCCAGCATTTGGTATTGTCACACTTCTGGATGTTGGCTAGTCTCATAGGTGTGCAGAGGCAACTCATTGTCTCACATGACCTTTTAAATGTTCTTTACTTACATGTGACAAACCACGTGATAGGATTATATTCCTGCATTGTGACCTCAGGTTAGTAACTTCTGTTCCACCTTCCAGAGGCAGGATTATTGAAAAAGAGTGGATAATCAAAGGAAAGGGCCCGAGATTCTGAGCTGGCAGGGTTGGGGTTAGGGAGAGTGATGTCCCTTGTCTTAGAGAAATGAGGTGTGACATAGTGGTCTGATGGTCACCTGAAATGCTTCTTCTCTTTGTTCAGGCCAGCTTGGCACAGATCTCTCCAGCCAGATGGGTTTGAGTACTATTAGAAAATAGGCCATTTCCCTCTTTCCTCTTTGCAGCTTCTTACAAGCTCTGACCTGTTTTCTCAGCTTGACTGCTGGAAGGTGAAATGGGTTCTGTTCCAGACCAGGACAGTGGTTTGTTTTCCTATCCTGGAGCTTCCTTCTGCTCAGCTTCTGGGACCACAGCAGCAGCCAGCCCCTGCCCTGTGCCCCAGGCACTGTCTGGTTATGTAGTTGGAGAAAAGGGCAGGGAATACAGCAGTCAGGTCTGTAACTAACGGGAAAAGGAATGTTTTTTACAGCTTTAACTAATAAATTATAAATTCACTGGCTGTCTTGTTTCACCCTACAAAGGCAATCTTCCATAGGTTAAATGGGTGCATAATTCTGTTGTTCCATGAAAGTTTCTCAGCTTGGTTCAGATTGTTTTACTGGCTAGAAGCATCCGTGTGCCCTGCCTGCCTGGAAGGATATATCCAGTGCTGCACAGAGTCAGGGAGAGCCTTGGGAGGGTTTTCCCAAGGTTTCCCCCTCGGCTCGGAGGACTCCAAGACTTGCCCTTTCTCTCCTGTTGAACACCCTTTCGACTCTGTCTGGCAATCCCTCTGAACCGATTTTCTTAATGCTAAGTAAACTATTTGTTTGCTTATGCTAATCCTTGTGTGGGCATTATCATTTGTGTTTAATGAACTAGACAAGTACTCATCATTTGCAAGTGTCCCTGTTCAATTTCTTACTCAAAACAGCCTTTTCACAGTTCTTTCCTCCACATCCAGTTTGGTACCGAACCTTCTCTTCACCTCCTCTCTCCTCACCGCCCCAGGATGGGGACGTCTCTCTTCATTACCTTCTTTAGGTCCTTCCCTCCATTGGTTGATTGATTCATTTATTTAACAAGTATTGGACTTCTGCTTTGTGTAAGACAGTGTGTAAGGTGCTAACAGCACACAGGACTGATGGCGACTCATGCTTGCAGGGTTGCCAGCCAGTGGGGAGGACCTCGGGGGCAAGCTGGTGATGAGGGCAAGGGTTAATTGCCTCTGTGGGAGGAAGCCTTCTTGGAAAGAAACATGACAAAGTTGATAGCCCAAAGATATAAATGGGCAGACAGGTGAGGAGGAGAGTCCTGGCTGGGAGAATGTACCAGCAGAAGGAAGGGCTTGTGGGGAAACCTGGAAACAGGAGTGTTAAGACCTGAAAGGTTCAGTGTAGACAGAACATAGATGACAGGAGAGAATCCTGAGGCCCGGGGAGTGTGGGCACAGTGACGTAGAGTGTAGTACATCATTGCTGTTTTAGCTTTACCTTGAGATTAATGGGGAGCCCTTAGAAGGCTTTGAGTAGGCCTGTGCTGTGACTGAGTTCATGTTTTGGAAAGACTTACTGTGGAGTATGGATTAAAGAGGAAGAAGAACATTTAAGGAGATGGTTCAGCAATCCAAGTGAGTGAATGAGTACAAATCAGAATAAATGCTGATTTATGGCATACAGGACGAGAAGGATGGAGAGACAGTGACAGATTCCAGAGATACTGAGAATGAACTGGTGCCCCTGGTCATTAATTTGCTGTTAGGAGAGAGAGAGGAATCAAATATATTGCTTACATGTTTGGCTTGGGAAGCTGATTAGACAATGGTGCATTCACTGAGATGGGTAATAATTGAAGTAGACAGATTTTTAAAAACAATTAATAAACTTTATTTTTTAGAGGAGTTTTAGGTTCACAGAAAAATTGAGAGAAAGGTAAGATTCCCGCTGTCCCCACAAATGTGCTACCTCCTCCCCCCATCGATGTCGCACACCAAAGCAGTACATTAGTTACAATCCATGGACCTACACGGACAATTATTACCTAAAGCCCACAGTTTACACTAGGGTTCACTCTTGGTGTTGCATACTCTCTGAGTTTGGACAAATGTGTAATGATGTGTAGCCATCACTATAGTATCAGACACAATAGTTGCATTGCCTCTGTGCTCTGCCTGTTCAGCTCTCCCTCCCCCCAACTCTGGCAACCACTGATCTTTTTACTGTCTCCATAGCTTTGACTTTTTCTGAATGTCACAGAATTGGAATCATATAATGTGTAGCCTTTTCCAACTAGCTTTTTTCACTTAATAATATGCATTTAATGTTCCTCCACGTCTTTCCCCATTTAAATAGCCAATTTCTTTTTAGCATGGAATAATAAACCATTGTCTGCTGTACCACAGTTTGTTTATCCATTCACCTACTAAAAAACATCTTGGTTGCTTCCAATGCCTTGGTAATTTTGAATAAATTTGCGGTAAACATTTGTGTGCAGGTTTTTGTGTGAACATAACTTTTCAGTTCATTTGGATAAATATCAAGGAGTATGATTGCTGGCTTGAATGGTAAGACTGTTGAGTTTTGCAAGAAATTGCCAAACTGTCTTTAGAAGTGGCCGTACCATTTTGCATTCCCATTAGCAATGAATGAGAGAATTCCTAATGCCAAAGCATTTGGTATTTTCAGTGTTCTGGATGTTGGTCTTCTTCCTTGGAGAGGTGTCTGTTAATGTTTTTTGCTTATTTTTTAATCAAGCTGTTTGTTTTCTTATTATTGAGTTTTAAAAGTTCTTGGTGTATTTTAGATAATAGTCCATTATTGGGTGCATCTTTTGTAAATATTTTCTTCCTGTCTGTGGCTTCGTTTCTCATTCTCTTGACACTGCTTTTGCAGAGCAGAAGTTTGTAATGTTAATGAAGTTCACCTTATCAATTATTTCTTTCCTAAGTCATACATTTGGTACCGAAGACATGGTTTTGAAAGAAAGTTGAGTTCAATTCAGTACTTGTGGGAGTTGAGTCCCTTTTGGATGTCCGTGTAGACAGGCCTCCCTTGGACGTCCAGCTTAGGAGACAAGGCTTGGTCTGTTCATTAGGGTTTTATTGTCTCCTTGCCTTCTTCCCCAGCATTGATATGCCTGGATGGCAGCTTAGCCACACAAAGACACAGTAGTCCCCGTCACTGTCTCCTTTGGAGGCCTCCTCTTCAAAACTAGCAATGTAGTATTCAGAGACAGGAAAAGGCTCCTGTTTCCATGGCATTCCAGGACAAGTTTTCTGCTCTCTGCCATTTGGGAAGAAAAGGCTTTCTATATGCACTGTTCTCTGGGGAGAAGTTAGGCTTTACAGTAAGAGATTTTTGGCTTTGGGTTCCCAAATAGGTTTTGGGAAATCTGATTTTCCATTCTGAGATGGTAAGTGAGAGAAATGGTTTAATTTGGATTCCCAAGGAGCTTTGCCTAGGATGATCCTGAGCCAAAACCTGCTGAACTGATCATAGATTTTAAATCACAAAGAGGGAAAATGCAGCATGTGACAGGGCAGCATAGGTGAAGAAAGACCCCCAGAATATCCACAAGGGTTTAGTGCTTTGCCTTCTGTTTAAATCTAAGGAAAGAGACCATCTCCTGGACTAGCCACAGTGAAGCACACACAACCTCATGGTGGTGAGACCTGTTTGTATCATCAGTTCTTTGACCTCTGGATGGGAATGTGCCTAAACTCAGGCTCTAGGCTCAGATCAATTAAGAGCAAATTCTTCGAGATGAAACAGAAGAAGACCCTCTGATGAACCACTCAAACAGATGCCTCTTTAGTGACACCTGGACAATGTTAGGTATTAACCCTAGAAATTTCCATCACCCCCTGGGAGAATTCTGAATCTGAATTAATATTTATCCCAAATAAGGCAGCTCTTAAAACAGCAGGACCGGAGTTACAGGGACAAAGTGGGGTAAAGATGTGTTTCCTTTTTCTGTTTCCCTCAATGCAAATCCGTGCTCTCGAGCCAGTTAAGATCTGGAGACTAAAGTTCCATTTCTGTACAACTGACGTAGAGTGTGAGAGTTTTGCATCTTCTATACAAGCCCCCGTGTCACTTCTGGAACATGAAGCTCTTTCTTTGGTTCTGAAAGTCTGTACTGTCCAATTACAGTATCTTTTCCCTAACTTTGCTGCTATGACATCCTGTTCAATACCAGCCCACCTCTTCACACCAGCTTATGTTCTTCCTCTTTACCTTGTTTCCTGACAGCATCTCTAGCCATTTGAATCTATTTTGACATCCGTGGTGGCCTTTTGTTAATGCCTTTATTTAGCCTTATGATTCCTTCACCTTCTTGGCATGAAAATCGCTACCTCCTTAAAACAACCACAAAGCAATGGCTTCTTGTTACAATACACTGCTCTGCTTGCAAAAGCTAAGAACTGGCATGGCCCTCAGCCCTTCCCTTTCTACAACCCTGATGCAGGCTTTGGTATATAAAGCTATCAATTTACACTATTCAGTAACCTGCTTCTGGTCTCATTTACTTTTCTGTCTAATGTAGATACCACGGTCAGTTATTTTAACTCTCTTTGTTAGTACTCGAGGCCTCACTAAGTATTCTGCCATGTTGAATTTTCTGTCCTTGCTGTTTTCATTTCTGCTCCTGGGCCACAGATCGTTGCCAAAGAAAATGCTGGGACTTGGCCAAACTGATTGATGACATATTCATGTTAACTTAAACGGGGCACACATTCCTGCTCATCAGTTTCCATCAGTTCATGTCTTTTCATTTCCCCAGAAGACCACAAAGATCTTCTAAACTGGAATACATCCTAAAATAATTTGGAAATCTACGTACATCCTTGTACATTTAAAAATGGACATACACATGTTTTCAGCAAAGATTTAAATAGTTAACAAGTATGCACTTTCTGGTTTATTTTAATATCAACACTTTAAAATACAAGTGTTGCATCATTCCTTTAAATTAATCCAGTGTAATAGAAACACTATGGTAATTTGACACCTGGCATTATCCATTTGAAAAACACACAAAGGTTTTTTTTTTTTTAATAGAGATTTTATATTATTCCTTTTATTTCTTGAGCTCATATTCTGTTCTGCTTCCCCCACATTTTATCTCAGTTAGTTTTATGCTCAGTGTCATCACTCTGTCAGATTTCTCCACAACAAAATGCATATAGAGTTAATTTATTTAATTAATTTATTTTTATTTACTGTGACTACAAGATTTATGTGTTAAAACATTTCTTTTGTATTCAGTTAGTGTGAAAATTATTGTAAGTATAGAGTTTCTCAAAGCATCATAAATACATAGCAGTTTGAAAAATATGTATTAAACAAACATTTTATTGGAAAGGAATGAGAATCTGATTACTTAATGAAAGGAGCTATTGAGTGTTTTTGTGTGTGGTGAACCTGAGATATTTACACCCAGACAATGTCTGGGATGGATGAGAGATTTGTCTGTTTTTGAGAAAGTGGAGGAGGGGAGAGTCGGGGGTGGGGAAAGAGAGACTGCAAGATGGTTCCACCCTCAGGGCTACCTGCAGCCTGTAACAAGGAAGAAGGGGACCCGGAAATCCATTCCACACCCTGAGCTACCTAGGTTCCTGGGATCCCACTTAGAAGACCAATGTCCTGAGCTTCCCTCTCCTCAGGCCCCAGTCCACAAGCAGTGAGTAAAGGGATCCAAGGAGACCTTGGTTTTCCATCCTCCCTTCGGCAAGTGATCTCCCTGTATCTTGCCTTTCTTCCACCCTTTTGGGATATGGATCCTTGAGTGTAAAGTTCACGTATTCCTTCCCACATATGCTGTTTTGTCATGTTTTTGATTGCATCCTCTCTCTCACAACCACCTTCAATTTTTTTCCTTCCAGATGTTTTTCCTTCTGCCAACACACTTGTCAGGTCTCTCCCATTTGCGTGTTTAAAAAAAAACACCTTTAATTAAAACAAACAAACAAACAAACAAACAAACCAAAATCTCTCAGCTTGATTTTTCTGTTTTGTCAATACATATGCTATTTCCATTCTCTTTGGAGCCACAATTCCTGAATTGCATATTCAATTTCAGTATGTCTCATTTCTCTCAATAATTTTATCTCCTACCCTCCCCTGCAATAATCACCCCGGACACACCTTTCTAGAGGTTTTTTGGGTTTTTTTCCCCACATTGTCCCATTTCCCTAAGAACATCCACTTAGATTTTCTACCTTGTGAATGCCAACTAGTCTGTTTTATTTTCCAGTTACTCAGGTGCTGTCTCCAGATGCACCCAGACTGCTTCTCTTCCCAAGAGCCTCACCACATCCCTCATGATGCCAGTACTCTCCTCCTATTGGGGATTTCAGACTTGCTCTGGAAGTCTGCCCCTTGTTCAGAAATTCAGTTAATGAATTTTTAAAAATTTCGCATGAGTCTTCATCTTTGACCCATTTTTGAAGTGTACTGTTTCCCTTCCAGGTGTTTCCATTTGGCCTCCACTGACCATGCAAGCGTGGAGGGCAGGGCGGGGGGGAGTGTTGACTTGGCTTCTAAATACTCCTCTATCAATGACACAGTTCCACTTCCCATTGCTGCTTGTAACAGAAACCCTATCTCCAGCCCAACTTAATGTACCACACCACTCTCTCCCTCAGTATTACATCGGGCCTTCCTTGATTTGTGTTTTTGCTTATATTTAGAATTCTTTGATGATCAGGTATTATTTTGTTCATTTTTTTTAGCTTCCCAAACAATGGTTGCAAAGTCATTTTAAGTTTATTTTATTGCTTAGTTTAGGAAATAATTGTAGGTTGAAATTAAGGAAATATAATAAAGAGTTGTTATTCTGGGGGAAAAAGAGACACCCTAAAAAGTTTTTATATTAGTGTCCAGAGTTTGGGTTCCTAACTATGTACCCAATTCGCTCCCAAATAATATAGAATACCATGCCTTGAGAATATGTGATGAGTTTCTACCACCATCTGAATGAACAACTCCAGTCAATTTCCACTCATATTCATTTGCTCTGAGAATTTGAGTAAATTCCTCATGTTCTTTGAGTTTCTTTTGAACAGGGCTAATAATGATTCATTTGAAAAATGCCTGGGGTAAGAAGATCTCATATCTGCAAAGGTTTTTTTAAAATACATAATTAATAACAGCATCCATGAGGTTTCATAGAATATTATTATAGCATTTAATCTGAGGGAACAAATACATATAATTGAGGCCTGTTAAATAATGAAGAATACACAATTATTTTTTCAGAAACCCAAAATGCATTCAATGAAAATTACCAGGTAGCAAATGTAACACAAATAATTCAATTTTATTGTAACGGTTTGAATTTAGATTGTACTCCTTTCTAAGGTCAAAGAATTTAATTAAATGATTTTTTACAAAACCCAACATATAATCTTCTAGTCAAATCTATTGGTTAGTAAATGAATCCTAGAACAATACTTTTCTATGTAGGTTTGTACATGTGTTTATAATTTCTAACATGACATTTTATCAGTTAAAATGCTATCAGTTTATTGCTCTTAGTGGCACTTTGACATTTGGTGGGATCATTCTAGAATTCCCCCTCCCCCGTCCTGTGTACAGCTCATAATAGTGGCCAGGAACACACTGAGTCTGTTACTGACATCCCCATGTCCACACATGGGCTGGTCTTAGGTGAGCACCTTTGCACTGCAGCCCTTGAACTCACACTGTCATGGGCGACATGTAAAAATACAGTTTGCCAGGCTCTACTCCAGAGTAGAATGTCTAACCACAGAGTTAGAATATCCAAAACTGATCCTGGAATCTGCTTTTCTTTTCTTTTCTTTTTTTTAAATCACTGCAAGACAACCCAGAGCTCATTAAAATATATGCATTACTGATGTGAAACAAGACAATCTATATTTTCAGGCATGGAATTTCTCTGCACATACCATAATTGGCTCACTTCCTACACCCCGGGACCATGAGATATAGCATGGCCAGTCTTCTTCTGAATATTGCTTCCGGGTGCAATTTTACATTACCTTTGCATCAGCTGGTGGGGATGAAGGCCACTACATTAGTCTTCCTGTATCAGTGCTCATCATCCTTACCTTTCGCTTTGTTACTGTGTGTGCTATTTTGTATCATTGAATATGTACTATATTATTTTGCATGTATTTATAGGTTCTTAAGTTATTGTTTTTTTAGTTGGATAAATCATGTGTACTTTGAGTCTCCCCGACCAGATTTCAAACTGCTGGAAGACAGAGAGAATGGTTTCTTTCTTTAATATTCTGGACCACTGCCTTGCTCAGAGCTCTGAGGCCAGCAGTTGTTCGTTAAATGCATTTTAACAGACTGGTTTTCTGCATACGCATCTTCAGTTTGAGAAGAACAAGTAGGGCCTGGAGCTCTATGATAATGTAGTGAGTGGATAGCCATGTATAGATTACCTAATGATACGTACAGATACAGCATTAGATACATGGCTCTTTTGGCACCTCTCGAGAGGGAAGGGGCCATTTTGGTATCACCTTATTAGCATCCAGGAGGGATTTGTGATTAATTAAAAATGTTAGTGATCATTAGTGCCCGAGAGTCAGGGGAGATGGTTATTCAGCATCTGCTCTAATTATAACTTAAATGCTAAAAAAATTGCCTGTATTCTAGTCATTTCAATGTATAGTTATTCCAGGAACATCTTAGAATAATAGATGACAGTTCACTTAAGCAATTAGCATTCTTAAGAACTCAAGAATGCTTTAGTTTCTTCTTCTGAAAAGAACTCTTCTTATTAAATGGGAGAGAATGTGTGTGTATGGGTATATACAAGTGTGTAGTAACTTAGCAGGGCCACCTGATTTTTAGCTCTAATGAGGAGAGAGACTCTTTTATGAATACATGCTAACTGGTGCATAGCATTTAGCCACAAGTTTGAAAATTGAAATCCAGCCTACAATGTAAGGTTTTGTATCTTTGTGGTAACTCTCCATCAATGATCAGTAAATTAGTACGTGTGCTTGTGTTGATAAGTCAGTTTTTAACTTAAAGGTTTAAATGAAGTTTTACTGAAGGGAAACATTAGAAGTCGCCATATGAATGTTTCACTGCCTTTGTTTCTAGAAATGCTCTCTATGTGTGGATGTAGGTCTGAAAGTTTCTTTCAGAACTGAGGCAAGGAGATATTTCGGTTCCTCTGAGAAACTGGCACACTTAACTCCTTTATGAAAATAGGAGCTGGATATTTGACAGTGTCTGCCTTTTTGTTTGTTTGCCAAAATCTTAGAGCTAAATTTAAAGATCAGCTATGCCAATTATGTAGAGACTTAACAACTGAGTATCTGTGTTCTTTTATCATCTTGTCTTGATGTTTTACTCTCACTCAATTTTTTTCCTGACACCCCTACCTGGAATCCTTCATGGAAAAATGAGGAATAAATACACTCATAAAGTGAAAGAGGATTGTTTCTTTGTGATTTATTTAGGGGGGAAATAGTCACAGAATCTCAGTGTTCATCTGCAAAAATAAGCATATTAATATTTTCCTTCCTACTTCCCAAGATGGCTGTGAGGACTAATTTAGGCCAGGTCAGTTGTGAGGAACAGACAAATGGTATTTTTGTACAGAAGGTCCCAGCTTTGAAGTTTAAGCTATATTTACTCTGAAGATTCAGGATCCTATGTTTTTAGAATACGTGGGGCAGGCCAAGCAAGACTAAGAAGGATGAGAAGAACGCTAGAAAAGAACTCGTCCTCGCTGAAGGGAGGATTAAGGTGAACTGAGTCATTGTCTAGGATCAATATGAACAGGTGGAAGATTTTATGTCCAGTATTCTGGCCCTTTCATGTCACATTTATGCCAGGGCCTTGGGAGAGAAAGTGTGAAAATTAGATGAGTTGTTTCACTAACATCTCTGTAAGGTATTGAGAATGTAAAGTGACTCTTTTATAACCACAGAACAGGGCAAAGCAGAAATCTACATTTGCTTCCTGCACTTTTTCACCTCCTGTTTTTATCTTGGGCCCCTTTGATCTTCTTAGCTGTCGGCTGAATCATTGACAGCTGCTCCACCGAAATGACTGAAGCCTTTAACAATGATTGCCTAGAAGTCAAGTCCATGGTCTCGTCTTACTGGTCTCCCTAGAATATGAGTGTTCATCACTTTACCTGGGCAGTTCTCTGACAAGCAGGAGGATCCTGTTACCTCTCAGACCACTGTCCTCCCCTCTGGCTTATTCCTTTGTTGCCGCCCACTCTCTGGGATCAGAGAGTTGGATGTCAGCCCTTCCAGCTACCCTCTTCACACTACACACAGTTCATACTGTATTCATCCTGTTTGACAAGTTGTATGAACAAATAACAGAACCACAATGTAGGTTAATTAGTTCCTTTTAAGACTAGAATACATTCACATCTGTCTGGCCAAATTTGCATTTGAGATGCCTCCCTGAATAGGAGGAAAAAAGAACCAGGGTGTAGAGAATTGCTTCTAAATCTAGACATACCCCTCAGCATATATAGACACCTATAGAAATATCATTTGTGTAGAGAAAAGAATTGGGAGCTACCCATGCAATCCATTCCTGGCTAATCTACCCCCCTGAATTCTGACAACTCTAAATCCGTGTCTCCATTCCAGAATTTTCTCCATTCCAGAATTTTCTCCATTTCTAGACTGACACTTCTATTAGGATCATAATACTTGAGTATTTCTCAGGAACTCAAACTCAAACTCATTACCTTGCCCTTGAATATGTTTCTCTTTCTATACTCACCAACCCACCTGGAGTTATCCTAGATTCATTCTTCCCCTGTCTACCTGACAGCTGGCCAAAGTTGCTTGTATTTCTGCACCATATTTTATAAATCTGTCCCTTTCTCTAAATCAGTGGTCTTCACACTTCAGAGATGGTGGATGACTTGATGCTGCTGGATGAGCATGTAGTAAAGGGCAAATTACACTCTGGAAATCACTGGTTTAAGCCTCTGCTATTACAGCCTTATTTTTTTTTTCTCTAATACTCTCTCACTTGTCCTAGGTAATGGCCTCTCTATGCTCCTTTCCCCATCTTTCAAGACTCCAGTGCATCCTCTGTACTAGTGCTATTCAAGAGAAGTTACTGTGATGATAGAAACATTCATTCTGTGCTGTCCACTGAAGTAGCATGAAGCTACCGAGTAATTGAAAGGTAACAACTCTAACTGAGGCACTGACTTTTTAATTATTATTATTTGATTTTCAATGTGACTAGTGGCTACTATATCAAATGGTGTAACTCTATTCCAAGACAAGAATCCATTCATATTTCTTTGTTTAAAATATTTTAATGATTTCATATGGTCCACAGACTAAAGATGGATTATAGTGTAATTCATGTTCAACTTTGAAATCAGGTGGACCTGATCAAAGCTTGGCTCTAATACTTAATATCCATATTGCTTTCAGCATGTGAATTCATCTTTGATTCTCAGTTTCTTTGTCAATGTAAGTAACTTATTACAGTGATCATAGCAAGTGATCAGTGACTAGACTCTAGTAATTATAATAATAGTAATGTATAATGATAACAATTATCGTTCCAAACCCTGTTGCAAGGCACATAGGTCCCTTCACACTTTGGAGCTTGCCTTGCTTTCCAATTTTAATTTTGATATGTCTCTTGTACCTTAACTTTCAACTAATTCATGTTTTTGTACCTTCAAGTTGTTTTGGTTCCTTGCTGGTCTACCCTGGTAAACACATTTTTTAAATTTTGAGCTCAAGGGGTTACCTTATCTATGAAATCCTTCTGCTTTCCCCTGTCATAACAAGTGGAGCTGATTACCTCCTCCTTTTAGCCGGAACAATGCACAATTTCCATCACGGAACCGATCACTTTTTATTACATTTACCTGTCCGCATACATCTCCTCCTCCTAGATTGTGTTCCTAGAAAGCAGGGCTGTTTTCCATTCATGTGTTCCCAGGACCAGCATGTGATACACTGCTGGCACTAAATACCTCTTTGTTGAGAGAATGAGGGGCCTGGTCCGATAGAAAAAAGGTTTTTGATAGTTCCTTGAACTATCGAAAACTGTTTAAATTTTGGATCAAGATTAGTTCTCCAGTAGCTACATGACTTCAATAACATGCCCCCTCCTTTGATCTTTACCAGTGTGGGAAGGGAAGTTTCGAGCGTACTCTCGAGAATTCACCTACCTCTAACACACTCAACCCTCAGTGTCTGCTTTTATTTTAAAATTCTATTGTATCTCACTGATTTGTAACATTTTTTTTGGCCCCAAGGAAAATAAATGATTGTTTTTGAATGGAAATGAATATTTAAAGTTAATACTTTTATTTTTTTCTTGTTTTAGGTAAAGTGAATATCCCAAATTTGCAGGAAGTTTAAACACTGAAAATAAGAATTCAGAATCGAACTAAAAAGGCAAGGAAATAACAAAATACAAAATGTATTCAAAAAATAGCAAATATTCTGGATGGCTAAAACATTGGGCATAAGCTGGGGTGTGAGGAAACAGAAAGGAAAGTCTGGAAAGCAAGGCTCTACAGGTTGCAGAGGGGGCTTCATTGCGAGGCTCTGTAGTTTGTTCTTAATTCATCAGACAAAAGAGAATGTTGGGAAAGTCAACGTGGCTACAGTGTTTTTGTAGTAATCATATCAAAAGTGAGAAAGAAGATAAAGAATTTTCAACATTGAGTTCTGGAATGACATTCTAGGAGCCTGACTTAAATTGTTGAAAAAAGTTGTACGAAGGTTAAGGAGACAAACATTGCTGTGGACCAATATTCTGGCCTTGGGTTCTGACTGACTGTGGAAAGAGTGAAAGATGATGAAACATGACCCTTATTTCATGCCTGCAAGGAGAGTGGAAGAAATCCCAGGAATAGGGAAACTGAGAAGTTTGAGGGGGACGGCAAGTGTTTGTTTTTGGATATATTGACTTTGAAATGATGATAGGGCATTTTATAGGAATGTGTAATAGGAATCTGAAAATTAAAAGGGGAAGAACCTGAAGGCACACTTAGGACTGGGAGTTTGAAAGGGCCAAAGAAATAATAAAAGTAGAAAACCTTGAGTCAAGTGTCAAGCAGAATCTAAATGTTTTATTTGAGCAGGACCTCAGAGATCTGCCAGTTTAACTTTTGTATTTAATAGATGAGGAAATTTAATTCCTGAGACTATAAGGAAGGCTTATGGACTTACTCATCTATAAAAGAAGGAGGGACTTGAGGTGAGTTTTTTAAAAGATAAATCATACAATGATTGTGTTTCTGCCAAACAAATATTTCATCATTATTGTTTTCATGCAGCCAGGAGAAGTGATCTTGCCTGAAAGCCATGCTCTCTTGGTTATCCAAAATGTTATATATTTTTAAAAAATAAGAATAGTTTTAGGTCTGAGATTGAAATGGAAATATTAAGTATAATACAGAATTAGTGCTTAGAGATAGGGATAAAACTCAAGACCAATATTAAATGTTTTAGAAGAAAGCTGAGCTCATATCCTTGTTTGTTTTTAAATACTCTAAGCTGTGATTTGATCGCCTAAGGACAAGAAATAAAAAAACAAAAACAACAACAATGAAAAAAAAAAACAGGGAAATCACCCCTCGTGTCCTGAACAAATAATAGACCAATGTACAGATTTCCCTGGCCAATCCTTTAGAAGGAATGATGCATTCATCGTTCTGGCTGAACAACTTAGGTTAAGAATTGGTTTACATAACAATTAGAAGACCAATGGGTGCTACATTATCAGAAACTTCATCTTCGTATATATTCACCTCGTCTAGAATCCCTGTCATCTGAGACAGAAACTGGAAATCCCACGTGACTCCTTCTTTAGAAATAAAATGCTCAGAAAAACATGGCTTAGCATTAAACAAAGAAAAGAAACTATAAAGGAGGTCTGATTTTGATAGTTAATTTTTTCCCCCATGGTGCAAGGCACTATAACCAATTTAAAATGAAAATGTTTCAAGAGAAAAATACTTGCTATATGGACCATTAATATTCTTAATATTAAAAAATGAGATTTCATATCTTCTGCCCATTTTTTTTTTATTTTTTTATTTTTTGATATGATTATCTGTTTTGTGTCTGTTGAGTTTGAGGAGTTCTTTATAGATCCTGGATATCAACCTTTTGTCTGTACTGTCATTTGCAAATATCTTCTCCCATTCTATGGGTTGCCTCTTTGTTTTCTTGGCTGTTTCCTTTGCTGTGCAGAAGCTTTTGATTTTGATGAAGTCCCAAAAATTTATTTTTGCTTTTGTTTCCTTTGCCTTTGAAGACATATCTTGAAAGAAGTTGCTGTGGCTGATATCGAAGAGATTACTGCCTATGTTCTCCTCTAGGATTCTGATGGATTCCTGTCTCACGTTGAGGTCTTTTATCCATTTTGAGTTTATCTTTGTGTACGGTGTAAGAGAATGATCGAGTTTCATTCTTCTACATATCGCTGTCCAGTTTTCCCAGCACCATTTACTGAAGAGACTGTCTTTTTTCCACTGTATATTTTTTCCCGTTTTGTGGAAGATTATTTGCCTATAGAGTTGAGGGTCCATATTTGGGCTCTCTACTCTGTTCCACTGGTCTTTGTGTCTGTTTTTATGCCAGTACCATGCTGTCTTGGTGATCACAGTTTTGTAGTAAAGCTTGAAATCAGGTAACGTGATGCCCCCAGTTTTATTTTTGTTTTCAACATTTCTTTAGCGATTTGGTGTCTCTTCTGATTCCATACAAATTTTTGGATTATTTGCTCCAGCTCTTTGAAAAATACCGGTGGAATTTTGATCGGGATGGCATTAAAAGTATAGATTGCTCTAGGCAGTATAGACATTTTAACAATGTTTATTCTTCCGATCCAAGAGCATGGAATGGTCTTCCATCTTTTTGTGTCTTCTTCAATTTCTTTCATGAGTGTTCTGTAGTTCCTCGAATACAGATCCTTTACCTCTTTGGTTAGGTTTATTCCCAGGTATCTTATGGTTCCTGGTGCTATAGTAAATGGAATCAATTCTCTAATTTCCCTTTCTGTATTTTCATTGTTAGTGTATAAGAAAGTCACTGATTTCTGTACATTGACTTTGTATCCTGCCACGTTGCTGAATTGCTGTATGAGTTCTAGTAGTTTCATTAGCCCTCAGGGAGATTCAAATTAAAACCACATTGAGATATCACCTTACACCACTTAGAATGGCCAAAATTAGCAAGACAGGAAACAACATGTGTTGGAGGGGATGTGGAGAAAGGGGAACCCTCTTCCACTGTTGGTGGCAATGCAAGTTGGTGCCGCCTCTTTGGAGAACAGTGTGGAGATTCCTCAAGAAATTAAAAATAGAACTTCCCTATGACCCTGCCATTGCACTCCTGGGTATTTACCCCAAAGATACAGATGTAGTGAAAAGAAGGGCCATCTGTACCCCAATGTTTATAGCAGCAATGGCCACAGTCTCCAAACTGTGGAAGGAACCAAGAAGCCCTTCAACAGATGAATGGATAAGGAAGATGTCCATATACACTATGGAGTATTATGCCTCCATCAGAAAGGATGAATACCCAACTTTTGTAGCAACATGGACAGGACTGGAAGAGATTATGCTGAGTGAAATAAGTCAAGCAGAGAGAGTCAATTATCATATGGTTTCACTTATTTGTGGAGCATAACAAATAGCATGGAGGATATGGGGAGTTAGAGAGGAGAAGGGAGTTGGGGGAAGTTGGAAGGTGAGGTGAACCCTGAAAGACTATGGACTCTGAAAAACAATCTGAGGGTTTTGAAGGGGTGGGGGGTGGGAGGTTGGGGTACCAGGTGGTGGGTATTATAGAGGGCATGGATTGCATGGAGCACTGGGTGTGGTGCAAAAAGAATGAATACTGTTATGCTGAAAATAAATAAAAAATAAATTAAAAAAATGAGATTACAAAGCAACAAATATCAGAAAGTTATCTATCTATATATATGCAAATATATGTACAATGGAATATTACTCAGCCATCAAAAAGAATGAAATCTTGCCATTTGCAATAATGTGGATGGAGCTAGAAAGTATTATGTTAAGCAAAATAAGTCAATCGGAGAAAGACAAATACCATATGATTTCATTCATATGTGGAATTTAAGAATCAAAACAGATGAAGATGGGGAAAAAAGAAGCACATCATAAAAGACTCTTAACTATACAGAACAAACTGAGGGCTGATGGAGGGAAGTGGTTGGGGGATGGATTAAATGAGTGATGGTATTAAGGAGGGCACTTGTGATGAGCACTGGGTGTTGTATTTAAGTGATAAATCATGAAATTCTACTCCTAAAACCAATGTTACACTGTGTGGTAACTAACTAAAATTTAAGTAAAAACTTGAGGGGTGCCTGGGTGGGCTCCATTGGTTAAGTGACTGCCTTTGGCCCAGGTCATGATCCCAGAGTCCCAAGATTGAGTCCCGCATTGGTCTCCCAGCTCCATGGAGCCTGTTTCTCCCTCTGACCTTCTTCCCTCTCATGCTCTCACTCACTTTCTCAAATAAATAAATACAATCTTTAAAAATAAATGAATAAATAAATAAATAATTGGAACAGGAAAAAAAAAGAGAGTTACCTCTAGAGGAAAGCAAATAATTGGATAGATCTTTTACAAGGAAAAATAAAAATTGCCAAAGATCATAATAATCTTTACTTTGTTTTGTTTTTTTGTTTTAGAAAGAGAGAGTATGGGCAGGATGAGGAGGGTCAGAGGAAGAGGAAGGGAGAGATAATCTTAAATAGGCTGCATGCTCAGTGCAGAGCCTAACATGGGGCTTTATCTCATGACCCAGAGATCATGACCTGAGCCAAAATGAAGAGTTGGACGTTTAACTGGCTGAGCCACCCAAGCACCCCAAATGATAATAATCTCCATATTAATGAAAAAACATAAGAGTTATTCTCTCATTGCCAATCCAGTGGTCCCAATCCAGCAATATTTGCCTGTCTTTGGCAAAGATAAAAAGATAATGATAATAACCAGTCCCAGGGAAACTAGAGTTCAATTGGTGGTGATATAAATGTTCTTCAGAAAATTTGGCAATTTGAACCATAATCTTAACAAATACACAATTTTTTATGAAGGGTAGACTTCTAAGAGCCTCTAGTTTTCCTGCTTTCTGTTCTATATATTTGTACAGTTCCCTCTCTTTGAGTGAGGATGGGACTGTGAGTATAATGGGACAGCACTCGTGTGATTAGATTACAGCATATTACCAAAGTGAAGAAATTTTGCAGATATAATGAAGGTTACTAATCACTTGACTTTGAATTAACCAAATGAGAGATTATCCTCAATGGGCCTGACCTAATCAGGTGAGTCTTTTAAAAAGAGTCTGGAAGTGAGTGACAAGAAGCATCAGAGGTGCTCTTCTGTTGCACTTGAAGAGGCAAACTATGTTGCTATAAACTTGGCTACATGGCAAAGAACTGTAGGTTGTCTCAGTGCTGATAAATAGACCTTCAACCACAAGGAACTGAATTCTGCCAATAGCATTGAGCTTGGAAAGAACCCTGAGCCTCACATTAGATTGTAGTTTTGGCTGACACTTTGAATGCAGCCTGGTGAGGCACCAAGAAAATCCAGCTAAGCACTGACCCACAGAATCTGTGAGGTAATAAATGCATTATTTGAAGCTGTGGATTTCATGGTAATTCATTCCACAGCATTAGAAAAGTAACACATACTTTGAGTAACTAAGTCTAACCTTGGGAATTTATCCTGAGGTAATAAACTAGCACTCAAGCAAAAATGTGTGTATAAGGAATGTTTATGTTAGCATTATTTATTGGTGGAAGACTTGAAATAAACTAAGAGTCCAATAATAGTGGACCAATTAAACACATTCTAGTATATCATGATTGTTGGGAGGAATATAAACCAAGGTGGTAACTGATTAAGTGAGTAGTTAGAGAGTGGGTCAAGAAATTTAATTTTCATTTTCTTTTTTTAAAAGATAGATTAATTCATTAATTAATTATTTTTGACTGCGAGAGTTACAGCAAGAGAGGGAACACAAGCAGGGGGAGTGGGAGAGGAACAAGTTTCGTACTGAACAGGGACCCCGTTGTGGGGCTCACTCCTAGGACCTTGGGATCATGACCAAAGCCAAAGGCAGATGCTTAACAACTAAGCCACCCAGGTGCCCCTTCCATTTTCATTTTCCTTGACAGATATCTATCGGTTTCACAAACAGCCTTATTAATGTATAATTTAGTACCATTAATATCCATTCATTTTAAGTGCATGATTCAATAACTTTGAGTGTAATCGTCACCATAATCCAATATAAGAAGACTCTATCACCCCCAAATATTCTCTTGTGCCTGTTGGCAACAGTCCTCACTCTCACTGCCAGCCTCAGGCAACCACTGATCAGCTCTCTGTTTCTATGGTTTTGTCTTTAGAATTTTCATGTAATTCGAACTACATAGAGTCTTTGTGTATGGCTTCTTCTGCTTACAGTATTTATGAGGTTCATTCATATCTCTTAGTAGTTATTCCTTTTGTATTGTTAAATAGTATTCTAATAAGAATATGCTTTATCTTGTCTATGTATTCATTAGTTGATAGATACTTGCTTTTTTTTTTGGTGTTTAGCTATTATAAAGGATGCTACTATGAACATTAGTGGATAAGTCTGTGTGGACATATATTTCCTTTTTGCTTGAGAAGATATCTGGGAATGGAATTGTTAGGTTATATGTTAAATATATATTCAACTTTTCAAGAAACCACCGAACTATTTTTCAAAGTGACTGTACCATTGTACATCGCCACTAGTACCATATTATGTTTCTGAGTTTCTTCACATTCATGCCAACACCTGCAACTTCTGGTCTTTTATTTTGCAGCCATTCTACTGGTTTGTGGTTTTAATTTGCATTTCCCTCACTATTAAGGATGTTGAGGATCTTTTCACATGCCCATTGGCAATTCATATACCTTTTTTGATAAAATGTCTATTCAAATCATTTGTCCACTTAAATGAAAATTGGATTGTCCCACTAAGTTTTAATTTATTTATATATTCCAGATACAAGTTCTTTAACAGATACGCAATTTTAAAATACTTTCTAGCCTATGCTTCTCTTTTCATTTTCCTAAAGTTGTTTCTGAAGAGCAAAAATTTTAAATTTTTTTATAAGAACCATGTTCCAATGTTTTCTTTTATGGATAAGGTTTTTGATGTGACACACATTGAATACATTTTTTCCTAAACCAACATCAGATAGATTTTCTCCTATGTTTTCTTCTAGAAGTTTTATAGTTTCAGCTCTTACATTTAGGTCTGTTGAATTAGTTTTTGTGTCTAATGTGAACCAAGGATCTGTGTTTATTTTTTCCCTCATAAACATCCAACTGTTTTAGCATTGTTTGCTGAAATAATTCTCCTTTTCCCCTTGGATTGTCTTGGCTTCTTTGTCAAAACCCTGTTGACCATAAGGATGAAAGTTTATTTCTAGACTCTACTTTGTTCCATTGGTGTCTGTTTGTCCTTACTCCAATTATTGTTATACTTTCTAGATTAGTATAGATTTATCATTAGTTTTATGATTAGTTTTGAAATAAGTTAATGCACATTCAACAAATTTGTATTTATTAAAAATTGCTTTGGCCCTTCTAAATCTTTCCATTTCCATATAAATTTTAGGACCAACTTGTCAATATCTCTGAAAAATGCCTGCTGGAATTTTGATAGGAATGGAGATGAAGCTATACCTAGAATCTAGGGGACAACTGCTATACTAACAATAATGTCTTCTAAGCCAATAATGTGGTATGTCTTTTTTCGTTTAGATCTTCTTTAACTTTCTCTCAGCAATGTTTCGTAGTTTCCAGTGCATATATCTTGCCCTTCCTTTTGTTAAATTTAATCATAAATATTTTATTTTTCAATTCAATTATAAATGGAATTGTTTTCTTAATACTTTGAGATTTTTGGCCACTAGTATCTAGTTGATGTTTTAAAAACATCTAGTATCTAATTGATGTTTTTAAAAAATCAACTTTATTTTTTTAGAGCAGTTTTCGGTTTACAAGAAGATCTGAGTGGAAGTTACAGAGATTTCCCATTCAATTGACTTTTTTTTTTTAAAGATTTTATTTTATTTATTTGACAGAGAGAAATCACAAGTAGTCGGAGAGGCAGGCAGAGAGAGAGAGAGGGAAGCAGGCTCCCCGCTGAGCAGAGAGCCCGATGTGGGACTTGATCCCAGGACCCTGAGATCATGACCTGAGCCGAAGGCAGTGGCTTAACCCACTGAGCCACCCAGGCACCCCTCAACTGACTTTTATACATGGATCTTGCATCCTGTGATCTTGCTAAATTCACTTACCAGTTTAAATAAATTTTTTGGTAGATTTCTAAGGACCGTCTATGTACAGATTGTGTCATCTATGAATAAATAATTTTAATTTTTCTTTCCAATCTGTGTACTTTTCTTTTTCTTTTTTTTTTTTAAATTTTTTTTTTTTTAAATTTCCAGCATAACAGTATTCATTATTTTTGCACCACACCCCGTGCTCCATGCAATCCGTGCCCTCTATAATACCCACCACCTGGTACCCCAACCTCCCACCCCCCGTTCCTTCAAAACCCTCAGATTGTTTTTCAGAGTCCATAGTCTCTCATGGTTCACCTCCCCTTCCAATTTCCCCCAACTCCCTTCTCCACTCTAAGTCCCCATGTCCTCCATGCTATTTGTTATGCTCCACAAATAAGTGAAATCATAATGATAATTGACTCTCTCTGCTTGACTTATTTCACTCAGCATAATCTCTTCCAGTCTACTTTTCTTTTTCTTTTTGCTTTTTTAAAAATTTTCATTATGTTCAGTTAGCCAACATATAGTACAACACAAGTTTTTGTTGTAGTGTTCAATGACTCATTACTTGCATACAACACTCAGTTCTTAACCCAACATGTGCTCTCCGTAATACCCATCACCCAGTCACCCCATTTTACAGCACCCCTCCCTTCTGTAACCCTCAGTTTGTTTCCCAGAGTCCAGATTCTGTCATTGTTTGTCTCCTTCTCTTATTTCTTCCCATTTGGTTTTCTCTCCCTTCCCCTGTGGTCCTATGCTCTATTCCTTATGTTCCAAATAAGTGTGAAACCTTTATTTTTTTGGTTTATTGTACAGGCAAGTACAATGTTGAATAGAAGTGGACATCGTAGAGTAGACAAACTTTGTCTTGTTCCTGTTCTTACATAAAAATATTCAATTTTTCACCATTAAGTATGAAGTCAGCTATTTTTTTTTAAATACATGCACTTATCAGATTGAGGAAATTCCTTCTATTCCTAGTTCCTTAACAGTTTTTATTGTAAATGGTTGCTGAATTTTTAAAAACTAACATCCTATTTTGGGAAAGATTAAGAATCACAGTAGTTCCAAAAAACAGTGCAGAGTTCTCACTTACCCTACATCAAATTTCCTCCAATTCCAATGTTTTACAGAACCCCTGTGCATTGTCAAAACCAGAAAATCAATGCAGGTACAAAATTATTAACCTATGTACAGAAGTTTTATTTGGATTGACTAGTGGATATTAAAGACTTTTTATGCATAAATTGAAGTGATAATGTGGTCAGTCTTTTTTCTTAAAACAATCCTCATTTAATCATTCTCCAAAATTTTGCTTATATTTTGTTAAGGAGTTTGTGTCTATGTTCATGTCACATATTCTATAACTTTCTTGTGATACTTTTGTCTGTTTTTAATATTAGAACAATACTGGCTTGATAAAAATGAATTCTGAGTGTTTCCTCTTGCCTAAAATTTTTTGAAAGAACGAACGTGAGTGTAACATTGGCATTATTTCTTTCTCAAACATCACCAGAGAATCTATTCGGACCTGTCTTTTTATTTGTGGGAAAACTTTATAATACTAACTCAATTTCTTTATTTGAGGTAGTAGGAAGAATTAGAAAATGCTCCCAAGATTTCTGCTTAATGATATACATGCCTTGCCCTTGAGTGAAGGGAAGTGTATGAATCTGATGGGATGTTATTCCTGTGGCTTGATTATGTTATAACAAGAGCAAGGATGAAGGGGGTTTTAGAGGCATAATTAAAGTCTCAAATCAGTTGGTTTATGGTTTTGAAAGGGTAAACATGAAATAATCAGGAGAAAGCCCTTAAAATAGGAAGAGGGTCCTTACTGAGGAGAGATTCTGTTGTTGCGTTAAAGAATTAGTTGCCATGTTGTGAGTTGCGAGAGGCTGTGAATGAGGACAACATGGCATGGGACTTCATGCTTCCTCTTGGTGTTAAAGGCAACTTCTAGCTGACTTCCAGCAAGAGATCAGCCATCAGTCACAGTGTAGCAAGGAAATGAATTCTGCCAACAACTTTAATGAGCTTGGATGTCATCTTTTCCTAGTCAAGCCTCCAGATGAAAACCAGCCCTACTGCCATGTTGACTACAGCTTTGAGATTCTGAGCAGGGAACCTGGCTAACTGTATCTGGACTCCTGGCCTATGGAACTCAGATAAAAAATGGATATCATTTTGAGATGCTAATTTTGTAGTAATTTATTACAAAGCAATAGAAAACTAATATATTTGATAAGGATCTGTTCAGATTTTCTATTTCTTCATGACAGAGATGGGTTAAATTGTGCCTTTTAAGGAATTTTGCCATTTCATCTCTAATTTTTTGGCATAAAGTTGTTGATAATCTTTCCTTATAATCTCTGGTATGATCTATACCTTTATTCCTGATTTTGGTAATTTCTGTCTTCTTTTTTCTTTATCAGTCTTGGCTTAAATGTTTTGTTGGTATTTCAAAGGACCATCTGGATTAATTGATTTTTTTTCCTGTTGTATTATTGCTTTATATTACATTGCTTTCTCCTCTGATCTTTATTATCCTTTCTGCTTAATTTATTTTTGATTCCATTTTATTTCTCTACCTTCTGAAAGTAGAAGCTTTAATTACTGAAGTTAGATATTTTTTTCTAATAGAAAATATGTAAAGCTGCAGATTTCCCTCTAGACAATGCTTTAGATATACCACATAAATTTTGACATGCTGTGTTTTGATTTTCATTGAAGGAATTTCCTAGATACAGATACCATTTTGGTATCTGTTTTTGTCTTGTACACTTTTTACTCCTCTGTCCCTTCTATGCTACCTTTTTTGTGTTAAATATTTTTTAGTGTATCATATTAATTCCTTTGTTAACTTTTTGAATATTTTTTGAATTACTTTCTTATGAGTTACTCTAAGGAACGAATATACATATTTAACTAATTGTGGTTTACCTCAGGTTAATGCTGACTTAATTCCAGTTAAGTATAGTAACTTTGCTAACAATATATAGCTCCATTTGTCTCCTTGTCTTTTGTGTTATTTACAGATATATATATGTATACACACACATATATTTCATTTATATATATGCACACATGTATATTTTATTCATATATTACATACTCAAAAATAAAGTTTTACAAGTATTTTAAAGTTTGTTTTGAAAGGAAATTAAGAAAAGAGCTTTTGAATTTACCTACATATCTGTCATTTCTACTGTTCTTCATTTCTCCCTATGGATATTAGTTTCTGCTTAAACATTTTATTGGGCCTGGAAGGCTCCTTTAGTACTACTTGTAGGTTAGGTCTGCTGGTAATGGATTCTCTCAGTTTCTGTTTACCTGGGAACAAGCTTATTTTGCCTTCATTTTTTGATAAATAGTTTTTCTGGATTCAGAATTCTTGGTTGATGGATTTTTATTTTTGTTATTTATTTTTGTTTGTTTCTTTAAATCACCATGTCATCTTATTGCCTTCTGGGCTAGTAAGTCAATCATCAATCATATTATTTCACTCTATATAGTCACTTTTTTCTCTTGCTGCTTTTAAGATTTTCTCTTTGGGGCGCCTGGGTGCCTCTGTTATTTAAGCCTCTGACTCTGAATTTTGGCTCAGGTCATGGTATCAGGGTAGTGAGGTTGAGCCCTGCACTATGCTCTCAGCACAGTCTGCTTGAGATCGCTTTCTTCCTATCCCTCTGCTCCTCCTCCAGCTTGTGCACGTGCAATAAGTGCACACATTCTCTCTCTCAATAAATAAATAACATACTAAAAAAAAAAAGAATCTTGGAACACTGAAAAAATAAAAAAATTATCTTTGTGTTTCAGAGGCTTGAGTATGGTGTGTCTAGATATAAATTCTGTTGTTCATTTTACTTGGAATATATGGAGCTTCCAAGATTTGTAGATTATTTTTCATCAAATTTGGGAAGATTTTAGTGAGAATATCTCCACATGTGTGTTTTTTTCCTTTCCTTCTCATGGCACTCTCATTTCATATATGTTGGGATGTTTAACATTGTCTCACATATCTCTATGGTCCTACTTTTTTTTTTTTAAGATTTTATTTATTTATTTGACAGACAGAGATCACAAGTAGGCACAGAGGCAGGCAGAGAGAGAGGAGGAAGCAGGCTCCCTGCTGAGCAGAGAGCCCGATGCGGGGCTTGATTCCAGGACCCTGGGATCATGACCTGAGCTGAAGGCAGAGGGTTAACCCACTGAGCCACCAAGGCGCCCCTATGGTCCTACTTTTTAAAAAAATATTTTGTTTTTATTAGACTGAGATAATTTCTATAGTTCTATCTTTCAATTCACTGTTTCTTTCTCCTCTCAAACCTGCTATTGAACATAACAAGTAAATTTTTCATATTGATTATTATACTAGATTCTAGAATTTCCATTTGGTTCTTTTTCATACTTTCTGTTTCTCTACTGAGAGTTCCTATTTGTTGAGTCATTGTCATACTTTTTCTTCTTTAATTCTTTGAACACAGATTTTTAAAATAATTCTTTAGAGATACTTACAATAGCTGTCTTAAAGTCTAAATCAATTGGAGCTACTTAGAGTCAGTTTCTATTGACTACATTTTTTCCCCCAGTAGCAGCCACACTTTCCTGATTGCCTAAAAATTAGAATTTTAGGTAGTATATTGTAGCAATTCTGAATTCTGATTAACTTTCCCGAGGATTTTGTTGTTGTTGTCTTTGAAGTAATGTCCATGAACTTAAACTTATAATATTTATTTCCCATGACATGCAGCTACTGAGATTGACCCTGTGTCTGCATGGCATAATGGTCAGTTATTTAAGATTTAAGTGGAGAGAAATAAACTCAAGCATATAAAGCCAGCTGATAATTGATAATGGAGCCAGGAATGCTCAATGGAGAAATGATAATCTTTAAATAAATGGTGGTGGATGATTTAATATGAACATTTAAAAGAATGAAACCAGACTCCTATCCTATACCACTCACAAAAATTAACTTGAAATAGATTAAAGACTTAAATGTATGACATGAAACCATGAAACTATGAGAAGAAAACACAAATAAGACCACTTGACATGGGTCTTGATAATGATTTTTTTGGATATGACATCTAAAGCACAAGTAACCAGATAAAAATAAGCAAGTGGGGGGTGTCTGGGTGGCTCAGTGGGTTGAGCCTCTGCCTTCAGCACAGGTCATGATCTCAGGGTTCTGGGATCGAGTCCCACATCGGGCTCTCTGCTCTGCAGAGAGCCTGCTTCCTCCTCTCTCTCTCTCTCTCTGCCTACTTGTGATCTCTCTCTGTCAAATAAATAAAATATTAAAAAAAAAAAACAAACAAGCAAACAAAAACACCTGTTTAAAAAAAATAAGCAAGTGGGACTACATTAAACAAAAATGCTTCTGCACAGCAAAAGAAACCACTAGCAAAGCGAAAATGCAATCTACAGAGTGGGAATAGATATTTGCAAACTATATATCTGATAAGAGTTTAATATTCAAAATATATAAGAAACTTGTCAACTCAATAGAAAAAAAAGTCAAATAACCCAATTAAAAAATAGGAAAGGGACCTGAATAAACATTTTTCCACAAAAATATTCAAAAGGCCAACAGATATATAAAGAGATGCTCACTAGTCAATAGCGAAATGCAAATTAAAACAATTCAAGATACCGCTTCATGTCAATTCGAATGGCCATCACCAAAAAGACAAGAAACAACAAATGCTGATGTAGATATGGGAAAAAGGAAAACTTTGTGCACTCTTGATCAGTTGTAAATTGCTATGGAAAACAGTATGCAGGATCCTCAAAAAAGTTAAAAATAGAACTGTTATATGATTTAGCAATTCCATTTCTGGGAATATATCCAAAAGAAACAAAAACACAAACTCAAAAATATATCTGCATCTTCATATTCATTGCAGCATTATTTACCATAACCAAGACATGGAAATAACCTAAGGCCCACCAATGGATGAATGGATAAAGAAATTGAGATATACATATTTTACACACACACACACACACACACACGAACATCATTTGGCCATAAAAAAGACCAAATTCTACCATTTTGGGACACCATGAATGGAACTTCAGGGCATTATCCTAAGTGAAATAAGTCAGACAGAGAAAGACAAATATTGTATGATCTCACTTACACAACTATTCTAACAAATAAACAACCCTCCTCCCATCCCCAGCTCATGGGAAAGGAGATCAGACATGTGATAGCCAGAGGTAATTGGAGGAAGAGGTCAAAAGGTACAAATTTCCTGTTACAGGATAAATGAGTAATATAGGTGTACCATACAACATGATGACTACAGCTAACACTGCTGTGTGATATATAAGAAAGTTGCTGGAGGGGCACCTGGGTGGCTCAGTGGGTTAAAGCCTCTGCCTTTGGCTCAGGTCATGATCCCAAGGTCCTGGGATTGAGCCCCGCATTGGGCTCTCTGCTCAGCAGGGAGTCTGCTTCCCTCTCTCTCTCTCTGCCTGCCTCTCTGCCTACTTGTGATCTCTGTCTGTTAAATAAATAAATAAATAAATAAAAAGTTGCTGGAGAGTAAATCCTAAAAGTTATCATAAGTATTTTTTTTCTTTTTTCCCCATTTCTTCTTTATATTGATCTTTTTGAGATGATGGATATTAGCTGAACCTATTGTGTTAATCATTTCATAATATATGTAAATCAAGCCATCATGCCATGCCCCTTAAACTTATATAGCAATATATGCCAATCATTTCATAGTAAAACTGGAAAAAAGAAAAGATTTGGGTGGAGTTTTTTTCAAACACTTTGAGCTGGTAAGACTTTCCCCTCTGATGATCAATCTTTCTGTGGGTCAGAAAGCCCATTTAGAATTTTATCATTCTCAGCTCTGTCTTAGCTTTAACTTCCTACCAGGACCTTTCAAGTCACTACGAAATATGCATTGGTTCCCAGTAGGCCAGGAATGTGTAGATCTAATCCTTACATGGATCTCTCATATTCAACATTTTCCTGTTTAATTTCTCTTTGGTTTGTCGCCTGTCCCAACTAGGATTGTAAATTCAGCCTGCAAAAGCTACAAGTTTCCTCTTTTGTTTCCAAGTGAGTTTGCCAGTTTAGTGGACAAAATTATGAGATTTTTAACCCACCTACTTCCATCTGAATCTGGCACCAAAGCTGATGGTTTCTATGTCTGACCTCAGGCTGGTAAAACTGTTGTTCTCCCTGTCTGAACAAAAGGAGGGATGAAAGCGGTCTCTGTGGAGATTTCCACTGCCTTAACCTGGAGCTCTACAAAATTTTCAAGAATCAATAAATATCAACTTGTGTGTGACTTTAGTTCATTGCAGAGTCATAAAATGTTGTTTTCATAATTTTTCAGTTTTATACTTTTTTTTTTTTTCCTGAGAGGATTTGCTGAGTTCTTAACACTACCATGTCTGGAAGTTGAAGTTATTACTGATATATTAAACAAGTCATGAAGTTGGATATTAGGGTTACTAGATGAGCCAAATGTATAGCACTGTTTCAGGTCTATAAAGTCCTTGATCACAGATCCACAGAGAATTACATATCCTCATACTGTTACTCTCTGATTTCCTGATCTGTATACATGGATGGCTCACCATAGTTTTTTTTGTAATGTTATGAGCAAGATATAGCATGCATGTTTGGTCTCAAACCTTATCCTTAATACATGAAGCAAAGTTTCAGCAAACTAGGTTGGCCACATTGCATTTCAGTTGATTAGTGTTGTGCAGGCTATGTGGAAGATCTATGTAGTAGTAAGGTAAATGGTGGGTAAGAAACCAGAAAACCAGGAATTACTATCATATTAAAGAATAGAATCCTAATACGAGAAAAACAAATAATATGTACTAGTTAGCAAACCCTACCTGAAGCTTGTTCTCTGAACCACCATCTATCCACTGATTAAAATCTTACTTATAAGCTATACATTACATTGATGAATAGATTTTGGTTTAATTAATCAAATTTCAGTAGCATGGATTTGCCTGGATTCATTCTATGCTATGATCATATGCTATGATCCCTTCAATCAGTGACTTATAAAAGAAATATTTACATTTTCAAGACTAAGTTTTATTTTGCATAAAATGGTTTTCATTTCATTGACTGTTCATTGTACAGACTACATCTTGTTCTCTGGCTGGAAGTCCAGGTGTATGGGAAGATGAACACTTTATTGAGTCACTCTTTTCCAGAGCAGTGACTATTTTATATGAATAAGATGAAGCTTAATAAATCATCTGGTAATGCTAGGCTTATGAATAGAAATGTATGAAGCATAGAAAAGAAAACTGATGTCTGCCAGGCTAAAAATACACTGAAAAAAAGACAGGAACTGCAAAATTGTGCAATCTTGGCTGTTCCTACTTTTACTGTTCTTTTTAGCAAAATTGACAGGCATCTTGCTTGCCAGGGAGCTTTGTACCCAAGGCTGACTCAATATCAGGAGTGAGAGTGCAGTTTGGTGTTCACTTGCTGACCAATATCCTACCAAGAGTATCTGACAGACAGGAGCCATTCACCATGAGGGGTTAATGTACTCTCCTTCAGAATGGATAGTTTAATAAACCACACATCAAAATGGAATTAAGGAAGTCTTCAATTTCCAAATCTTGAACTTCCAATTCTTTTGCTAAAAAGAAAACACACATGGAAATGTAAGGACCTTATTGACTGTCCCTTTAAGGTCTACAGGTTAGAATAAATCTTAAGAAAAAATCTTGCCTGAATTTTACTGCCAGCTGCAAAATGACTGCTGATGACAAGCAGTTTCTTTCCTGTGAAGGGATACCTATGAGGTTGTCTTTTAGGTAGTAGAGGACAGGTGCCATGAATGGCACTCAACAAAAATTCTCAATGAAAGAGTAATAATAATGGTAGATAAGGATACTAACATAGTGGTAAAGAAAATACTGTCAAAAAAAAAAAACCCAAAAAACAAAACTTGTCCAGTGGAGTCTTATTTTTTCCTTTCTTTCTTGGCTAACCTTCTTAGAAAACTAGTCTTCATGGGCGCCTGGGTGGCTCAGTGGGTTAAGCCTCTGCCTTCAGCTCAGGTCATGATTTCAGGGTCCTGGGATTGAGCCCCGCATCGGGCTCTCTACTCAGCAGGGAGCCTGCTTCCCTTCCTCTCTCTCTCTCTGCCTGCCTCTCTGCCTACTTGTGATCTCTCTCTCTGTCAAGTAAATAAATAAAATCTTTAAAAAAAAATTAAAAAAAAAAAAAAAGAAAACTAGTCTTCATTTGCTATTTTCACTTCCTCCCCTCTAAGCCCATAACAAGAGTACTGGGAGTAAGAGTACATTATCTGTCTTCCATGATTTCAATCTTGGAATGATGCATGGATTTGGCTTTCACTATATATCTGATTCAAGTCATATCTTTTTTCCACTCTTGCCACATAAAGTGGTTTTAATATTTTTCTTTTCTCTATGGTCTTTCAACTATTAGCACATTCCCAAGTTTAGCTTCGACTGTCTCATAACTGGCTGATCAGACAGATCCTGTCCAGAGAGATGGTCCACATAGGTCGCCATCTGTGCATTTTATTGTTAGGGACTTTATTCCCCCATTTCAACCCTTGCTATACTTTTTCAACCAGATAGGATAACATCATTTTTAAAAAACTGGGTGAAAGACTGTCTTCCCCAAAGTTAATAGAAATTAGATTATTTCCTATCGAATTTTTCACAAAAAAGGGACTGAAGATTTTGGCAATAAAAATGTAAATGGGGAATGAAGTATACTTAAAAAAAAAAGATTTTAATTATTTATCTGACACAGAGAAAGATCACAAGTAGGCAGAGGCAGGGAGCGGGGGGGAAGCAGGCTCCCCACAGAGCAGAGAGGCTGATGTGGGGCTCGGTCCCAGGACCCTGAGATCGTGACCTGAGCCAAAGGCAGAGGCTTAATCCACTGAACCACCCAGGCACCCCTGAAGTATACTTTTCTATAAGGGCCTGCTTTCTAGAAGTTCTCTGCCTCCCATTTTGTAGGTGTTGATTGATCCAAATAGGTGGTCTTTTCCCTAGATAGTTAAAGAAATGGAGAAGGAAGAGGAATCTTCTTCCAAAGGGCTTGGTTGGCAAAGGGCTTGATTGTCACTGAATAGGTATTTGTTTGATGGTGAATCACTTTTATTTTTTAAGTTACTGCTTTTTTAATTTTTGCATTCATGTTCAGTAGAGATGTTGGCCTGTAATTCTCCTTTTTAGTGGGGTCTTTGTCTGGTTTGGGGAACAAAGTAATGCTGGCCTCATAGAATGAGTTTGAACAGCTACCTTTAAAATTGCTTTTGTTATTCGTCAAAGGCTTTTGGTGTGTTGGGAGAGGGACAGACCATTTCTTCTGATTTGCTTAATTATCAGGCTAAGTGGGAAGGTGTCCTATTCAAATCTTCCTCCTTAGCCAGCATGTGATCATTCTATTTATGGTCCAAAAATCTACCCTGGAAGATGTAATTTCAGGACAGAAAGTTGAATCCATGATTTCCAGGTCTTTGTCTTTGGAGGGGAAAAAATATTTAGTAAGCCTTCTTTAGTAAAAATCTCATATTAATGGGGGCAGAGATATCCACATTGTCACTTTATATTAAATTAAATGTATGTAAAATAATCAGAGTATAGTGCCTGTATCTGTGATTTGGTTCTCTCCACTCAATATTACATCTTTAAAAATTATCCATGTCAATATAGTGATGGTTCATTCATTTTTGTGGCAATATATAGGATTTCATGATATATTTATTTAACAACATTTATTTTTCCTCTTTAAAATAAATGGACATTTGTGTTGCTTCATCATAATTATAGATGCTACTACAATATATAGATGAATTATACATATATATAATATACAGATGAATAATCTTATACTTATCTCCTGGTATGTGTGCAATAATTTCTCTAGTGTAAATGTATAGTAGTGGAATTTCTGAGTCTTTGGACTGCATGTATCTTCAGCTTTAATAGGGATGTCAAAGCTTTTGTTTTCCAAAGTGGTAGTATGATGTACATTCCCATTTGCAGTGTATGAGAGTTCCCATAACTCCACATAATCACCAGCTATTGATACTGTGAAACTTTTGAATTTTTGTTAATGTGCTGAGTATGGTTTTAATGTGTATTTCCATGAATTCTACAATGTTTGGCGATCTTTTGCAAAGTTTATTAGTAATTTGTATTTTATGTTCTGTGAAATGACCAAATGGCTCATTTTAAAAATTGATTTATAGAAGTTCTTTATATATTTGGGTTACAAATCCTTTGTCAATTATATATCTTGCAAACATTTACCACTTCTCTACTTGTCTTATTCTTTTTGTGAGGCCTTTTCATGGAAAAAAAAAATCACTCCTTTCAATGTAGTTGAATTTATGCATTATTTTCTTTACGGCTTTCATTTTCTGTATCTGTAAGAGATATTCATCCATACTTTTAGAGCATAATGATTTCATCCTATATTTCTTCTAAATTTTGCCTTTCATATTTTATTTCTTCATTCATCTGGAATTGCTCTTATTTTATGTTACAAGGCATGAGTCCACTTTAATTTTTTCTTTGTATATTTAATCCCTAAATTACATTATATCTATATATTGTATGGGGATAACATCTCAACAACATCAAATCTTTCTATATGGGTTTTTCTATATTAAGTCTTCCAGTGTTTCTGAAGTCATATTCTTAATTCTTACATACTTTTACTCTGTTTCTAGTTATAATTTTTTTTGCTACCTTGGATATATCATCTCTCTGTGAGAACTTCATTTTCTAATGATTGTTGCTAGAAGGAAATAAAATTAAATTTTGCATGTTGCTTTCATATTTATCAATTTTATTGGACTATGAATAATGAATAATTTGTTCATTTATTTTTTGTGTTTTTATTAGATGTAAATAATCATAAATCTGCAAATACAGTGTTTTTTTTTTTTTTTTCTTATCCTATGTATCTTGTTATGGAATGAAAAATAACATTCAACCACCGAACATGATCTCTGCTGTGGAAATTTATTCTTTTCATCACCACTAATTCTTGAATTTTATCAGCAGTTTTTCTGCTTCCGTTGTCCTTCATTAATCTGTTAATGTGATATATTATAATATGTATTTTCTAACTTGATATTAACTTGATATTGGTCTTTGAACCTCGAGAGTTATCTTATACATTGCTAGATTCAGTTTTCTAATACTTGTTTATGATTTCTGTGTCTATGTTCAAAAAAAAGAAACTCCTATAATTTTTCTTTCACATAACCTCTTTGCTATTTTATAGATCATCATTATACCAGTATGATAAAATGAGTTGCATAGCACTTTTTCACCTTTAAGGAGTTTGTTAAAGATATAGAATTCACCTATAAAACCAAATGAGGCTGCTGTTAACTTTGTAAAAAAATTTGACTTTACCAATTAATATCTTTAGTGGTTATAGGAACATTCAAACTTTCAAGCCTATTTATTGAGAAATAATTCACATGTCATAAAATTTTTCTTTCTAAAGTGTGCAGTTCAGTCTTGTGCAATCATCCCACTATCAAACTCCAGAAGATTCTCATCACTTCCCAAAGAAATCAATTCCTATTAGCAGTTACTCCCGATTCTCCTCTCTTCAGCCCATGACAACCACATTCTGTCTCCTTTGGACATTCCATATGAATGGAATCATATAATCTGTAACATTTTGTGTATGGTTGCTTTTATTTAGCATGGTGTTTTCCAGGTTCATCTATGTCATCAGATATGTAACAGTACTTTATTCTTTTCTAAGGCTGAAAAATATTCTGTTGTAAAAGTATTCTATAGTTGATTTTTTTATTTATAAATCCATGGACTCTTACATTCCCTCATCTTTTGTCTATTATGAAAAATGTTGCTATGAATGTTAATGTACAAGTTTTTGTGTGTTTTCAATTGTTTTGGATATATACCTAGGAATTGCTGTGTCAAGAGATGCCTCTTTTTTGAATTTTTGAAGAATAGTAAAACTGCTTTCCAAAGTGACTGCATCATTTTACATTCCCATCATCAGTATATGAGGGTTTCAATTTATCTACATCTTTTCAACACTTGTTATTGTCTGTCTTTTGGTTTTAGCTATCCTAGTGTGGAGAAAGTGGTGTGTATTCATTGTTGAATCAGTAATTTATATTTTTAGAACTTTATTCATTTCAACCAAGTTTTCAAGTTTTTAGGCATAGTAATTCAGAATATCCTTTTCTTCAGCAAATATATTAATAACCCTTTTTATTCCTTTAAAAATTTTGTGTTTCCTTCATTTTGACCAAAATTGATAGATATCTATCAATTATTTTTTTCAAAGAAATAATTTTTTCTTGATATTCCCTATTATTTCTGTTCTTACATTTATAATCTCATCTTTTTCTAATTTCCTTGGGCTTATTCTTTTTTTTTTTTTAACTTCCTAATTTGGAGGGTTAACTCATTAATTTTGAGCCTTCTTTTTCTAATACACTTTTCTAAAATTTAATATTTCTTTCTATTTTTTAAAAGATTTTATTTATTTATTTGATTGAGAGAGTGAGAGACATCACAGAGGGAAAGGGAGAAGCAGACTCACAGCTGATCAGAGAGCCCAATGTGGGGCTCCATCCCAGGATCCCTGAGAACATGACCAGAGCCAAAGGCACATGCTTAACCAACTGAGCCATACAGACACCCCTAGTATTTCTAAACATTGTTTTAGCTATATCTCACAAGTAATATACAATAATATACACTCAAATTATTTTTCAATTTCCATTGTGGTTTACACTTTCACTCATGGTTGTTTTTGTTTTTGTTTTTACAGACTGGTACCTTTATTTATTTTTTTTATTTAAAGATGTTATTTATTTATTTATGTGACAGACAGAGATCACAAGTAGGCAGAGAGGCAGGCAGAGAGAGAGAGGGGGGAAAGCAGGCTCCCCGCTGAGCGGAGATTCCCAATGCAGGGCTCGATCCCAGGACCCTGAGATCATGACCTGAGCCAAAGGCAGAGGCTTTAACCCACTGAGCCACCTAGGCGCCCCCAAACTGGTACCTTTAAGCTGATAAATACTTATTATGTTATGTTTTTTACTGATTTATACCGTTTTGTAGTCAGAGAATTGTAATCCTTATAAAACCAACTCTAAAATATATTGAAACCTGATTTATGGTCTAGAATTTGGTCAGTTTTCGTAAGTGATCCAGGCATACTCTAAAGGGTATGTATCCTTGAGTTGAGTGCAATGTTTCATATATGTCTATTATCAACTCAAGCTTAAAAATTTTGTTTTTCAAATACTCTATGTATTTCCTCATAGTTGTCTACTTCCTCTATTATTTACTGAGAGCTGTGTTGAAGTCTGCTTTGATGATGGGTTTGTCAATTTCTTTTTATATATCTGAAAATCTTTGCCTTTTATATTTTTTGTTATTATTGGATGTCCATTAATTTAAAACTATTATGTATTCCTGGTGATTTGTTTACTTTTAAGTGCAATTACCTTCTATTGCTTGTGTTTTACTTTAAAGCTTCTATCCCCCCCCCCCCCCAGTAACGGGATAATTACACCAGCTATATGTATATATATACTTATTGTGTTTTTACTCTTTAACTTTTTTGAGACCTTAAATTTTAGGAGTATTGTTTCTGTAGAAAAAGTCTGAAATTTCTTGTGTTTTAACTGGTGATTATATAGTCCACCTACCACCACCACTGTTATTTTCAATATATTTATATTTATCTCTACAATGTAATTTATGCTTTATACTTGCCCTACACTTTGACTCTTTCTGCTTTTCTTGTCATCATTCTGAATGATTAATATCTCCTCCTTCATTCTGTTTTTCTTACTAGTACTAATTTGGATGTTATATACTCTTTATATTCTTATCAGAGGTTGCCTCTTAAATTTCAACACACATAAATCTTATTTAAACCTTAAGTTTAAATCTCAATCTTTGCCTTCCTTTCAAATAATTTCCATACCACAATTTCTGATCGCCCTATCCAGATATATATGCTATTATTTTCCCATGATTTTAGTTCTGTCTCAAAATCTGAAATCCCCCAAATTAGACATTATTTCTTTTTTTTTTTTTTTTTTTTTTTTAAAAGATTTTATTTATTTATTTGTCAGAGAGAGAGAGAGAGAGCAAGAGCGAGCACAGGCAGAGTGGCAGGCAGAGTCAGAGGGAGAAGCAGGCTCCCTGCGGAGCAAGGAGCCCGATGTGGGACTCGATCCCAGGACGCTGGGATCATGACCTGAGCCGAAGGCAGCTGCTTAACCAACTGAGCCACCCAGGCGTCCCTAGACATTATTTCTTAATATTTAATACCAACACTGTTTGCTTATATTTACCTATGCAGTGACCTCTTTTTCTACTCCCTCTCATTATTCCTTGGCACATCTTACTTTTTTTTTTTTCTCGAGTTATTCTTGTTCTACCTGAAATTCTATCTATTTTATGAATTCTTGTAGTGGAGGTCTGTTGATATTAAAATTTCTCTTTTCTTTGTATAAAAACATCTTTATTTAACCCTTGTATTGAACTATATTTTCACTAGAAAAACACTTCTATGTTGACAGCTTTTTTGCTCTCTACACCTTGATGATACTATTCTAACATTGTCTGACTTCCATTTCTGTTCTTGAGAACCCAAGTGTCTTAAAACTGATTTCTTTGTAAATAATCTTTGTTCTCCTTCCTCCCACCATATAGCTCCTTATATTCCACTATTTATCTTTGTTTCTTTGGTGTCTTGGAGCTTCAGTAGGTTGTTTCTAATAGTGTCTATGTTTATTCTGCTTAAGGCTAATTATTAGGTTTGACATCAGCCACAGCAACTTCTTTCAAGATATGTCTCCAAAGGCAAAGGAAACAAAAGAGAAAATGAATTTTGGGGTCTTCATCAAGATCAAAACTTTCTGCACAGCAAAGGAAACAGTCAACAAAACTATAAGGTAACCCACGGAATGGGAGAAGATATTCACAACTGACAATATAGACAAAGGGCTGATATCCAGGGTCTATAAAGAACTCCTCAAACTCAACACACACAAAACAGATAATTATGTCAAAAAATGGGCAGAAGACAAGAACAGACACTTCTCCAATGAAGACATACAAATGGCTAACAGACACATTAAATAATGTTCATCATCACTAGCCATCAGGGAAATTTAAATCAAAACCACATTGAGATACCATCTTATACCAGTTAGAATGGCCAAAATTAGCAAGACAGGAAACAACGTGTGTTGGAGAGGATGTGGAGAAAGGGGAACCCTCTTACACTGTTGGTGGGAATGCAAGTTGGTGCAGTCACTTTGGAGAACAGTGTGGAGATTAAAAAAAAATAAATAAAAAAAGACTAATTTTTAGGCTTCTTGAATATAAAGATAG
Organism: Mustela erminea; assembly: GCF_009829155.1. Lineage (NCBI taxonomy): Eukaryota > Metazoa > Chordata > Mammalia > Carnivora > Mustelidae > Mustela > Mustela erminea. The sequence continues at coordinate 9,048,660 of NC_045629.1, read as the reverse complement.
ACGTATTTGATCAATTCTGGAATATTCTCAGGCATTATCTCTTCAAGTATTATCTTTAGTTTTCTTTAGTTTAGTCTTCTGAAACTACAATTAAATGTAAAGTAGCCCCTTTTTACTCCAACTTCAATACATTTTAATATTTAAAAAATATTTTCTATGTTTTTGTCTTCTTGTGCTGCATTTCTTCAGATTTCTCTTCTACTTTACCGTCAACTACTTCTTTGGATATAATCTGCTGTTTAACCCATCCACTGAAATTTTAATTTTAATTTTTCAGAGTTTCCGGCATTCTGCTTGGTCCTGCTTTACCTGATTGTCTCTTTTTTCTGCACAATGCTTTCATATTTTGAAAATATTAAAAATCCTTATTTTATATTTTGACTCTGGTAATTCCAGTATCTACTGACTTAGCAGATCTGTTCCTGAAATCTTCTGACTCTCACTCATGGTGGCTTATTTTCTTGTGTGTCTACAGAATTTTGGCTGGGAGGGATCTCATGTTCCTGGGGATTTTATATGTGGGCATTATTTGAGGCATGGATTTAAAGTGCATTTGTGTTTTCCTTCCGACAAATGCTTGCCCCCACATATCAACCTATAGCACTTGCAATTAAATTTTTAGCTTGAGGATATTCAGGTCCCTCAGGTAATGTAAATTTAAGACACATGTCCATGTCAGATTGAGCAGGTTGTTCAAAGTTCTTATAGGAGACATGTTAGTCATTTTTGCTGCTCTGCTTAGAATCTGGACTAAGCCAAACAAGCTTCCCTATGCAAGATTCCACCCTACCCCTCCCCCTCATTTCCTACTCTCTTTCTGCTCTGCTTTTCCCACATTTGGGATTCTGGCTTCAATTGGAGATTTCTGATTTGGCCTTTTCACGACTTGGACTCATTAAAATTCAGGTTCTTTGTCACTAGGGATAAGCAGATGCTCTCAGAATAAAAACTGATTTCATAGTCACTGCTTTGGTTCATACTTTCTTCTTGTTTGTAGGCTCTCTTGTTCTTATGTTCCTGTCAACTCAGCTATGCCTCAGTATTTAAAATGTATTTCATCCAACATTTTATGAGTTTTTATACCAGAGGGTTTTCTTTATCTGTATAATAGGTCCTATTGCCTGGCATGGAAGACCACTGATCCCTTCTTTAGATTGATTTGGACAGGTTCATTTCTTGGCATCTTCTTTTATAAGCTTCTCTCTCTCTCTCTTTATGTTGCTTCCTATTTCTATATTTTATTCACCTTCAGGCCAGGAAGAAGGCTGTTCTGAGTCACTGCTCACTGAACATGCAAAGCTATTTTGGTGCATTGCTTTAGGTGTTCCCCCTTGAATTAAGTTCAGACCCAAGTTAACTTTTTCATCTGGTAATGTGCCCCCAGTGTCCCAGCACTGAGTCATTCTGGATCAATCTCTTTCTCTTCAGCTGCTCCAGACGTCACACCTTCTGCTATGATTACATCCAGGACCTTTTCAGTTTTAATCCATTCATTTTTTTCCTGCCCCTTCCTAGTTGAAGGGAGGTCCCAAGGTTCTTCACATTTCTGCGTGTTTGCTCTTCATAACTCACTTAACATTTCCTTAAGACATTTCTCATTTCTGTTGAGATTTCCTTTAAAAGTTTCTCATTCTTGTGGTTCATTCACACATCAAAATTGCCAATCAGGCCTATCTATAAACCACATGCAAAACAATTTTTAGTCATTAATTTTTGATACACATACACCTATTATTTGCAAAATTTACCTGGGTATTTTCTATATTCCAGGTCTTGGTTTTATCACTACACAGCATTATCTTATTTAATCCTCCCAACTATTTCAAGAAGCAGATGTCATTTAAAACTCTCATTTTGGGGCACCTGGATGGCTTAGTGGGGTAAGCCTCTGCCTTAAGCTCAGGTCATGATCTCAGGGTCCTGGGATCTAGCTCTACATCAGGCTTTCTGCTCAGCAGGGAGCCCACTTCCACCTCTCTCTCTGCCTGCCTCTCTGCCTACTTGTGATCTTTCTCTCTCTGTCAAATAAATAAATAAAATCTTTAAAAAAATAAATAAAATAAAACTCCCATTTTATAGACGAGGAAATTGAAGTTTATACAGATTAACTAACATGCCAACATTTTATTGTTATTGAATAGTATAGATGGATTTGACAGTTGATTTGGACAGTTGGACAGTTGATTTCAGAGCCCATATGTTTGATAGTATAAAATATTTCCTTCCAATAAATTTTTTAAAAAAATGTATGTATAGTAAGTAGCCTTGTCCATATTGCACAGTAGTCAGTCAACAAGTGTTTGTTCCTCTCCTTATCTCCTTACCTCCTAGTCCTCCTTGGGGGGACTAGTGGGATTTCTTTACAAAAAGTTTCTAATGTTAACCATGTAAGTAACTGGTAACCTGATTATAATAAAGGAAGATTTGGAGTCATGTTAGAAGCCCTTGAGATTAGATCAGAATCTCTAGACCACTGTACTGTCTATATTGTTACTGAACACAGAACATGTAAAAAAAAAAATCACATGCAACCTTCTAAATATGATTTGGGCTAGAAACTTCCCTCCTCAATATAGAAAATTGGATAAGCTGCTTGCTAAAATCTTCTGATTTAGGTTGGGTATTAGAATCCTGATATCAATTTCTTTAGGCATGACTAAACTTCCTTTACAAACACCTTTTTTTTTTTAAACTATGAAAAACACACATTCTTCAATCTCTGTGTTGAATTCTAAGCAGAAATAACAAATTCCATAACCTGTGTACCACAGATTTATTTTCTTTGTTTAGAAAACTAGATATGGCAGAAATAACAATGGAAATAATTTAAAAGGCTGAGCACAGATGTATGTGGTTGACAGTCCGCTTGGAGAGCACAGACCCTGGGCTCAGCTGACCTTCCATGGTGTTGGAATCAATCAGCTCTTCAAGCTTGGACAGTCCATGATGTTAATCAAGCCCAACACCTTTACTTCACAGACACCTTTACTTTGCTAAGGGAGAAATAGGGACTCAGACAAGATTAGTAATCAGCAGGTTGGTCACCTCTGAACCTATGTCATGGAAACATGGAATCAAGCCATCTGGAATCACTGCTGGGTTCTAAAGCAGCTGTATTTGGTCCATTATAATATGTGCTACTTTAAAAGTGCCACAATTTATTGCTTAATCATATTTGAAAAAAAATTTTATTTTATAGTTATACAAAGTTACCTGTTTGGCTTTTAGGAAAAAAACATGTTTCCTTTATGTCCTACGCATTGATAGGAATATAAACAATGTTAAGGACCAGGCCATTTCTGATGACATGAACTGGACAATAAATTGTCAGTGTGGGAGTTTAGAGGTCGAAAGATCATGTGAAAAAAGTCTTTGAGTTTAAGAGAAAACTGTGGCCCAAAGAAGCCAAAATGTCTTTCTAAAGTAATGAGAAAAGACTTCTGAGGTCAAATCCGAACACACCTCAGGAATGTTTCAGGATAAACTTAAACGTCTGTGCAACACCATTCTAATTTGGTTGTGGTAAATATAGGCTTCTGATCAGCAACTTGTCAAATACATTTATTTTTAAATCCCTCTTTACTTAAAAGCACATCTGCGGACTATTCTTAGCAGAGCTGTCACATCCGTGACACACTCGTTTCTTAATTGACTGCAGCAATGAAGGACTCTCAAGGGTTAAATTTTAGTTGGCTAAATATCGTTATTAAAAATAGCAGTGCCATAAAGTAAAGCACCTATGCATTCCGGGAAAATCAGGAACCTGCTAATTTGTCTTAATAAGAAAAATACTTGTGAGTGAATACATTACATAGTTCATTTCAAAACCCAATCTGTATAACGGCTTGTACATTAAAGATCAACACAGAGATTACAGCTATGACTGTGTAGGAAAATGGTGTCCTTGATAAACATGTAGCATTTGTGAAAAATATGCTGTGCTGAAACGTGATTTGTAATAGGGCAGCTTGATTTGGGCAACTCAACATGCAGAAAATTTCACAACATTACATTTTCCCACAGAATACTAGTAGCCTTTTGAGGATCAGCTGGAAGGTTTCAGCTAAAAGCAACTTATCTCTAAGGATATATTTTAAGTGGATTAAAAAGTTAGGATGTCTGTTAGGTATAACTATAGGCAAAATGAGGAAATGAGCAAATCTGTCTGGAAGTCCCTTTCCTTGGACCACAGTCATATGCAGTGCCCTGCTCTGTGCTCCAGCCTCGGGATCCAAGAAGTGTCCAAAACTTCAAAGTGTCTTCTCCTCAGGAATGCTTTCCTTTATTGTACTCCATTTTAAGGAAGGAGACCCCTTCTGTATCTAGGGCACAAGGGGTATTAATATGTCAAAAATTCAAACTAATCCTCCTTCCTGTGTCATCAAACTGTTATATTATCCCCATAAGCAGACTGAGTGTTTTAGCCAAGATACAATGCATGCATCTTCTGAAAGCCCTGAGCAAGTGACACTCAGGCTGGGATTGGTGCATACTCTGGAAGACTGATGGGGTTGTGCTTTGACCAGCTAAGGCTTCTGATACCATTGTGTGTGTGTGAGTGGCTCTGTTTTTGAAGGCATGAATATACCTTTGACTTAGAAGTGCTTGAAAGCTTAAGGTGTATGTATAGTGAACTCTTACTGATTGTTGTAAGATTAGGAGTGTATGATTGGTTGCAGGATGAACCCCACTTAAATTCACTTAAATTGCCAGGAAAAGGAGAGCAGGAAATATGTATCCCCGCTCCCCCGCCCTCCCTCCCCCACATAATCTTGGAAGCCAGGCAAGGACAGCTCTGGGCTTAAATAAACAGGCACAGTAGAACTGTGCAAATAATTTTTGAATCAAACTGTCCTTCCACTCAACAAATGAAAAAGTAGTTAAGTAGAAACACAATGGGGTTAATCTTCACCACACTAAGTGGGTGGAAATCCCATTACCATGAACAGATTTATACACGTAAGTCCAACACATTCACATGAAACTGTTTGCAAACACTGTATGATGAATAATAATGATAAAACCAAAATCTTAGGACTATTTATCCTGTGCACGTTAATGAGCTTTTGTCTTCATATCACCAATACCAAGATGAAATCGCATTTTCAACCTAGCTTGTATACTGTGATTGGATTTTATCCAATTAACTAATATCTGAACAGTTTGAATGACATTTGCATATATATATGCAATGTCATATATAAATGTCATATTATATGCAATATATATTATATATATATTTACAGACAACAGTTTAGTATCAAGCAGAAATAGCCAAAAGGAAGGTTTTTGAATTTACATTAAGTTGTTTCATGAGATACTTTCAAAGATGCATTTAATTATTTTTCATTGGTAGGATGATTCAAATTTACAAAAGTTTAGCTAACAACGCTCCCTTTTTAGCAAATTTATGTCATGTTACAAGTTTTAGAGAACAGAAATTATACTCTAGTTTTATACTGTAGTTCACTGTTAAATTTATTTAGCATATCTATAAATTGATCATATTTCACATGAGATATATATATACACATATATATGCATTTTAAAGTAAGTAAACTATTTTTATTTTAATTTTTTAAGTAAACTACTTAAAATAAAGAGGAAAACACACAATCTTGAATTAGGTTTTTTTCTGGTAATTGCTATTTATTTAACCAACTGGACTCTTGTTTTTTATCCCTTCCTTCCACTCTTCGGTTACTAATCTTTATTGTCTACTCTACAGTAGATAATTAGCTCCCTTTTCTCCTCCTCAGTCCTTTTAATTATGTCTGTTTAACCAAAGGATTTCATTCATTCAAGGAATGATGCTCCCATTGGAGAGAGGACAATACCTCTATCTCTGGGAGGGGAGATCCGGAGGCATAGAAACTCAAACTTCTCTTCCATTTTAAATGATCATCGGTAGACCTGTAAGACCATATGTCTCACTTAAATTGTGGGTCTCAAAAATAAGAGCATTAAAAAAAGGTAAATAAAGCTTGAGTTAATGATTTGTTTTGATTGTCTGTTCCTTATTAACCATTGTTCAGTAACACTTGAAGTAAAGGGAACTCCTGGATTTCATAGGCAGATAACTGTAAAATGCCATCATTAGTGAATTCTGTACAGATTCACTATTACTGTATGCCATTAATGAAAACAAAAACTCCCTCTCTGATGTGTTAGAATTCCAAGGCAAAGCTTGTTTGTTAACTAATGTTTAAGAAACTATAAAGCAATTACATTTATAAATATTTAGCTCTGTTCCTCTGCACTACAGTTTTGTCTCAATATTTTGAATGGAAAAAATAATTCCTGGGTTGGAAACAAAAACCTGCTGCTGTAAGAATAGTACCATATATAGTTACAAAAATAAATTTGTTTTCTAAATGTAAACTTTAAAATATTTTAAATAAATGAAAAAAGCAATGCTTCGTCAAGAGGCAGTTTGTTTCCCTGAAGATTAGATGGGGTGGGCAAGCAGTCAATAGTTATTTAAATCTATTTGTTACTTTGTTGAAAAGGGGCTTTGGAGAACCCCAGAAAGACCCATATTGAAACATGAGTTTCATGATCTTCCTTTTCTTTGCACTTCTCTGATTTCAGTGGGGAGGTAAAGTCAAGGAGAAAAGGAGATTTTTTTTGTTATGGAAAAGTTGATGGAAATAAGGTCAAGGTAGGGTGTTAGATAAGAAGGCTTTTTGGAAGAAAGGGGAATAAAGGAGATGTGAATAACACAATTTCTCTGATAAATGGAATTTTCTGAGAACTTCATATTTCTCCCAATGTTCTCATAGCCACAAAACAACATAGAACATGTATATGTGTTGAACTACCCATCACTACCTATCAAAATAAAGGTTTTTTATTATTATTATGTTCTGTTAGTCACCTTATAGTACATCATTTGTTTTTGAGGTAGTGTCCAAGATCATTGTTTATGTATAACCCTCAGTGCTCCATACAATACGTGGCCTCCTTAATACCCCACCAGGCTCACCCATCCCCCCACTCCCCTCCCCTCGAAACCCTCAGTTTGTTTCTTGGAGTCCACAGTCTCTCATCATCTTCTCGTCTGATTCCCCCCCTTCACTTTTCCCTTCATTCTCCTAATATCCTCCACGCTATTCCTTAAGTTCCACAAGTAAGTGAAACCATACGATAATTGACTCTCTCTGCTTGACTTATTTCAGACAGCATAATCTCCTCCAGTCCCGTCCATGCTGATGCAAAGTTGGGTATTGATTCTTTCTGATGGCTGAGTAATATTCCATTGTATATAGGGACCACATCTTCTTTAACCATTTGTTTGTTGAAGGAGATCTCAGCTTTTTCCACAGTTTGGCTATTGTGGACATTGCTGCTATGAACATTGGGGTACATATGGCCCTTCTTTTCACTATGTCTGTGTCTTTGGGGTAAATATCACAATAGAGGTTACTGCTAACACCAATGAATCTTCCCCATGCTGCCCCTCCTTGTCTACTCCTGGGCCCCTAACAGTATATGCCTCTTTCTAACTGGAGACAAAGCCAGACTGGTTACCAGGATTATACAATACTAAAGAGTTTACCATAGCTCAGAGGTGAAAAATATTCACTTACACAGTGCTTACTCTGTTCCAGGTGCTGTTTCAAGAGCTTTACAAATATTTAATCTTCACAAAATCCCTAGGAGAAAGGTACTACAGGTGACCTCATATTACAGATATGGCACAGAGGAGTTAAAATAGTTGTCCAAAGTCACCCAGCAAATAAATGATGAAGCTAGGATCCCAACTCATGTTGTTGGGCTCCAGAGCTCATGCTCTTAAACATTGTATTTTTCAAAGATAAATAATCCTCCTCCTGCCCCTCAACCCACTACACACTCAAATCAATGTTTAGATTGTGATGAACTTCCTCCTGGATGAAATTTAGTCTTCACAACTAAAGACAGGTAGAATTTTGAAATATAGGAAGAGCCAAATGTTATAATCTGTAACATCATTGGGGTGTGTTGGATTAACCATCATAAAGATCCATTGAAGAAAGAATCAGATACCAAATGGTTCATTTAAGCAACTCCAAGAAATGCATCTTCTGAGACAATAGTGAGTTTTTCCTGAGTATTTTGTGAACTTCTCCAAGAATTCATTTAAGGAAAAATATAGAAGAAAGTATATGAAGAAGAAGAAAACTGAATGCAAAAGTGTTATACCAGGAATTGTAATGTACAATTTCCGATTACTCTGTGTGATGATAGTACTCAAAAACGTTCATAGGGTTGAGTTGCACACCCAATCTATCAAACATTAGTGATGAATGCTAACAAAGCATTCACTTTGACAGTATAGACAGGCATGCACACCTAATGCTCAAAATAATAGGAGTAATGGGAGGAATTCTAAGGTTAAAAAGGAACCTACTTTCATTGAATCTCAGCAGCCAAAGTAACTGATCTTTACTTGTAGTTACTAATATTATTGAATACTACCATTTAAGAGAATTTTGAACTTTGATCCTGAATTCCTTTGACTTAACTTGAATTTGCACTCAATCTATACATAGAGTTACACAGTCTAATGGGGTTTGGGGTATTAAAGAAATTCTGTCAATTAAAATGACTTAAAAATGTTTCTCTCTAAATAAGCAAAGTGCCTCACTTAGATGTTCCTTCTCTCTTCTTTTTTTTTTTTTTGAAGATTTTATTTATTTATTTGACAGACAGATCACAAGTAGGCAGAGAGGCAGGCAGTGGGAGAGAGAGGAGGAAGCAGGCTCTCCGTTGAGCAGAGAGCCCAACGCGGGGCTCTATCCCAGGACCCTGAGATCATGACCTGAGCTGAAGGCAGGGGCTTAACCCACTGAGCCACCCAGGTGCCCCCCTTTTCTCTTCTAATAGCATTTTGCTTTATCTCAGGGAGAAAACTAAAGCAGCCCTAATTATTTCTCCACTTAATCAAGGTCCAGTCACTCTCACTACATTTGACTTACTACTTAATAGAACACCTTCATGAACACTTATTTATTTATTTTTTAAATTAAACTTTTCATTTTGAGATGACTGTAGATTCACATGCAGCTAGAAAACAAAAACACTAATTCAAAATAATGTATTCGTCCCTGTGGTTGTTGTAGTTTTACTTCCAATAGCCAAGATCTGGAAGTATAAATTGAAGGTGGACAGATAAAGATGTGGTGAACACACACACTGGAATATTGCTCAGTCATAAAAAAGAACGAAATCTTGCCATTCATGACAACATGGGTGGACTTAGGGGGTATAATGCAAAGTGAAATTAGTGAGGCAAAGAAAGACAAATATATGATTTCACTTATATTTGGAATCTCAAAAAGAAAACAACCAACCAGAAATAGACTCACAAAGAGAAGAATCAATGAAACAAGATGGGATTGGGAGGGAGACAAACCATAAGTGACTCTTAATCTCACAAAACAAACTGAGGGTTGCTGGGGGGAGGGGGCTTGGGAGAAGAGGGGTGGGGTTATGGACATTGGGGAGGGTATGTGCTATGGTGAGTGCTGTGAAGTGCGTAAACCTGGCGATTCACAGACCTGTACCCCTGGGGATAAAAATATATGTTTATAAAAAATAAAAAAAAATAAAATAAAAAAGAAATAGACTCACAAATACAGAGAACAAACTAGTGGTTGCCAGAGGGAAGAGGGTGAGGGGACGGGTGAAATAGGAAAGGGGGATTAGGAGGTACAGATTTCCAGCTACAAAATAAGTCATAGTGATGAAAAGTATGGCATAGGAAATATAGTCAATAATGTTGTAATGAGTTTGTATGGTGACAGATGGTGACTTCATTTATCACGGTGAGCACTGTGTAATGTATGTAATTGTTGAATCACTATGTTCCACACCTGAAATTAATATATCATATGTCAACTGCACTTCAGTTAAAATTTTTAAAGAAATAATGCAGAGATTCTATATACCCTTTACTCAATTCCTCCAATGATAACACCTTATAAAACTGTAGTACAAAATCACAACCAAGATATAGACATTGATGCACTCAAGATATTGACATTGATGCAATCAAGATGCAGAACACCAGGTTCCCTCACATTGATCTTTTCCAGCTATACCCTCTTCTCTTTGTCTCTACCCTCCTTAAACCTGGGCCACTAATAATCTAGTCTTCATTTGTAAGATCTTGTTATTTCAAGGATGCTACATAAATTGAATCATATGTTTGTTTAGCCATTCACCTATTGGAAAAAAATTGTGTGGTTTCCGGTTTTTGAGTTATGGTGGATAAAGCGGTTATGAACATCTTTATGTGGACTCTAGCTCTTTCTGCGTACTGTTTTCTCTAGAGTAAATGCCTAGGGCTGCAATTGCTCAGCCATTTGAGATTTATATAATTATTATTTTAAGAAGGTGCCAACCTGTTTTCTAGGGTGACTGTACCATTTTAATTCCCACCAGCAATGTATGTGGGATCCAGTTCCTCATTATTCTTACCAGCATTTGGTGTCATCACTATTGTTTATTTTAGCCATTGTAATAGGCATGTAGTAATATCTCATTGTGGTTTTCATTTATATTTTCCCAAAAGCTAATGATGTTGGATATGTCTTTGGTAAATCGCTCTTTGTGCCTTTTACCTATATCTAAGTTGGTCTGATTTTTTTTTTACTGTTGAGTTTGTTTTCTAAATACTATTTCTTGTCAGATATGCGGTTTCCAAATATCTTCTCCCAGTCTGTAGCTTGCCTTTTTATTCCCTTAACAAGGTCTTCCACAGAGCAGAAGTTTTTAATTTTTATGAAGTCCAATTCATCAATTTTTCTTTCTATGAATTCACCTTGATGTTAGGCTAAGAATTCTCTGTCTAGCTCTAGCTCTCAAGATTTTCTTTCATCTGTACCATTTTCTAATGGATTTGTAGTTTTGCATTATACATTTAAGTCCATGATCCATTTTGAGTTAATTTTTGTATAAAGTTTGAAACTTAGGTTGAATGTTTTTTTCCCCTATGGATGCTGAGTTGCTCCAGCACCATTGGTTGAAAAAGCTGTTCTTAGTCTATTGAATTTCTTTTACATCTTTGTCAAAAATTAATTGGTCATATTTGTGTGCGTATTCTGCATTCCGTTGATCCAGGCACCTGTCCTTCCACCAATACTGCACAGTCTGAATTACTGCAGAATATTATACATCTTAAAATTTCATTGACTAATTCCTCCCACTTTGTTCTTAATTTTCAAAAATTGTTTGAGATTTTCTAGTTTTTTTTGCTTTTCCATATAAATTTTAGAATAAATTTTGTTTGTATCTAGAAACAATCTTGTTAAGACTTTAATAAGAACTGCATTAAACCCATATATCAATTTGAAAACAACTGACAGTTTTACAATGTTTTACAATGTTGAGTGTTAACATTGATGAACATAGTAAATCTCTCTATTTAGTTAGATCTTCTTCGCTTTCTTTCCTGGATGTTTGTAACTCTCAGTATAGAAGTCCTGTACATGCTTTGTCAGACTTACACTGAGGAAGGAGGACTGTTTCACTACCGCTGGGTGGAGGTAGAATTGCAGGTCTCTATTGACATGGGGAGGGGTTGAGTGGAGGGAAGTGATTATTGTCTGGTGGGGGTGGAAGTCCAGCTTCTCTACTCACCCTCTCTAACACCACTTTAATGGGGTTTTGGGCAACTTTTTACAGCCTAACTAGTGGGAACAGCTAGGCTCACTACTCAGTTATGCTGGAAGGGTAGGAGTGGGATGACAGGGGTGTGTGTGTGTGTGTGTGTGTGTGTGTGTGTGTGTGTGTGGTATTTGGCTGGACTAGAGCAGTTATTATCTAAAGTCTTTCTGTCCTGCTAGGATACCACGCACATGGTCTTCTTTTTTGGGGTCTTTCTTTCTTTCTGTGCCTATTGGCATTCTAAATTGCTAGGATTAAATTTCAAACCTGGGAAGTATGAAGCAGAAAGAAAACTCAGGGAATTCACTGCTATGTTGTTCATTGGATACTGAGTTGTCTATTGAGTCTGGCTTATTCTCTCTACCATTCAGAATATTTTTATTTTTGTTTTGTATATAATGTCTAGGATATTTAGTTGTATTTAGTAAGAATAGGGATATATATATTCCATTTCCCAGAAGTAGAACTCCTGCAAATATATTGAAGACACAGTAAATTATCTAAACCACATCTAGCTCCCATAGGCTAAAAAAAATTACACAACATTCTATTTGTCTCAATAGAATTCAGTTCCCACAGATGATAACCGACACTTAGAGAATGCCTATAGCAGTCCCACTATAAGAATCTGAGTATTTGTGTCTCAAGTACCCATCTGCAAAATCGGGAAAATGACTCCAAGATGCAAGAAACAGGATCATGCTTCTCTTTCACAATTATGAACCTGGAACACATACCGAGGAATTAATAAACATTTGTTGAAAGAATAAACAAATGGCATTTCTGGGATGTATAGCTATTGAGTAGGTAGAGACGTTTGGAGATAAGACATTTCTTCAACAGCATTTGTTTGAGAGCCTATTATTTAGCTGGGGATAGCTAGTTCTAAAATTAAATATAGACAGTTCCACAAAGCTCATTATACAGAGCGTGTATGATAAAAGGACCTTTCTATCATGGTAATTTTATGGAGAGAAAGATAATTTTTTCTCCCTTGTGTCACAAACCTGCAGGTAACCACAATTTTAACTTACAGTTAAAACCTGATTCCAAGTAATACCATAAAGACATCAACTTTGATCTAATTTTTTTTGGTATCGAACCATGGATAATTTAGAGATTTAAACCTTTTTTAAAAATTTTCAACCACTTTGGTAATAATCATCTAATATATTTTTCCTTTTAATACATCTCTTCCAGTTATTGGATGTCTGTTCTATATACACTGGAGCATTGCTTATAACTGTTTTGAGATCATTGCTGAACCTCAAATTCAATAATGCTGCTATTATCAAAATATATGTTTGTTATAGATGCAAAATGGAGTATTACAGTAATAATCTAAGAGACTGTTACTAACAATTACCATATGCTATATGTAGCACTGACCTAATTTGCTTTTACTACCTGGAAATTCTGGTAAATAATTTGCTGTGAATGGCAACTGTAGGCAGTGGTAGGAAGTCATTATTCCACAAATGTGATTACATCATCTATGAATTTACAGAAAGTCAGTCAATATTAAAAGATCAATTTATCTCTGTGATAAAGGGATATTATTCCTTTGTCTACAAATATTAATACATTTGAAAAAAAGAAAAGGTGCCCAGGTGCTTAACTTTTCAGTGCTGTTTGCATTGGTTTAAAACAATTAGGGTGGTAAAAACATCATCTGATTTTAAACTGGTCATTTGAGTTGCTTCCAGCTCAATTTAGCCTAAATACCAAACTCTGTTTTAGTGTCTGATCCACATTTAACTTTTCATTATTTGTTCATTCATTCATTCATTCATTCATTTAGTAGTTTTGAGCTAGTCTGTGCTTGGTTCTGGAGAATCGAAGAAAAATAATACGTAGTCTTTCTCTTTAAGCAAGTACACGTTTAGGAAGGGAGACATAAATGAACAAAGTAATTAAAGTATGATATATTAAGTTCCATGGTGAGTGTATGGACAGACCCTCAAGGGAGCATACATTAAGAAGGTCAGACTCAGCTTGTATGTGTATGCATGCATGTGCACATACATATGTGTGAGTGACAGGGTGGGAAAGGCTACAAGTCTCAGGAAAGGCGTCCAGAAGCAGCTACCTGAGCAGTGTTAAATACAGAATAGGAATTAGCCAGGCAAAAATGGAGGGAAGAAAAAGAATTGAATTAGCATTAGTGAAGCAAGATAAACTCTGTGATTATCCATATCTAACTTTGAAAGATCCAGTTCTTTTTGACTGAACAATAGACTTCCATTGTTATGTTCGTGAACAAATGTCTACGAAATCTCTACCTATTTGTGTTTATATCACCCCAGAGATCACTCCAGTCATTAATTTTGTATTTACTCAGGGAACTCGAAGCCATTTGGTGTTGCTGATGAACCAAAATGGAAGAAAAATGTGGTGGGGATTCAGTCTGGAGATGGGGGTGGGGTGGGGTGGAGGTGCCGAACACTAATGGTCTCTTTGCTAGAATAAGGGGAAAAAAAACCTCATTGATGGGTTTTAGGCAGTTGGAGTTACTCAGTTACATTCAATTTTTAGCTTGATCACTCTGAAGTTTCTGTGGGGTAGCTTTGGAGGAGCACTGGACATCAGAGAGACTGTTACAGAGGATCAGCTGGAAGCTGTAAAGATCAAACAAGGAAGCAGCAGAGCAAAGGGGAGAAGAGACAATGGGCCTGAGAAATATTTAAGTGATGTGGTCTCAGGTCTCAGCATTTGCATGTGATGAGATGAGGGGGAATGTAATGAGATACCCAGATTTCTGCTCTGAGCATCTAAGAGGATGCCACCAACATAAGCACCAGAGGGGAGGAGATTACAGAGGAGGATGTACTTTCAGGCGTGGACATTCTGAGCTGGAGGGGTCTACATGCAGGTGGAGCTGTTAAAGAAAATAGTATACGATCGCCCGAAGCTCAGGAGAAGGGTCAGGACTGGACATTTCCATTTGATAATCACCAGCCTTAGGGTGGTCATTACAATTAAGATAGCAAGAGAGGCTAAGAGGGCATGAACTGAAAGAAGGGAGCAATGGAGTAGACACAGATGACAGGAAGACTAATTTCCCCAAGGGTGAGAGATCAACCTGCAGGTGAGAACACAAATTCCAGAATCGGCCCTGATGGTTTTCTTGTGACTTCTTGAAATTATGGATGACCTAACTCTAGGCTGGGATCTCAGTTACCCTAGATCTAAGCTTACTGTATGCCTCCAAGAGTCAGGCAAATAACATAATCAGTAAAGCTACTTAGTTGTAAGGCAATCAATGGCTAGCTATTGAGGGCATGCATGCTGATTTA